>NC_138777.1:23472995-23750495 GCF_965119305.1 Pelophylax lessonae
CTGCATATTTAGAGGCAGTGTCTGGGTGGGATCAACCCAAGATATAATTTTACCCCTGTACAAATCATTAGTAAGACCTCATCTGGAATATACAGTTCAGTTTTGGGCACCAGTTCTTAAAAAGGATATCAGGGAACTGGAGAAAGTGCAGAGAAGGGCAACCAAACTGATAAGAGGCATGGAGGAGCTCAGCTGTGAGGAAAGATTAGAGGAACTGAATTTATTCTCTCTTGAGAAGAGGAGATTAAGGGGGGGATATGATCAACACGTGTAAATACATAAGGGGTTTTTGTTTTTAAGGCCCCATGCACACGGGGCGTTAGAAAAAACGTACGTCAAAGTTAGTTCTGACGCCGGAAAAAGCAGCTGTAAAAACGTGCTTTCAGTAGCTTTTTCCATTGGCGTTATTGCACGTTTTGCCACGTTGCTTTTAGCAGCGTTTTTTTTTCTTCCATTCAAAATCAATGGTTCCCTATGGGAGCCTATTGATTTGAATGGAGGTCGCACCGCAACACTGCAAGTCGGATCCGACTTGCGGGGCGACTTGCGCTGTGAGAATCTTGAGGGGGAACTCCACGCCAAAATGGGAAAAAAACGGCGTGGGGGTCCCCCCCAGGGTTCCAAACCAGGCCCTTCGGGTCTGTTATGGAATTTGAGGGTAGCCCCATGCCGAAAAAACGGCATGGGGTCCCCCCCAAAATCCATACCAAACCCTTATCCGAGCATGCAGCCCGGCAGGCCAGGAAAGGGGAGGGGACGAGCGAGCGGCCCCACCCCCCCTGGACCACACCAGGCCACATGCCCTCAACATGGGGGGGTGTTGGTGCTTTGGGGCAGGGGGAGCTCTGCACCCCCCACCTCAAAGCACCTTGCCCCCATGTTGATGAGGACAAGGGCCTCATCCCCACAACCCTGGCCGGTGGTTGTGGGGGTCTGCGGGCAGGGGGCTCATCGGAATCTGGAAGCCCCCTTTAACAAGGGGGCACCCCAGATCCCGGACCCCCTCCCTATGTGAATGGGTATGGGGTACACTGTACCCCTACCCATTCACCCCATAAAAGGCAGTGTATGGAAATAACGACTAGAGACGTTTTGGAAAGTTTATTAAAAATCTTCATCCGACTCTTCTTGTCTTCTCCTCTCCGGGGTCTTCTGCTCTTTTGCTGTCCGCCCTTCTTGTCTTCTCCTCTCCGGGGTCTTCTGCTCTTTTGCTGTCCCCCTCTTCTTGTGTTCTTGTCTCCGGGGTCTTCTGCTGTCCCCTCTTCTGCTGTCCTCTCTTCTTTTCTTCTCCTCTCCGGTCTTCTGCTCTTTTGCTGTCGGCTGTCGGCTGTCTTCTTCCTCCGGTCCTCCTCCGACGACGTCTCCGCTGATTATGCCTATCTCCGGTCTCTTCAGCTTATTATATAGCCATTAGGGGCGTGGCCCCGATGACGTCATCTGGAGGCCCCGCCCCCTCATGTCACAGATGACGTCATCTGTGACATGAGGGGGCGGGGTCTCCAGATGACGTCATCGGGGCCACGCCCCTAATGGCTATATAATAAGCTGAAGAGACCGGAGATAGGCATAATCAGCGGAGACGTCGTCGGAGGAGGACCGGAGGAAGAAGACAGCCGACAGCAAAAGAGCAGAAGACCGGAGAGGAGAAGAAAAGAAGAGAGGACAGCAGAAGAGGGGACAGCAGAAGACCCCGGAGACAAGAACACAAGAAGAGGGGGACAGCAAAAGAGCAGAAGACCCCGGAGAGGAGAAGACAAGAAGGGCGGACAGCAAAAGAGCAGAAGACCCCGGAGAAGACCCCGGAGAGGAGAAGACAAGAAGAGTCGGATGAAGATTTTTAATAAACTTTCCAAAACGTCTCTTGTCGTTATTTCCATACACTGCCTTTTATGGGGTGAATGGGTAGGGGTATAGTGTACCCCATACCCATTCACATAGGGAGGGGGTCCGGGATCTGGGGTGCCCCCTTGTTAAAGGGGGCTTCCAGATTCCGATGAGCCCCCTGCCCGCAGACCCCCACAACCACCGGCCAGGGTTGTGGGGATGAGGCCCTTGTCCTCATCAACATGGGGGCAAGGTGCTTTGAGGTGGGGGGTGCAGAGCTCCCCCTGCCCCAAAGCACCAACACCCCCCCATGTTGAGGGCATGTGGCCTGGTGTGGTCCAGGGGGGGTGGGGCCGCTCGCTCGTCCCCTCCCCTTTCCTGGCCTGCCGGGCTGCATGCTCGGTTAAGGGTCTGGTATGGATTTTGGGGGGGACCCCATGCCGTTTTTTCGGCATGGGGCTACCCTCAAATTCCATAACAGACCCGAAGGGCCTGGTTTGGAACCATGGGGGGGACCCCACGCCGTTTTTTTCCCATTTTGGCGTGGCGTTCCCCCTCAAGATTCCCACAGCGCAAGTCACCCCGCAAATCGGATCCGACTTGCGGTGTTGCGGTGCGACCTCCATTCAAATCAATAGGATCCCATAGGGAACCATTGATTTTGAATAGAAGAAAAAAAAAACGTATAACGTGGCTTAACGCACGTTAAGCAACGTTATAGCAAAGTTATTCAGCTTTTAGCAGCGTCAGGCGTTTTTAACGCTGTAACGCTGGTCCTCAGAACGCGCAGGTGGTGGGTTCTTGTTGCAGCCTAAAAACGTCTAAGCCACTTACAGCTCAAAAACGTCTGAGTGTGCATGAGGCCATAGAATAACATGGAGGGGCGTTTTTAGGCTGCAAAAAGAAAACGCCTGACGCTGCTTACAGCGGCGTTAAAAACGTCCCGTGTGCATGGGGCCTTATTGGTTAAGTCAGATGGACTTGTGTCTTTTTTCAACCTAACTATGTAACCTGCAAAGTTGGGGGAATTTGAGCAGTGGGTGATCCGTGCATATTTAGATGTTGGGCCTGGGTGGGCCTTGTCCTGGGATTACAGCATCAACCTTCTTTGCATTACTTCACATGCTCAAAAAGGAATTAATGGGGAGTGTCAAAAGTGGGTGGTTCTTACGTATATGGTGGCAAGGTCTTGACGGGACCAACTTGTAAAGTCGGTGTGATTTGGGTGCGCCCAACCAGAAGTAGGTGATCCCTGCATATTTAGAGGCTGAGTTTGGGTGGGACTAACCCATACATTTTACGTGATGAGTGGTCCACTAATATTTGAAGGCAAGGTCTGGCCAGGATCAACCCACTAAGTTGGTGGGATTTGAGCAGTGGGTGATCCCTGCATATTTAGAGGTTGGGTCTGGGTGGGCCTTGTCCTGGGATTACAGCATCGACCTTCTTTGCATTACTTCACATGCTCAAAAAGGAATTAATGGGGAGTGTCAAAAGTGGGTGGTCCTTACGTATATATGGAGGCAAGGTCTTGACGGGATCAACTTGTGAAGTGGGTGTGAGTTGGGTGCGCCCAACCAGAAGTAGGTAATCCCTGCATATTTAGAGGCAGGGTTCGGGTGGGACTAACCCATACATTTTACGTGATGAGTGGTCCACTAATATTTGAAGGCAAGGTCTGGCCAGGATCAACCCACTAAGTTGGTGGGATTCTAGCAGTGGGCGATCTCTGCATATTTAGAGGTTGGGTCTGGGTGTGATTACAGCATCGACCTTCTTTGCATTACTTCACATGCACAGCAACTCAAAAAGGAATTAATTGTGAGTGTCAAAGGTGGGTGGTCCCCCCCCCCCCCCCACGTATATATGGAGGCAAGGTCTTGATGGGATCAACTTGTAAAGTGGGTGTGATTTGGGTGCGCCCAACCAGAAGTAGGTTATCCCTGCATATTTAGAGGCTGGGTTCGGGTTGGACTAACCCATATATTTTACGTGATGAGTGGTCCACTAATATTTAAAGCCAGGGTCTGGCCAGGATCAACCCTCCTAAGTTGGTGGAATTTTGAAACCAACACCTGGAAAGTGGGGGGACGAAATGCAGAATGTGGCCGGGGGGTTGATCGTGTCCTGGGATCCAGGATCATAAAGTTGGTAATTACGGTACAGACGCACTTTAACCTCTTCCAGCCAGCGTAACACACACACATACGTATGTAGAATATCAGCATGGTGGTCAGGCTCACTGCATGCTCCCAGCACAGTAACCCAGTGGTCACTGACCGCTCCTTCTTGCCATTTCCAATCAGGAGCTGGTGGGAGGGCTTCCTGATCATGTGACCGCTTTGACAGCCAGTCACATCGATTAAATGATTGGGAAGTCCGCCTCTGCCTTAGGTTTTTTTAGAACCCCTTAAAGTGCCGGCAGTAGTTGGTACCTGGAAGAGAAGGTCAAAAAAAGATGAAAACAAGTCATTTATTAAAAATAAATAAACAAAAAGATAATGATAAACAGCACATAGAGCAAACTAGGCGTCATTCTATTATTAAGACTCTACAGCTGGGAATCTTACAACCCCCTTATTCTTTATGGTTTCCTGCATGTTTGATGGGAACATATACAATAATTGGCCTGTCTGTAGTCAGGGTCTTCCGAAGATCAATTTTTTGTAGGTTGTGTTAGTTACATTGTATTTGTTTATCCTGCAAGCATTTTGATCCCTTCTATCCCTTCCTTTGGAATGTGTCCTCCTTTTAGTGGATATAGAAGAGGCTCTGACAGTATATGATGTGTAGTATGTTATGTACACCATCCGCCTTAGGACTCATTTACACTTGCTTCGACTTTAACTCACATCAAAGTGCTTCAACATGCTTTGATATGTTTTTGAAGCTTCTGTGATGCTTTTTTTGAAGCTTTAATGAAGCTTGGCAAATGTTCTGTGTGTTGATTTTCTTTTTGTTTTAAAGGGGCCCGGTAGAACCCCAGCTCAGTAGTATCCACACTCAGGAGATCCCAAGTTCCTTAATACCCCTGCTCTGCAGATCCCTAGCTCATTAGTACCCTGGTTCAGCAGATCTCTTGGTCATTAGTACCCTCGTTCAGCCGATCCCTAGCTCATTAGTACCCTCGTTCAGCCGATCCCTAGCTCATTAGTACCCTCGTTCAGCAGATCCCTAGCTCATTAGTACCCCCGTTCAGCAGATCCCTAGCTCTTTAGGTCCCTCGTTCAGCAGATCCCTAGCTCATTAGTACCTTAGTTCAGCAGATCCCTAGCTCATTAGTACCCTCGTTCAGCAGATCCCTAGCTCATTAGTACCCTCGTTCAGCAGATCTCTAGCTCATTAGTACCCTCGTTCAGCCGATCCCTAGCTCATTAGTACCCTCGTTCAGCAGATCCCTAGCTCATTAGTACCCCCGTTCAGCAGATCCCTAGCTCATTAGTTCCCTCGTTCAGCAGATCCCTAGCTCATTAGTACCTTAGTTCAGCAGATCCCTAGCTCATTAGTACCCTCGTTCAGCAGATCCCTAGCTCATTAGTACCCTCGTTCAGCAGATCCCTAGCTCATTAGTACCCTCGTTCAGCAGATCCCTAGCTCATTTGTTCCCTCGTTCAGCACATCCCTAGCTCATTAGTACCCTCGTTCAGCACATCCCTAGCTCGGTAGTACCCTCGTTCAGCACATCCCTAGCTCGGTAGTACCCTCGTTCAGTAGATTACTAGCTCATTAGTACCCTCGTTCAGCACATTCCTAGCTCATTAGTACCCTCGTTCAGCAGATCCCTAGCTCATTAGTACCCTCGTTCAGCACATCCCTAGCTCATTAGTACCCTCGTTCAGCACATCCCTAGCTCATTAGTACCCTCGTTCAGCACATCCCTAGCTCGGTAGTACTCTCGTTCAGCAGATTCCTAGCTCATTAGTACCCTCGTTTAGCACATCCCTAGCTCATTAGTACCCTCGTTCAGCAGATCCCCAGATAATTAACCGCTTCTAGATTGGAAAGTTTTACCCCCTTAATGACCAGGCTATTTTTTGCGATTCGGCACTGCATTACTTTAACGGACAATTGTGCAGTCGTGCGACGATGTACCCAAATACAATTTATGTCCTTTTTTCCCCACAAATAGAGCTTTCTTTGATCACCTGTGCGATTTTTTTTTTTTTTTTTTTTTTTTTTTTTTTTTTTGCGCTATAAACAAAAAAAAAAAGCGACGATTCTGGAAAAAAAAAGAAAAAAATATTTCTGACATTCTGCTACATAAGATTCCCAATAAAAAAAAAAAATGTAAAAAATCAAATTTTTTTATCATTTTAGGCCAATTTGTATTCTAGGAAATATTTTTGGTAAATAAAAATCCCAATAAGCGTATTTTGATTGGTTTGCGCAAAAGTTATCGCGTCTACAAACTAGGGGAAAGATTTATGTCATTTTTATAATTTTTTCTTGTTTTATTAGTAATGGCGGCGATCTGCGATTTTTAGCGGGACTGCGACATTAAAGCGAACAGATCGGACCCCTAACTGACATTTTGGGGGGACCAGTGACATTACTACAGAAATCAGTGCTAAAAATATGGACTGTTACTGTAATAATGACACTGGCAGGGAAGGGGATAACGCAGTAGTGTTTTCTAACTGTGAGGGGGATGGGCTTGTGAAATCAACACAGAGACCTGTGATCCTAAATAGGAGTTTTATAGGCGCTGTGTGTTCATTCCAGAAAGAACAATGGTCAGTTGTGTTTATAACAGCAGATCGTTTTCTCTCCATGGGGAGTGATCGCGGGTGCCCGGCGGGAATCGTGCCCGACAGCCCCATGGATCAGCTTCTCAGCTGCCTAATGGAGGCACACATGCACCCCCAGGAGCGCTCGTGCGAACCGATGTACCTATACGTCGGTTCGCGCAACCAAGCCAGCCTGCCGCAGTATATCTGCGGCGGCCGGTCGGCAAGTGGTTAATACCCTCATTTAGCAGATCCCCTGCCAAGGAATACCCCCAGCTCTACTGATCCCCTGCTTAGTAGTAACCCCCAACTCTGCTCATCCCCAGCTCTGCTGATCTCCCATACAGTAGTAACTCACAGCTTTACTGATCCTCCTCTCTTTCTGGTCCCTGCTCTCCTCCCTCCATATTGCTTATACACTGCTCACCACTTGTGACATTGCTAGTGTCTCCTGCTCCGGTCCCCCAGCTAGGCTGATCCTCTGCCTTTCAGTCCTCTCTCTCTGGTCCCTGCTCACTTTCCGCTATATTGTTGCCATTTTACACATCACGTGTGCCGTCTGCTAGTTCCTCCGCTCCACTTTGGACCCCACTCACCTGCTGCTCCATGCTGCACACCAGATGTGATATCTGCACCACACACTTCCAGAATATATACACATGATCTGGAAGTGACTGCTGATGACGTCTTTCTGGTTCACTTGTTGGTTTCCCAGTGAATCCTGGGATATCTCATACCTGTAATACCTCCAAAACAAAATTAAGCTAAAGATGAATAAAAGCCCTTTAAAAGCTTCAGGTGCTATTAGCGAGCATTGTCATAGACTTCTATGGAGGCTTTGAAGCACCAAGGAAGTGACATGGGATATCATTTTTGAAGCAAAGCAAACACAACAATGTGCATAGGACTGTAAGGAAACCATTTTTTTTTTTTTTTTAGTGACAGGGGCTTTGATTGGCATTCAGAGTGTTTTAACCATTTACCCCCCTTCACGACCAGGCCATTTCTTGCGATACAGCACTGCGCTATTTTAACTGACAATTGCGCAGTCATGCAACATTGTATCCAAATAGTCTGTCCATTTTTTTCCCACAAATAGAGCTTTCTTTTGGTGGTATTTGATCACCTCTGCGTTTTTCTTATTTTTTTGCGCTATAAACAATAAAAGACCTACAATTTTGGAAAAAAAAAAAAAAAAAAATATATATATATATATATATATATATTTACTTTCTGCTATAAAACATATCCAATAAAAAAAAATTAAAAATCAAATTTCTTCATAAATTTAGGCCAATATTCGGGATATCCGATGAGTGTTGGATCAGTAACTAGTTACATTAATTGCTGCTGGTTTGGAGTCATGGGGGGCTCCATACATTCTGTGTATTCCTGATGCTGAGGCTGCTTGGTGTCTGTGGTGGGCGGACTGGGTGCCCTGGAGAATGGGGCAGGAAATGTTTCTTTTTCTTTTATTGCCTGTTGTGTTTTATTTTATTTTATTTTTTTTTTCTTTTTACTTTTGACTGTATGTTTACGGTCTTGTTTTCTATGTAATTTGTTAAAACGTAATAAAAAGAATTTTCAAAAAAAAAAAAACATAGGCCAATATGAATTCTGCTACATATTTTTGGAGACTTTGTCCATTCACACTAGTACGACTTGTCAGGCGACTTGGTCAGCCTGACAAGTCACGCACTGTCGCGGTCCATTGACTGGTTCAGGACCCGTTCTAATAGGAGCGACACAAGTCGCTCCAACTTAGAAAAAGGGTCCTGTACTACTTCGGGGCGACCTCGGAGCGACTTGCATAGGAATTAATTTTATGAAGTCCATGCAAGTCGCGCCGAAGTCACAGGTTGCCCCCGAAGTCGTGCCGCTGCAGTGTGAACCGACACTAAATCAAATTGACCCTGCCCGTTAGACAGTATACCAGGCAGAGAACCAACTACTCCCTCTTGAGCAAGCGCAAAATCGAATCTGCAAATATGGTTGCCCCCATGTGGATATATAAATACAAACCATACAAAGGAACAAGGCTTTAACATGTATTAATAAAGTTATCTACATTAAATTGATCACTTTCACGTGCACATCTGAAAAACATTGAAAAGATTATCTCTCCCCTTTAAGTTGGCGTGGAGTGTAACGAGATCCGTATCTACTCGCTGAAAGTCATTCCTGTGGAAAGATCCCATAGGAAAGTATTCACGGCACAGGACTGGTCGTCCTCCTGACAGCCCGGCCATAAATCTTCATTACATAGGAGGGATATAAATATACTTGTATTGTAATGAATGTCAGATGGGCAGAGCTGTCATTTTATATTACACCCTTTTCCAAACATCTGACTCAACTGCAATCGCCCGCAAGGTCAGAGCTCCGAGTCGGCCCTCAACCCTTCCTGTAGAAGAGGGTCTGAAGGCCAAGAAGGGGTGTTTAAGTAAACATTACTTTCCTTTCCCCCTAATGAGCGGCTTCTCTGCCCACCCCATTTCCTCTTCACGTTACAACTTAGAACATCGCGGAAATTGTTACTGTATAAGACTCCATTCACACTACCGCGACTTGTCAGCCTGACAAGTCGCGGTCTGTCGTGGTCCATGCAGTGCTACAGGACCCGTTCTAATAGGAGCAACACAAGTTGCTCTGACTTAGAAAAAGGGTCCTGTACTACTTCGGGGCGACCTCGGAGCGACTTGTATAGACATTCATTATATGAAGTCCGTGCAAGTCGCGCCAAAGTCGCAGTGCACGGGACTGCACAAGTCGCCCCCGAAGTCGGAGCAACCTAGTGTGAACCGGCACGAAGGCTAATATGAAGGAAGTCCATCTTCCAAATGTCTAGTCAAGTGTTTGTTTTCACCAAGTGGTCCATCACGCCTCCCCCTCCCCAATTTTTTTTTCTGTATATAGTTATACACTATATTATCAAAAGTATTGGGACGCCTGCCTTTACACGCACATGAACTTTAATGGCATCCCAGTCTTAGTCCGTAGGGTTCAATATTGAGTGGGCCCACCCTTTGCAGCTATAACAGCTTCAACTCTTCTGGGAAGGCCGTCCACAAGGTTTAGGAGTGTGTATATGGGAATGTTTGACCATTCTTCCAGAAGCGCATTTGTGAGGTCAGGCACTGATGTTAGACGAGAAGGCCTGGCTTGCAGTCTTCGCTCTAATTCATCTCAAAGATGTTTTGTCGGGTTGAGGTGCAGACCAGTCAGGTTCCTCCACGCCAAACTCGCTCATTCATGTCTTTATGGACCTTGCTTTGTGCAATGGTCCAAATCGTTTGATGGAGGGGGGGGGGATTATGGTGTGGGTGGGGTTGTTTTTCAGGGGTTGGGCTTGGCCCCTTAGTTCCAGTGAAGGGAACTCCTAAGGCGTCAGCATACCAAGACATTTTGGACAATTTAATGCTCCCAACTTTGGGGGTTGGCCCCTTCCTGTTTCAACATGACTGTGCACCAGTCTTTGCAAAGTGAAGCTTTACCTCATTTACTAAGCTCTGGAGCAAATGTCCTTGCAGACTGCAACTGCACTTGCAAAGTGCACAGTCTACTCACCCTTAGTAAATCCACCCCAATAAATTGCCTATGTGCTGCACAGGAATGTGCAATTCACATGCGATTCAGTGCCCATTAATTTTGAATGGGCTCAAATCACACAGGAAAACGCACTGCGACCAGATCGCATGGTAGTTTTGTACCATGCGATCTGGTTCAGGCAAATAAACTGGGTTTGGGACCTGTGTTTGGGGTTTCCTTAACATTGCATTGTCACCCGTTGCAGATCACAAGGGCAGTGTGTTTTGAATGCGAGTGGTGGAAACCGGCACAGAACGTGGTTTTCCCGCACTGCGTTCTAGTGTGGGAAATGTAACCGTTACATTGGTTGTGCTCTCAACCAAGCTGTCAAGCCATCCAATGGCTGGTGTCATAACTGATCACATGTGCAGCACCATGGCAGTTGAAGATCAAAGAGAGCCCAAGATGGCAGCTAACTTGGCTAAAACGATAGCAGGGTTTAGTTCCACTTTAGGATTGTTTACTTTATTCAAACTTTGGGGTTGATTTATTAGAACTGGAGAGTGCAAAATCTGGTGCAACTGTGTATGGTTGGCAATCGGCTTCCATTAGGCAGTGGAGGAGCCGATCCACGGTAAAACACAGCAGACCATTGTTCTCTCTGGAATGAACACAGAGCGCATGTGTTCCTCCTATTTAGGATCACAGGTCTCTGTGTTGATTCCAACAAGCCCCTCCCCCTCACAGTTAGAAAACACCCCCTAGGCTCACACTTAACCCTTTGATCGCCCCCGGGTTAACCCCCTTCCCTACCAATGTCATCATTACAGTAACAGTGCATATTTTTAGCACGGATTACTGTAGTAATGTCACTGGTACCCCCAAAAATGTCAGTTAGGGGTCCGATCTGTACACTGCAATGTCACAGTCCCACTAAAAATCGCAAATCGCTGCCAATACGCGTAAAAAAAATAAATAAATAAGTAAGAATGACATAAATCCTTACCCTAATTTGTAGATGCGAAAACTTTTGTGCAAACCAATCAAAATAAGCTTATTGCAATATTTTTTTACCCCCCAAAAAATGTAGCAGAATACAAATTGGCCTAAAATGCTGAAAAAAAATGGATTTTTGTAAGAACTTACCGTAAAATCCTTTTCTCTGAAGTTCGACAGACGCAGCTCCATCATCTTTAGACCAATGGGTTATGCTCCTCCTATTAGGAATAAAGATGAGGGAGCTGCGTCTGTCAATGAACGATAGAGAAAACTGGATTTTTGTAAGAACTTACCGTAAAATCCTTTTCTCTGAAGTACAGACGCAGCTCCATCATCTTTATTCCTTATAGTAGGAGCATAACCCATTGGTCTAAAGATGATGGAGCTGCGTCTGTCAATGAACGACAGAGAAATTCGATTTTTACATTTTTTTATTGGGAATGTTATATAGCAGAATGTGAAAAATATATATATATTTTTTTCTGAATTGTTACTTTTTTTTGGTTTATAGCGCAAAAAATAAAAATCGCACAGGTGATCAAATACCACCAAAAGAAAGCTCTATTTGGGGGAAAAAAGGACATCAATTTTATTTAGATACAGCATCGCACGACCGCGCAATTGTCAGTTAAAGTAACGCAGTTCCGAATCGCAAAAAAATGGCCTGGTTATTAGGGGGTAAAGCCTTCCGGACCAGAAGTGGTTAGGGGGGTAAATCTTCTATGTTCTTAATTAAGTGCCTTGGTAAAAGCATTTGGAGACGGCAGTCATTATTTAGTGTGAGATTATTTACAGATTGCTGGAAAGCCCAAATAATAGAAGTTTTTAATTGTTTATTTTACACGACTTACTGAACCACAAGCCTGCCAGCGGAGGAGAGCGCGGTAAGCGTTGATGTGGCATTAGACATCGAGCTCCTTGTGTTACCGGCGTCAGACTCGGGGTTTCTGTACGACCTCGGCATTCATTATTTGTTACCATTTGCAAGGAAAAGAAAAAAAAACACTTATCCTGCCAGTCCTCCCTCGCTCCTGGCGCTCTGTCAGGATTACACTTCATTTTCCATGAGATAATAGGCAGATAGATGGAATATTTTACTCCTCGATGCCAGGCTGCACAAATAGAGTTGGGCACAGGTTATGTGCAACTGCCCGCAGGCACAAAAATGGGCTAAAATATCAGTAAAAAAGAATGACCGAGGTCCCCTGGTCCCCAAAAAAAGAGTCTATAAGAAGAAAATAATAATGTAATATATTGCAGCTTACCAGTCCTTAGATATGGTGGCTGCGAGTGTTTTCTTTGTTCAGACTCTATTTTATTTTCACCTGCTGATTATGCAAATAAAACAGTTCCTGTCCTAGGGTGACCACGCCCACTCACTATACTGTATCTGTGGCGGAACAGCGTTGTCACCCTAGGCCTGGGATGTTAACCACTTCTGGACCGGAAGGTTTTACCCCCTTAATGACCAGGCCTTTTTTTTTCTCTGCGTTACTTTAACTGACAATTGCGCGGTCGTGCGACACTGTACCCAAATAAAATTGATGTCCTTCTTTTCCCACAAATAGAGCTTTCTTGCTCTCTTTTGATCACCTAGGCAGTTTTTTTATTTTTTATGCTATAAACAAAAAAAGAGCAACAATTCTGAAAAAAAAAAAGCTATATTTTTTACTTTCTGCTATATAACATTCCAAATAAAAAAAAATTAAAAAATCAAATTTTTTTTATCATTTTAGGCCAATTTTGGTAAAAGAATTCCCAATAAGTGTATAGTTATTTATTTATTTATTTATTTCAGGTTCTTATATAGCGCTGTCAATTTACGTAGCGCTTTACATATACATTGCACATTCACATCAGTCCCTGCCCTCCAGGAGCTTACAATCTAAGGTCCCTAACTCACATACAATCCCTGTTCACACTTGTGCAATGCGGGAAGGCTGCGAATTCGCAGCCTGTTCCCGCATCGCAAACGCACATCTGGCAGTTCACACTGCCATATGCGATACACAGGGGGTGTCAATGAAATGTTAACGACACCCTCAGTTTGATTGCATATCGCAGTGCGATCTGACAGTTCGCACAGGATCAGATCGCACAAGTGTGAACCACTGTGCGATCCGATCCTGATGCGGCTGGAAAAAAGGGTCCTGTGCGTGTTTGGTGAGGATACAGTGCGAATTCAGCCATACAAAGTGTATGGCTGAATTCGCATCCGCACATCCGATCGCATGTAATGAAGGAGCAGTGCGCTCCGAATTACATGCAATCGCCGCACTCGCAAAAGTGTGAACCGGGCCACATACATACACAGTAGGGCCAATTTTTTTTTTTATACAGGATCCAATCAACCTACCAGCATGTCTTTGGAGTAATGATTGGTTTGTGCGTCTACAAACTAGGGGAAAGATTTGTCATTTTTTTTCCCCTCAGAGCTCTGAGGAAGGGGGGGACACCCCCGAAACGCGTAAGCTATATTTCGAGGCTTGCATCCATTCACGGTCTGCATCAGTGGACTATGCTCAGTGGAGACTTCCGGTGGACTCATTATTTTTTTTTTCGCCTGTCATTTTATCTACTTTGTGAGTATGGTGTACATATATTTTTATCAAAATAAAATGTTACAAAGGTAATGCGCTAGGCTGGTGCGCCCTCTGTACTTTTTCTTTTTAATGCAAAATGGCTACCTGGAGCTGTTCTGTACACAGAATGTATACTGACCACACCCCCAGAAACATAATTTCCTGCTTTGTGATTGGCTCACCAATTTTCCCAGAAGTCTGCATTTAGATACAAGTCAGATTTCTGGCATCCCCTGCAATAAAAATGTTATTTTTGGTGAGATACTCCCAAAAGGGATGCAGGCCCAGCAGCTTCCCTCATTAGAGCCCTGCAGCTGCCACAGCTGATAGATAATTATGAAACCACTCCCATTTGACCCACTCAGCACAGAGGAACAAACAATGATTTCTTCAGAATAACAAAAGGTAGGAATCTGCAACAAAGTTTGTTATAATCCTTACAATGTACAGAGATCACCCAGAGGGGAATGTTTTTTTCTCAACAAAAGTGGAGTTATGCTTTAAATAGAAGTAGAGATGAATTCTGTGTCAAGGCAACTCTGTAAAGTATTCTCTAACTCAAAACTATCTGGAAGTACTCTTGTTTAACCTTGTAACTAAATAACATTGATAAATGAGGCTCTCTGCTTCTATGTAGCCTTTATATATAAAGTCTGTAATCTTCGTCTTCCTCTAGCAGAGCGGTGAATGTGAATAGGATGTAAATGAAATAATCTAATTGTGTGTACTCTTTCCAGCTCTTGAAATACATGTTGTTCTAAGGACCAGACGCATTGCGCTGCGAGCGCCTGCCTCATTTAGCAACGGGCTGTCTGAACAGACTTATTTCTGAACTGCTGAAAGGCTAAACGCTTTAACAATCATGGCCTGATGTAAATGGTGTCATTTGCAATGGATCTGTTATTTAGCTGTCACAGCTCGGCGAGGACCGGGAAAAGGTCACCGGTTTGGCATTATGGGCGTGCTGTCTTCTCTTACTGTAAACAGCCGGTCTTCCGACCCAGCCGCTGTCCTCATCTCATTTTTCAGATTGTCCTTAAAACTTTGACATGGTTATGAATAAAGTTTCAGAACTAGAGTTTGTATTTGGTGGTGTTTTTTTTTTTTTCATTACTAAGGTGCCCCTTTCTGGGCTGGATATTTGGTAGGTTAAAAGTCTTCATTCAATGAGATGTCCTTGTAGCAGTACACCATATAGGCAAAATTTTATGAACACCTGGCCATCACACCTCTATAAATTAGTTGACCTTTCCCGAACTATGGGCAACGTCATGCCCCACCTTCTTTGCAGCCTCGACTCATCTTGAAAGGCTTTTTACAAGATTTTGTAGCATGTCTAAGGGGATTTGTGTCCATTCAACCTAAAGAGCATTTGTGAAGGCTGGTACTGATGGTGGACAATAAGATCTGGCACACATCAGGCATTGTAAGTCATCCTAAAGCCTCGTACACACGCGTCGAAAACCGGCAGGGAATTTTCGTCCGACCTGTCGATTTTCGGCTTGTTAGTATGATGCTTCCGACAACCGACTCCGACTTTTCGGCCGAGATTTTAAAATTTTTGTCCGCCGTCAAAAAAAATTTCGATTTTCGTGCAGTCGGTACAGATTTTGACAGGGAAAAATCTTATGAGCAAGACTGGGCATGCTCAGAGAAGAAAGAACACAAAGAAAGCAAACCAACACATGACATCACTTCTGAAGTAGAATTTTGTCGGGCGAGAAAATTTGTGTGCAGTCTAGAGCACATTCCAATCAACAAAAACACCACTCTGGACAAAAGATGGACAACCGGTCGGCCGATAATCGTTGCGTGTGTACTAGGCTTAAGGGTTTTCAGTATGGTTGAGGTCAGGGTTCTGTGCCAGCCACTCAAGTTCCTCCTCACTAAGCTGGTCAAGCCATGTATTTATGGAGCTGGCTTAGTGCACTGGTCATACTGGAACCAAAAAATAATCCTTCCCCCAAACTCTTCCCACAGTCTCAGAAGTGTTAACTTGTCCAAAACTTCTTTGCATGCTTCAGCTCTAACAGGTCCCTTCATTGGAAACGCACAATTTGGAGAGGCATGAACATATTTCAAGCTATAAAGGGGAAGATTTACTAAGAAACCAATCAGCTTCCAGGTTTTATTGTCAAAGCTGAAGTTAGAAGCTGATTGGCTACCATGCACAACTACACCAGATTTGGAGTGCTCCAGTTTTAGTAAATTTGGCGCATAGTGTGCCAGTCCCATTAGGTCATAAGAAAGGTGTTCTTATTTTACAGTGGTGTTCCTTGGTTATAATCGCTCACAATGTTATAGAAAACCCAATGGGGAAAAGACCATTTGTTTTATCCTTGATGAAAAAAGTGGCAGCAGACCCGCCCAAAAACAGAACTCTGTGCTTCTTCTCCATGAGTAACCTATAGTCACTTAGTAGGATCCAACTGTGGCAGGTCGACTCTGTCTCGCGAAACAACGTACCTGTAGGTCGCATCGTGGGACCGCTAGTGGGGGCACATGCACGCCCTTTGGCCACAGGGGGAGCCAATCGGTGGGTCCGGCGGCCGCAATTGCCGCTGGGCACCCCCGATCGCTCCCCTGCCACCTGTGCCCTCTGTGGCCCTATAAGTAGCATATTTATTGTGTAGTCCACTTTTTTTATTTTTTATTTTTTTTTGGTCAAATAGGTTTTTTATATTATTTTAACATTTTTAAAGGATGGGATACAAATGTTTGATGTGTAGTTTCAAATTACATAGTAACCTAGGTAGATAGTATAGACAGAGGTTATATATATATATTTCCAAGAGAAAAGGGAAAGCCATATACAAATCCAATCTGAACAGGTTAAAGTTGGGCTTCAGAAACACTCAAGAAGAAAAAATGTTAACATAGTACAAGAGAACTCATTACTATCCCGAACAAAGGGTATGAAAGAAATTGTGAAGGTATCACATATGCAAGAAAAACCAAACATGTTTAAGCTCAGACAATAAAAATCCTAGGGATTGCGCCACCTATGACCATTTGAGAAGAACCCAGACATGCACAAAATGAAGTGCTGAAATAGATATTAATTGAGGAGAGCTTGAAAATTTGCAGACTCACTACTTGCTCACCAGAAAATCCAAGCAGTGCAAACTTTTTCGGGATCCGCACTATCCTCATCTACCAACATCTACATTGCCATTATGTCATTCGGAATCTGGGCCCATTCCAAGAGCAAAAGGGGAGTCAGTCCTTTAGTGATGGGAGATAACATCTCTGGTCCTAAATAGGCAGTGCCATAAGATGCCTTTTTTTTCTTTGGATATGGGTCAAGGGATTCGGGAGCAGCTGGGACATCCAAAATGCACATAGATTTTTATGCAATAAAAACTTTCTCCTAAAACTGCAAGCAAATGGCATCTCCACCATATGTGAAGGTAGGTTCCCACTTCCTTCGAACACCACCAACAAATGTTTGTGGTAGAGGGGAAGATGTGATGTAAAACTTTGTAGTCCTTTACCACAAAGACTGTACCTTATAACTTTTTTCTTGGAAAAAGGAAGACATAGAAAGTTTGAGTGAACAGGAAACAGTAGAACACCTTTTATTGGGTGAAATGATATCTCACACAGGGGGCACCTACTCTTGTGACATCAATGTCCCTAAAAAAGTACAATTTCTTTTAGGCTAATGCCTAATAAGCAGTGCTTTAAGTGGCCCAAAAGAGGTGCCGGTACTCTATTATAGCCTATACATTTTTTCGCACCCCCACCCCACATCAGGGTCCTCACTGAGCACCCCCCTGGCCTGGGCTGGGACTCCAGAGCAGGGGGACTAAATGGTGGTGACTGGTCTGGCTCTGGAGTGGGAAATATTCTTGAGGGGGGGCAATTGAGGGCGCAGATGTCCAAAATTAGTGTACTGGTACGCTAAGGCTCATGGAGAGGTGGAGGTATGCTCAAGAGCCATATTTGGAAGTGGCGGTACCAGTGCATACCAGCCCACTTAAAGCACTTCTAATAAGAAAATGGAACAATTCTTACATTTCTTGCAGGTGCTGATGAGAAATCTAATTTTGAATGTCCAAGTTTCCAGGTCTGCGTAGTAAGAGGGTTCCTCTCCCACCACCCAAAGGATGATAGGAAATGGGCATCCAGCACCCCAAGGATGTTGGGAACTAAACCAGTTCACCATTTCAATTTAAATAAAGGCCTAAATAATTGGCAAGGGTCTTCATTCATCCTAGGCAGGGCCTGTTCTTTAACCACTTGCCGACCGCTCACTGAGCTGGTACTGCGGCAAAGTGGCTCGTTATCGTCCAGCGATGTAGACTTGCGTCGCTGGCCAATGCCCCCTCTCGGCGGCGCGCGCGCCCACTTGTGTAAACAAAGCAGTCGGATCTCCTCTGGGACAGACAGGGACAGATTACAGGATTCAGCATAGCTGAACCTGCGATCTGTGTCTGTGTCACACAGTCCCCTCCCCCCACACACGTCAGTAAGCATGAGGCATACATTTAACCCCTTGATCACCAATAAAGTTAACCCCTTCCCTGCCAGTGTCATTATTACAGTAACAGTGCATATTTATAGCACTGATTACTATAGTAATGTCACTGGTACCCCCAAAAGTGTCAAAAATGTCAGATAGGGGTCCCATCTGTCCGCCGCAATGTCGCAGTCCCGCAAAAGAAATCGCAGATCGCCGCCATTACTAGTAAAAAAAAAAAATAAACAATAAAAATGACAAATCTTTCCCGTAGTTAGTAAACTTTTGCCCAAACCAATCAAAATACGCTTATTATGATTTTTTTACCAAAAATATGTAGCAGAAATCAAATTGCCCTAAAATGTTAAAAATTTTTGATTTTTAATTTTTTTTTGGGAATGTTATATATCAGAATGTAAAAAATAAATATATATATTTTTTTTTCAAAATTTTAGCTCTTTTTTTCAAAAAATAAAAATCGTACAGGTGATCAAATACCACCAAAAGCTCTATTTGTGGGGAAAAAAAGGACATAAATTTAATTTGGGTACAGCGTCGTATAACGGCGCAATTGTCCGTTAAAGTAACGCAGTGCCGAATCGCAAAATATAGCCTGGTCAGGAATGGGGTAAAATCTTCTGGTCTTAAAGTGGTTAAAAATAAGCTCATTGAGGATTTTTTTTGTCAAAGACATGTAGCTAAATACACTTTGGCCTAAATATATGACAAAAATTTAATATATTGGATATTTTTTAACTGTCAAAGTAGAAAATGTAAATTTTTTCGCAAAATTTTCGCTCTTTTTTTTATTAATATCGCAAAAAATGGAAAGTGCAGAGGTGACCAAATACCACCAAAAGGAAACTCTGTTTGTGGGAAAAAAAGGACGTAAATTTCGTTTGGGTGCGGCCTTGCATGACCGCGCAATTGTCAGTTAAAGTCGCGCAGTGCCAAGTTGCAAAAAGTGGCCTGGACGTAAAGCAGGAAAATCCTCCGGTGGTAAAGTGGTTAATGAGCAAATCCATCCGGGCTTCAAGATGCATAAAGCTCTTCTTGGTCTTGAGTCTTGATCTTCAATCACAAAAATTGTAAATTTTTGATTTGGATTCATTGTAGTAACTGGTAAGGAATTGAGTTGAAGCTTTTTGCCCCAAAGGGAAAAAATGGGAGGAAGGTCAGCAGAGGTACCTGTATTGGAATTGGATGCTTCAGTTACTTCAAATGTATTGGTCATATGACCAAATTATGGTATGTTAACTAACAAAAACAATTTTGCAAGCTCTGTAAAAGCTCAATGATGGACCACTAAATTACAAAACAATAGATTGAACCCTTCTGTATTTCAAGGAGACGGAATTTAAAGGGAAACTCAACAAAATTCTAATATAATATCTGGCAACAACTCTTTCTGTGAAGAAAACAAAAATACTTGCTATCGGGTCCTGTATCTCTTTGTTTCTTTTTCTAGAAAATGTTTGAAGTTATCGGCATTCCTAAATATCTTTTCTCTGCATTTTGTAGCAGACCAGATAAGCTCTCCTAGAGATGACACACAGTAGCCAAAGACTGTCAGTCTGTGTATTGGTGTAACAGCTTGGTGGGAGAGCTTCATGTTTCTTGTCTATTTTTCAGGAGCTCCTGGGAGGTCTGCGGGACAGAAGCTGGAGGTCCTGATTGATGTGATTTCACCCAACCTGAGGTCCTATCACTGAGAGATTACCAGCTTTGTGAAGGTGAGAATCTCAGTTATTTGGAGTTCAGAATAACGTAATGGCCTCAAATATAAATGTTCTGGAAAAGAAAAGGATATGGATTCACCCATAATAAGAATTTGCATTGTTTTTTCATGAATAGAATGGTTGGTTGGAATATGATTGGTATGGTCAAGACAGACACCTTTCTTTCTTTATTCCTAGTTTTTTGGCAAAAGCTAGCATTGTATAATGCAGCCTTTTTTTAACCAGGGTGCCTTGAGGTTTCTTCAGGGGTGCCTCGGCAAAATGCCTAAAAATTGCCCAAAATTTGAATACAAACCGACGTGTGGTTGAAGCTTTCCTTTTTGTTACATAAAGCCACAGGTTTTCGTTGTGCACCATTACAACCTTCCAGCTGCCTGCATCCCAATGACCAATGCCATCATCAGTTAATATGGAGGATGTTCGTCCCCTGCATAGCATCCTTGTTAGACCCTCCTCTGCCCCTCTGCATCAGCGTTGGGATCATATTAGCTGAGCGATAAAGAAAAACTGAAGAAGAAGAGAAACGTTGGCATACTAGTCAGTACCAGTTTGCAAAAGTGTATTTGCTTTGGAAGAATAAATCCCCTCTAACTTTGGGTGTCCTACTTGTGTCAATGTTGCTGCATTGTGTAAAAGATAACTATTTTATCTTAGAATGGGGTGCTTTTACGTTTTAGAATGGGGTGCCTCGAGATTGTCCATAATTTTTAACCGGTTGCCGACTGCGCACAGTGTATTTACTGCGGCAGTCAGCCCCGGCCAGGCAGAGTGACGTAGATCTACGTCACTTGCCTGTCACTGGTATTGGAGCCAATAGCGGGCGAGCGCGTGCCCGCTGAGGCTCGTTCAGGGAGGAGTACGGGCGTGTGACCGGCGGTCCCGATGTCCGCCGGTCACTCGCCGATCGTCGGTACAGCGGGAGAAAGGCAGAGCGGCTTATGTAAACAAGCCGCCTGTCATTCTCCCCTATGTAAAAATGAAGATCAGACGGTTCTACTATGTAGAACCGTTGATCTTTGTTTTTACACCAATAGCCATGTCCCACTACAGTTAGAAGCACGCCCCTAGGACACACTTAACCCCTCCCTGTCCAGTGTCAGTCAAGGGTCCGATCTGTCCGCCGCAATGTCGCAGTACCGCAAAAAAAATCTCAAATCGCCGCCATTACTCGTTAAAAAAAAAAAAACACCAAAAATGACAAAAATCTTTCCCTTTGTTAGTAAACGCGATAACTTTTGCGCAAACCAATCAAAATACGCTTTTTGCGATTTTTTTTATCAAACACATGTAGCATAAAACAATTAGGCCGAAAATGTTAAAAAATTTTGATTTTTAAATTTTTTGGGGGGAATTTCATATAAAAAAAAGTGAAAAATATTGTTATTTTTGCAAAAATTAGGGTCCTTTCACACGGCCACTCCGTGTGTCCGCAAATCATCCTATTTTTTTGCGGATGATTTGCGGACATAATGTAAGTAAATGGCACTGCGGATGTCAGCGGAATACCATCCGCTGACATCCGATTTTCCTCCTTTCAGTTCTGTTCCGTTTTTTCGAATGGAACAGAACTCTATTTTTTCTTCCGTGTAAAAAACAGAAAGGAAGGAAAATCGGATGTCAGCGGTGTCATCCGCTGACATCCGCAGTGCCAGAGACTTACATTATGTCCGTATATCATCCACAAACGGATAGGATGATATGCGGGCACACGGAGCGGATGATAGAAATGTCATCCGCTCCATGGGAAAAAAAAAAGTCCCGCAGCGGACCTTTCACACGGAGCGGCCGTGTGAAAGAAGCCTAACGCTCTTTTTTTGTTTATAGCGCATGATCAAAAAATGGCACAGGTGATCAAATACCACCAAAAGAAAGCTCTGTTTGTGGGGAAAAAAAGGACATGAAATTCGTTTAGGTACAGCGTCGCACGACCGTGCAATTGTCCGTTAAAGTCATGCAGTAAAAAATCGCAAAAAAATCCCTGGTCAGGAAGGGGGTAAAATCTTCCGTGGCTTAAGTGGTTAAAGGGTGCCTCGAGACTGTCCATAATTTTAAAAGGGTGCCTCGAGACTGTCCATAATTTTAAAAGGGTGCCTCGAGATTGTCCATAATTTTTAAAGGGTGCCTTCACTGAAAAAAGGTTGGGAAACACTAGTATAACCTAAGAACAGCTGCCACTTTCATCCATGACCAAAACGGGGACCTTTTTATTATGCATTTGTTATTTATTGAAAATGTTAAAGGTAACAACTGCAGATACAATAGTATCTCAATATTACATAGTTGCAGGATAATAACATATACTGGTGACATGTTACAGTACAGTATAAAAGAGGTAAGTACAATTGCATATACAGGAGTGGATCAATGTTATATAGTCACAGGTAACATATTAGGTGCTTGGTGAGAAAAATGCCCCTTACACTGATGGCCAATGATAGAATGACCCTTACATTGATGGTCAGTGGAAGGAAAGCTCCTCTCCTTACATTGGTGTTCAGTGGGAGAAAAGCTCCTTACATTGGTGGTCAGTGGGAGAAAAGCTCCTTACATTGGTGGTCAGTGGAAGGAAAGCTCCTTAAATTGGTGGTCAGTGGGAGAAAAGCTCCTTACATTGGTGGTCAGTGGGAGAAAAGCTCCTTACATTGGTGGTCAGTGGAAGGAAAGTTCCTTAAAGCGGAGTTCCAGCCATTCACACACCTGTCCAACAGTCCAGCGATGCGGCCGCCCGAAGCCTCGATCCTCTCCCTCGGCGCCGGCATCACTGCTGTGGGCACCCGGCTGTGACAGTTTGCGGCTTCACAGCCGGGTACCCACTGCGCATGCGCGAGTCGCGATGCGCGCCGTGATTGGCCGGCAATCTTCTGGGACCTCTGACGTGTCCCAGAAGATTGCAGGGAGGGAGGGGGAGAGGAGAACTTCCGTTCAGGGCGCCGCAGCGCTCCGAGCAGAAGTGGGAGCGGGTACCTGTCAAAACTAGGTACCCGCTCCCCCCCAAAAAAAATGACATGCCAAATGTGGCATGTCAGGGGGTCAGGACTCCCTAAAGCGGAAGTTCCACTTTTGGGTGGAACTCCGCTTTAAATTGGTGGTCAGTGGGAGAAAAGCTCCTTACATTGATGGTCAGTGGGATGAAAACTCCTTACATTGGTGGTCATTGGGAAGAACTTAAAGGAGAAGTACAACCAGAGCTCCTTTGGCTGTAAGTCTCCTGTGGATCACAGCAGTGCTGTTCGTTCGGCACTTCTGTGACCTGTTTTCAGCAGGCAGCGGGCTAAAGCCACAGAGTCAATCCAAGATCTTGATCATATGATCAGGATCCGCCCACATGCCTGGACTGGCATCCGGCTCAGCCACTTAGCGCTTTTTGAGGGTTGAGGTAGCAGCATGGAGGTCCTGGGAAGGTCCACTATGGAGGTCCTGGGAAGGTCCACTATGGAGGTCCTAGGAAGGTCCACTATGGAGGTCCTAGGAAGGTCCACTATGGAGGTCCTACGAAGGTCCACTATGGAGGTCCTAGGAAGGTCCACTATGGAGGTCCTAGGAAGGTCCACCATGGAGGTCCTAGGAAGGTCCACCATGGAGGTCCTGGAAAGGCATCTGAATTTCCCACCTGCTTGGCCTGTGTCTAGGTCTTCAGGCATTGGGGAGTGCAATCTTATTTAACTGGAAGTGTAAGAAGCGAATCTTAAAGTGCAGTACTCAGAGAAACATTTTTCCATCTTGTACTGATTTGACCTCTACAAGACTTGTATTGATTAGTTGCCATGTTTATTGATTAAAGTATAACTTCAGGAAAATATTTATTCTAGCTTTGGATAGATTGGGAAAGGGTTAGAATCAAAACCCTACAGGTGTAATGGATGAAGCAGGGGCGTAACTACAGGGGTTGCAGGGGTTGCAATCGCTACCGGGCCCCATGCTCCAGGGGGCCCGGTAGCAAACCAGTGGGTGAACTTCCAGGATCGCAAAGGTCACACTTGCGACCGGACCCTGGCATTGCACCACTGTGGGGAGGCCCCAAGATTGCAGGAAGGGGGCCCACTGCAGAACTTGTGAAAGAATCCTGCTGCGGGGACCGTAATAAAAGGCCATGCAACAAGTGTAAAGAGCCCCAGGATTAGTGGGAAGAGCCCTGGGCTTGAAGGTAAGGGCCCCGGCTAGGGGTCTGGGGGGCCCTTCATGGTTTCTTGCATCAGGGCCCTGAAGGTTCTAGTTACGCCTCTGGGATGAAGGACTAAAAACTTTGGATAGATCGGGGAAGGGTTAGAATATCTGTAGGATTTTTTTTTTCTGCCTTTGTCCTTATTGGAGTGATTTGACCTCACTATTGTTCCCTTGTCACTGTGGGGAATCCACAACCCCACAATTGTCTCTAGAACAGGATTAGGGGGATATCTTTCAATAGTTAGCAGGAATTACTTCTAATTTGCAAGAAATTTCCAAATACTTTCCTTTATGTTTCTAGAGATCAGGAAAGCAGGGACATTTCCCCAGTGTGGGCCCAAATGGCAATATAAACCTGACAGAGGTTCAAACGCTTCTAAAACAAAAACATTTTGGCTGGAGTCACCATTTGAAGCTGAACTTTGAATATAAAATACAGAAATGAAGGCACTCTGTAATCAATAATGCAATATTAGATGTACTATAGATGCAAGGAGTGTGAATACTTGAATGTGATTTGGTATCCGTTTTTACAGTCCCTGTACTGCAGAGCTCAGACTGGGACAAGGAGAAGTACAAGGACCCAATCAGTAAATTTGCTGACAAGGGGCATGCTGACAGGAGGGAGAGAGCAGGAAGGGGACATAAAGATGAGCTCATCACTGTACTGCTTCTCCTTTTACTGTCCATTCAGAGGATGTGGAATGAATAATGCTGGTCATCATTCAACCTGGAATAGGACATCTTGTGGTAAAAAAGAAGTACTGCATTTTCAGTTTGATAATAGCTATTGCAGGAAAAGCTATTCATGGGCTATTTCTTTATTTTTATTTTTTTTTACATTTTTATTTTTTTACTGGAGTTCTTTTTTAAGGCAAATAGAAAAGACCTAGGGACCTGATGTTGGGGTCAAAAACTATTTTTTATAAAATGCACAGAACAACAAAAAGGACACATTCTACTGCAAATTACCTGGGAGACTGGAAACCGGTGCTCAGGCCCAGATGACATTCGAATTGCAGCAATAGTCTTCTAATACACATGTGTCAAACACAAGGCCCACGGGCCGAATCCGGCCCTCCAGACCCTTTCATATGGCCCTCGCACTTCTCCTAGAGCTCCAGCCCTCCTTTGGGCCTCCCCCAGACCCTGCACTTTCTGCTCCCTAGCTCAGATCCCAGCAGCAACACAAGGTAAGGGGGTGCACTTTGATGTAAGAGAAGGTAGGGGGGGACCCTTGACATCTGATGTAAGGGGAATGGGATTCCCTGGACATCTAGTATTACAGATACAACCAGCTCTCAGAG
Source organism: Pelophylax lessonae (assembly GCF_965119305.1). Classification (NCBI taxonomy): domain Eukaryota; kingdom Metazoa; phylum Chordata; class Amphibia; order Anura; family Ranidae; genus Pelophylax; species Pelophylax lessonae. The sequence goes on from NC_138777.1 coordinate 23,498,328, forward strand.
GGCTATCATAATGCTGATGCGGCCCTCGATGAAGTTGAGTTTGACACCCATGTTCTAATACAATAAAGCCCGCTACTCAGTAGCATCCATTGCAACAATTCTTTATTGGCTACATAGCAGGATACAGCAGTAACACTCTAACACATTTCATGCAAAGCCTTACTTATAGCATGCTATGAGTAAGGCTTCCGCTGAAATGTACCGCACCAATGGATGGTACGGAGTAGGCGAGTTCATTGTACTAGAGCAGGGGTTTCCAAACATTTATAACAGAGCTTACTACCCTTCAAACTTTAGGGGGGGGGCAGACTGTGGCCAGTCGGGGTAGAAAATGCCATAGGCTTAGTGGTCAGTGGAGGAAAGAGTGTCCCATCATTGGTGGCAATGAGAGGAATAGTGCCCCATCATTGGTGTCAGTGGGAGGAATAGTGCCCCTTCATTGGTGTCAGTGGAAGGAACAGTGCCCCATCATTGGTGTCAGTGGGAGCAATAGTGCCCCATCATTGGTGTCAGTGGAATAGTAACCCATCATTGGTGTCAGTGGAATAGTACCCCATCACTGGTGTCAGTGGGGGGAGTTGCTCCATCAATGGTGTCAGTAGGAGGAATAGTGCCCCATCATTAGTGTCAATAGGAGGAATAGGGCCCCTTCATTGGTGTCAGTGGAAGGAATAGTGCCCCATCATTGGTGTCGGTGAGTGGAATAGTGCCCCATCATTGGTGTCAGTGGGAGGAAAAGTGCCCCATCATTGGTGTCAGTGGGAGGAATAGTGCCCCATCACTGGTGTCAGCGGGAGGAATAGTGCCCCATCATTGGTGTCGGTGGGAGGAATAGTGCCCCATCATTGGTGTCGGTGAGAGGAATAGTGCCCCATCATTGCTGTCAGTGGGAGGAATAGTGCCCCATCATTGGTGTCAGTGGGAGGAATAGTGCCCCATCATTGGTGTCAGTAGGAGGAATAGTGCCCCATCATTGGTGTCAGTGGGAGGAATAGTGTCCCATCATTGGTGTCAGTAGGAGGAATAGGGCCCCTTCATTGGTGTCAGTAGGAGGAATAGGGCCCCTTCATTGGTGTCAGTAGGAGGAATAGGGCCCCATCATTGGTGTCAGTAGGAGGAATAGTGCCCCATCATTGGTGTCAGTAGGAGGAATAGTGGCCCATCATTGGTGTCAGTAGGGGGAATAGTGCCCCAACATTGCTGTCAGTGGGAGGAATAGTGTCCCATCATTGGTGTCAGTGGGAGGAATAGTGCCCCATCATTGGTGTCAGTGAGAGAGAGAGATTTCTACCTTTGGTGTCAATGGAAGGAATAGTGCCCTAAGGACCCCATTCGGCCCGCCGGCTGCAGTTTGGAGACCCCTGCAATAGAGGACTATTTTTATGATGCACATTGAAGAAAAAGGGTTCAAGTCTTATTGTTTCAGCAGAACACGACTTCAGATCACGGCCTAATTGCAGCCTATGCCTTTTAGCATCCAAGAAAAAAAAAAAAAAAGCCAGATAAAGGTCTGCTAAATGAAATGTAGGAAGGAGTTGGAAGCATTGAGCCGACATCCGCGCCGGGTTACCGGAGACGTCTGCAAATGTCCAGAGCAAATTGTTCTCATTCTGTGTGACAGATTGCAGAGGCCCGGGTAGATTACGCATCGTGGTCGCATACGTTTGGTGGATCGCAGCCAGCTGGCCCGAAGACCGCGCCGGCAAATCCTCTTATTTTGGAGGGGGAAAGAGAAGTTACTGATGCACGGAATTATTGGCCTGGACAATTTAATAGACTGCGTGACTCATCGGCCAATGATATATTCCACAACTGGGAATTTATTTCTTTTTTTTTTTCCCTTTTCCCTTCACAACGGAGGAGCGCGGTCTGGTGTATAGTAACAATTTATATCTCCAGAAGAAGGTGCAATCTATTATCGCTAACTGAGCAATCATTTGTAATAGCGACTTTGGGTTACGGAGGACAGAAGATGGATCGCTAGTATGGAGACACAATCAATAAACAAGATGTTATTTAGCTAAGTATATGTCTGAAGTCCTGACACCTTCCTTCCCCTCTCCAAAGAAGAGATCTTCGCTCCGAGCCTGACATTTCTCCGGGGATTACGGCGGTTTTATGAGACCTGGGTGGAAATGAAGTATTCTCTGTATGTCCCTAAGGCTGCTTTCACATCTGACTGTAATGTCTTTGAGCGTTTATTTGCACGTTTTTCTGCACAATTATGGTGCTTTTTTAATGCGCAATTTCTGCATTTTTATTCAGCAATTCAGAGCTTTGGCATTTTTTTTTTTTTTAGCCAATAGAGGAAACTATTGTCTGTTGCATCATTTGTTGCTAGGTTTTTCGGCTTTTTTTTTTAGCTTTTATTTATTTTTTTATTATCAATATTCATTTATTATTATTTTTTGTTGTTGTTAGGATAAGGGGTTTGAGTTAAGGTTAGGTTAGGGTTAGGGTTGATTTATTTATATATTTATTTTTTGTTAGGGCTAGGTGCATGGGTGCTCAACCTGTGGCCCTCCAGCTGTTGCAAAACTACAATTCCCATAGGGCATTGCAAGGTTGGCAGGTACACGCATGACTCCCAATGGCAGAGGCATGATGGAGTTTGTAGTTCTGCAACAGCTGGAGGGCCACAGGTTGAGCACCCATGGGCTAGGGTGTTAATACTACTACTACTAACAAATACTACTAGCACTACTACTAAATACTGCTACCACTACTACTACTACTAACAAATACTACTTCCACTACTACTACTTCTAAATACTACTACCACTACTACTACTAAATACTGCTACCACTACTACTAACAAATACTACTACCACTACTTCTACTACCACGTCTACTACTACTGAATACTACTACTTAACAAATACTACTACCACTACTACTACTGAATACTACTACTACTACCAAATACTGCTACCACTACTACTACTACTAAATACTGCTACCACTACTACTAACAAATACTACTACCACTACTTCTACTACCACGTCTACTACTACTGAATACTACTACTACTAACAAATACTACTACCACTACTACTACTGAATACTACTTCCACTATTACTACTGAATACTACTACTTCTGAATACTACTTCTAACAAATACTACTACCACTACTACTACTGAATACTACTACTACTACCAAATACTGCTACCACTACTAATACTACTACTAGCAAATACTACTACTACTACTAGCAAATACTACTACCACTACTAATACTGAATACTACTACTAGCAAATACTACTACTAGCAAATACTACTACCAATACTACTACTAACAAATACTACTACTACCACTACTTATACTGAATACTACTACTACTACCAAATACTACTACTGAATACTACTACTACTACCAAATACTACTACTACTGAATACTACAAATACTACCACTACTACTAACAAATACTACTACCACTACTACTACTGAATACTACCACTACTACTACCAAATACTACTACTACCACTACAGAATACTATTACCACTACTAATAATACAACTACTTCTACTGAATACTACTACTACTACTGCTATTACCACTACTACTAACAAATACTACTACTACTGAATGCTACTACTACTACTAACAAATACTACTGAATACTACTACTAACAAATACTACTACCACTACTACTACTACTACTAACAAATACTACTACTGAATACTACTGAATACTACTACTAACAAATACTACTACCACTACTACTGAATACTACTACTACTAACAAATACTACTACTACTAACAAATACTACTACCACTACTACTAACAAATACTACTACTATTACTACTACTACCAAATACTACTTCTAAAAAAATAAATAACCAATACTTCTTCTACTACCATAATAAATAATGAACCCCTAACCCTTAAAAATAATAATAATAAAATAAATAACTAACTAAACACCCTAACCATAACACAAAAAAATACATAAACTATTATTATTAATATCTTTGTTTTTTGCCTTTTTTTTTTGGGTTTGGGTGTTTATCGCTCTTTTTATTACTACTACTACTACTACTACTACTACTACTACTACTACTACTACTAATAATAATAATTTATTTTATTTAATTTATTTTTTTTAAGATTAGGGGTTAATTAAGTATTTATTATTACATATTAATAACTTATTTTATTTATTATTTATTTATGATAATTTTTAGTTTTTTGTCCACTTGATAAAAGTGAAATCTTCCTCTTCAGGCTCGGGTCAGGTCTTTGCTTGTTGGGAAACGCTTTCCTGATGGGCAGAGAACCGCGTTGCTAATGGCAGCTCCACACATCTGCAAACATGTGCATTTTTGGGAAAAGAGTCAGGGACTGCTTTTCCATGCTTCTCATGCGTAGGGGAGGCTTCCCTAGAAGCGATGCATGGGAACGCATGGGCAGGGTGGGCGTATCTGCAAATTGCACCATCGCATGGCAAAGGGGGCGATGCCTGAATAAAGATGGTGCCATCTGCAGGTACTGTCACCCTGCCCCCCTTTCATGACCTATTGACAAGGTTTCTGCAAATCCACCAAACTCCCCAAGCCCCCCCCCCCTTCAAACTAGAGTCTCTCCATTACATCAGAGTTTCCTCTTTCACAGTAGAGCCCCCCCCCCCCTTCACAGCACCATTACATCAGAATCTCCCCCCCCCCTCTTCATACCCCTTAACATGAGAATCCCCCATCACTCCAGAGTTTTCCCTTTACTCCTGATTCTCCCCCCCCCCCCTTCACATCAGAGTCCCTCCATTACATCAGAATTTCCTCTTTTGCATCAGAGTTCCCCCTTCACAGCAAAGTCCCTCCATTACATCAGAGTCCCCCATCACTCCACAGCTCTCCCTTCACAGCAGAGTCCATCCATTACATCAGAGGGCCCCCTTCACTCCATAGTTCATCCTTAGTATTACAGTTTCTCCATTAAATCAGAGTTCTCCCTTCACACCAGAGTCCTTCCATTACATCAGAATTCCTTCCTTCACACCAGAGTTCCCCCTTGCATCTGGAGTCCTTCCACATCAGAGCCCCTCCATTACATCAGAGCCCCCCCCCCCTCTTCACACCAAAGTCATTTGGGAATATTCATCTGACTTTCAGAAAAGTAGCCAACATGCTCATGTAGAGGAGAATTGTAAGGGTAACTCCACATTTGTGGGGGAAAAAAATAGCAATTAAAGAAAAAACAATATAGCGTATACAATTGTGACACAAATCATATTGTAATTGAATGTTATTAAAAATGACCTTTCCTTTTATTATCTGCAGCTGTTGTAATTTTCTGAAAATGCAATGCAATATGGCCGCCTGGAGCTGTTCTGTACACAGAATGTATACTGACCACACCCCCAGAAACATCATTTCCTGCTTGTGTGATTGGCTCACCAATTTTCCCAGAAGTCTGCACTAAGATACAAGTCAGATTTCTGGCATCCCCTGCAACAAAAATGTCATTTTTGGTGAGATACTCTCAATAGGAACACGTCTAAAGGGATGCAGGCCCAGCAGCTTCCCTCATTAGAGCCCTGCAGCTGCCACAGCTGATAGATAATTATGAAGCCACTCCCATTAGACCCACTCAGCACAGAGGAAGAAACAATGATTTCTTCAGAATAAGAAAAGTTAGGAATCTGCAACAAAGTTTGTTACAATCCTTGTAATGTACAGAGATCACCCAGAGGGGAATGTTTTTTTACTCAACAAAAGTGGAGTTAGGGTCCATTCACACTAGCGCGACTTGTCAGGCGACTTGGTCGCCATTGAATAGTACAGGACCCGTTCTAATAGGAGCGACACAAGTCGCTCCGACTTAGAAAAAGGGTCCTGTACTACTTTGGGGCGATCTGGAGGCGACTTGCATTGACTTCAATTATATGCGACTGCGACTTCACAGGTCGCCCCAGCAAGTCGTGTCGCGCCAGTCTGAATGGGCGCTTACGCTTTAAGCCAACATTTTTGATTTTATTTTGTTTGCAGTTGTGGGAACACAATTATTTGGTTGCAGCCATCAGACCCTGGGTAGAAGTGAGGGACACATCAGGTTAGGGAGCGCGGGATAATGCACACCGGTTGTATTGTAGAGATGTACTGTGCATGGATTTTATGTTTTTTTGCCCTGACATGCACTTTAAGTATTACACAGCCGGTTTGCTGAGAACTCTGCTGTAAGAACGGGGTCAGCTTCAGAGCACCTCAATAAATGGGGATCTGAGTGAATACAAGTCCTTCTGATCATTACTATAGCAACAAATCAAATCCCTGACACAGAAAAGAAGAAAGGGCTGCCGAGAGCCTCGTGAATGAGACTGCGTTCGTTCTCCTGGCCTTCTCTGCCTTCTGCTGTTCACTTGTCCTCAATGTCCACTTTCATGGAGTGGGTTCAAGGCGCAGGAATCCTGAAGTTTAGTTGAATGATGTCATCCAGACGTATGATGTCATTATAATTAATGGAGAATGTGATTGTTGGCCCCAGGAACTTCTGCACACCAATGGATTTCCACAATTCCCTAGTGATTGAGAGGTAAGTGTAGAATTAAAGTGCCATGCTGTAATATTGAAGACCAAAGGATAGATGAACTGCAAAAATAAATTGTATATAAATCCAACGCATTTAATAAATGGTGGCCATTATGAGAACTGCCTGGCCACAGTGCCCCTGCCAGTAGATCCCTTATTTTTCCACGTCATTTAACAGGATGGAAATGTAAATGTTCTACAGTGAAATCATGATGGGCACAGCAGGAACTCAGCTCAGGGATGGTGGGAACCCCTCATAATGGCCCCAGTAGGTGTATAGACCCAGGAACCCAGCTCAGGGATGGTGGGAACCCCTCATATTGGGCACAGCAGGTGTACAGACCTGGGAACTCAGCTCAGGGATGGTGGGAATCCCTCATAATGGGCACAGCAGGTGTGCAGACCCAGGAACTCAGCTCAGGGATGGTGGGAACCCCTCATAATGGCCCCAGTAGGTGTATAGACCCAGGAACTCAGCTCAGGGATGGTGGGAACCCCCTTATAATGGGCACAACAGGTGTGCAGACCCAGGAACTCAGCTCAGGGATGGTAGGAACCCCTCATAATGGCCCCAGTAGGTGTGCAGACCCAGGAACCCAGCTCAGGGATGGTGGGAACCCCTCATATTGGGCACAGCAGGTGTACAGACCTGGGAACTCAGCTCAGGGATGGTGGGAATCCCTCATAATGGGCACAGCAGGTGTGCAGACCCAGGAACTCAGCTCAGGGATGGTGGGAACCCCTCATAATGGCCCCAGTAGGTGTATAGACCCAGGAACTCAGCTCAGGGATGGTGGGAACCCCCTTATAATGGGCACAACAGGTGTGCAGACCCAGGAACTCAGCTCAGGGATGGTAGGAACCCCTCATAATGGCCCCAGTAGGTGTGCAGACCCAGGAACTCAGCTCAGGGATGGTGGGAACCCCTCATATTGGGCACAGCAGGTGTACAGACCTGGGAACTAAGCTCAGGGATGGTGGGAATCCCTCATAATGGGCACAGCAGATGTGCAGACCCAGGAACTCAGCTCATGGATGGTGGGAACCCCTCATAATGGGCACAGCAGGTGTGCAGACCCAGGAACTCAGTTTAGGGATGGTGGGAACCCCTCATAATGGGCACAGCAGGTGTGCAGACCCAGGAACTCAGCTCAGGGATGGTGGGAACCCCTCATAATGAGCACAGCAGGTGTGCAGACCCAGGAACTCAGTTTAGGGATGGTGGGAACCCCTCATAATGGGCACAGCAGGTGTGCAGACCAAGGAACTCAGCTCAGGGATGGTGGGAACCCCTCATAATGGGCACAGATGGTGTGCAGACCTAGGAACTCAGCTCAGGGATGGTGGGAACCCCTCATAATGGGCACAGCAGGTGTACAGACCCAGAAACTCAGCTCAGGGATGGTGGGTACCCCTCATAATGGGCACAGCAGGTGTACAGACCCGGGAACTCAGCTCAGGGATGCCGGGAACCCCTCATAATGGGCACAGCAGGTGTGCAGACCCAGGAACTCAGCTCAGGGATGGTGGGAACCCCTCATAATGGGCACAGCAGGTGTGCAGACAAAGGAACTCGGCTCAGGGATGGTGGGAACCCCTCATAATGGGCACAGCAGGTGTGCAGACCTAGGAACTCAGCTCAGGGATGGTGGGAACCCCTCATAATGGGCACAGCAGGTGTACAGACCCAGAAACTCAGCTCAGGGATGGTGGGTACCCCTCATAATGGGCACAGCAGGTGTACAGACCCGGGAACTCAGCTCAGGGATGGCGGGAACCCCTTATAATGGGCACAGCAGGTGTGCAGACCCAGGAACTCAGCTCAGTGATGGTGGGAACCCCTCATAATGGGCACAGCAGGTGTGCAGACCAAGGAACTCAGCTCAGGGATGGTGGGAACCCCTCATAATGGGCACAGCAGGTGTACAGACCCGGGAACTCAGCTCAGGGATGGTGGGAACCCCTCATAATGGGCACAGCAGGTGTACAGACCCAGGAACTCAGCTCAGGGATGTTGGGAACCCCTCATAATGGGCACAGCAGGTGTGCAGACCCAGGAACTCAGTTTAGGGATGGTGGGGACCCCTCATAATGGGCACAGCAGGTGTACAGACCCGGGAACTCAGCTCAGGGATGGCGGGAACCCCTCATAATGGGCACAGCAGGTGTACAGACCTGGGAACTCAGCACAGGGATGGTGGGAAACTGCCATTCCACTCCCTGACAGCGAGGTGTGAGGTTGCTGATTCCTTAGCTCGTGTGCTTCCAGAAGCCAGGGGCTAGAGTTGTTTCTCTGCCCCAGGAGGGATGCTGGATCCTGGGGAGGACCCCGGCGGGGGCCCCCTGGATAGGCCTGAGACTAGGCCTCAGCCTATGGAAGACATGGAGCTCGGCCCAAGGAGGGGTGAATCCCTATCTACCTTTAGACGGAGGATTGTGGACAAGCTGACAAGGATTGAGAAAGAGGAGGAGAAATTGGCAGCTTTAAAAACTGAATTTAAAAAGAAAAAGTTGTATTGTGCCAAACTGTACAGTAAGAAGAGACCGGCTCTGAGGCCTGAATTAAAGGACTTGGAGCAAGCTTTGAGGAAGCAGAAAGAGCTGGTGAGCTCTCTGAAGGAAAGTAGCGGAGCTTTTAAGGAAAAATACAGGAATGAGGAACGTTTCAGCCGTATGAGGAGAGGAGCCGTTTCTAGCATGGAGAGTGACCCAGCCAGTGAAGAGATGCAGGTACCGACAGAGTCAGCAGAGAGTGAGAAAGTGGGCCCGGAGGATGAGCCCAGCTCTTCAACACCTCAGACATCTGCTGAGCCCCCAATGGCGGAGGCCTCTGTCTCCCTCCCTCTGCAGCAGCAATGTGGAACATCTGAGCAGGAGGTTGAGGGGGGTACTGGCATGTTGGAGTTCATCGCTGAGCTGGAAACCCCTCTGGATGGAAGAAAGTTACATTTTTCTGCGGATTCCTCAGATGAGGATATGGATACCGTTCCTCGCCCTATGAAAGAGAGACCTGTGGAGAGAGGAACATTCACCATGAAGCCTGCAACAACCAGGAGGAAGTTTGATCCCACCATCAGCCATGACACTGCAGAGGTAACAACACAGCAAGCAGGTACAGTGTGTGTGCAAGGTGGTGATGTGAACTTTAATGACAATGTGCTTGCTGAGGGTTGTAGTGCTATGGGCTGTCAGCCCACACCCATAGACAATGTGCAGCATGCAGTGCAACCTGATGCACCTGCTAAAAAAACTTTAAATGCGATTGGTGGGAAAACTGAAAATAACTTTGAGCTTTTGGTTGAAGTGTCTGCAGAGAGGAGCACCACGGACATTGCAAAGGCTTTTCCTGACCCAGATAAAGCTGTTGTTCCTGAAAATGGTGCAGGAGATGCTGGGAGCAGTAGTGCTACAACTGTTGGGGATTCTGCAGTAAAAAAAACTGTGATTGAACCCAGGAAAGCAGCTGAGTGCTTAGAGAAGGGGGAGGGGGTGGGTCTTGTCTCTGCTGCTCCAAAGACTGCAAGGGTTGATTCAGGCTCCTTGTCAGCAGGTGTGGTTGTGTCTAAGGACAATGCTGTAATTACTGGTATGTCTGGGAGGAAAACCTATGCTGGTGCTGCTACAGGATCTGGTAGGGGGGAGCATGGAAATGGTTTATCTTCCTCACTATTTAAAAGGAGGAATGTGGTTCAGCTCAGATGGGAAGGCGAAGGTATTCCCCCATATAGGAGAGCTGTGGTTGATAAGATTCTGCAGATGGGGTTTAGACCCGAAGATATCTTCGCCCTGATCAGTCCGACCGGCTCCTATGAGTATGATTTGTCCTTTATCCGTCCGGAGTCTTTGGACATATTTTGGGAGAAATATGAGCATGTGTGTAGGAGCCTGCCGGACTGGAGAGGGCTCATCCCCAAAGTTGTGTCACGTCAGCCACTTATTAAAATGGTGACGATTCTTGTGCGCAATGAGTCCATACCACAAGGGGATTTATCTGTATGGCTGAGGAGATATGGAGACATCCTGAGCCCCTTACACAAAATTATGGATGACCGAGGAATATGGACGGGGGGATGGTCTGTGCAGCTAAAACTGAGAGTTATTGATAATGTCATCCAGCATCTGCCATCCTCAGCTTTCCTGGGAAGGGACAGGCTGACCATCTTTTATCCAGGCCAGCCAAAACTGTGTAATAAATGTGGGGATAAAGGGCACTTTGCATCCTCCTGTCCAGTGATGAAATGCTCTCTGTGTCAGGATTTAGGGCATTTGGCAAAGGATTGCAACATTATAAGGTGCAACTTGTGCAATTCGGTTGGGCATCCTTATAGCCAGTGTCCCGAGGCAATGCATAACCAGCCTGAGCTCATGAGAGAGTTCTTCCGCCTGGACATGGAGGATGCTCAGAGCTCAGCAGCTAGGGTGCCTGCGATTCCCTCTGAGTCTGTGCCAATGCCCAGTGTGCCTGTGTCTTCCCAGTCTGTGCGTTTGCCTAGTGTGCCTGTGTCTTCCCAGTCTGTGCGTTTGCCTAGTGTGCCTGTGTCTTCCCAGTCTGTGATTTCCCAGTCTGTGCCAATTCCCAGTGTGTCAGTGTCTTCCAAATCTGTGGTGCCCCAGTCTGTGCGTTTGCATGTATCAGTTACCGAGAATGTGTCCAATCCTTCTGTGTCTATGTCCTCCAAAATTGCAGAGGCCGCAAGAGGTGCTGATGCAGGGGCATCAAGTGCAGTGCCAGTCCCACCCCCTCGACATTTCAGGGCTTCTATTGGGGACCAGGGGATGCAGAGGAGTGGGGAAAATGGTGAAGAGGCTGGCCTGGTGGCAGATAAGGTAAGGGAGAATGGGGGTGAAGGGGAGGCTAAGAGTGGGGAGACTGTAATTTGCAGTTTGTCCAAGGATGATGTGGAATGGTTGGAGGAGAAAAGGAAGAAGGGCAAAAGAAAAAAAAAAAGGTTTTCAGTTGCCCAAAGTCCTAAGGTTTTGCCCTTGAAAAATAAGTTTGGGGTCCTGTCAGATGATGACGAGGAATGGGACTCGTTGAGCACGGCGTCTTCTATGGATGATGAGTCCCAGGGTGCATTGAAGCGCACTGGTTCTCCAGGGAGAGAGAGTAGTCAGGCTAAGAAACGGCTGCCTCAATTATCCTAATGGCAGTTCCCACTCCGTTAAAAGTGGCAACCATTAATGTTGCCAGCTTAAAATCAGTGAGTGCTCGTCATATGGCCTTATTTTTGCTCAGCGAGTTTGATGCTGACATTTTGTTTTTGCAAGAGACCCATCTCAGTAATCTGGCTGATATACATCTGGCAAAGAAGGAGTGGAAGCGTGGTCCCTCCTTTTGGTCTCTTGCGGCCGAGCCTTACAGCGGGGTTGCGGTCCTTTTTTCTGGTATGGTAACATGCCGACGGGTAATTGAGGTAGAGATTGGGAGATGCATGATTTTGGATGTCTCTGTGAGGGGGCAGGACCTGCGCCTGATTAACATCTATGGTCCCCAGACAAAATGGGACAGGAAATGCCTCTTTACAAAGATTAAGCCTTTTCTTTTTACGGCTCAGCAGGTTATCTTTGGAGGTGACTTCAACACCATTACTAGGCCTAAAGACAGGAGAGGTTTCAGAGATAAGCTGGGCTATGACAGCCTTTTCCTGAATGCAATGGTTAGGGAAGCAGGTCTGGTAGATGTGCACATTAAGCGCTGCCCAGACAGCACGGGGTTCACTTTTCAGCGAGGTAATAGTCAGAGTAGGATAGATAGGTTTTTTTTAAAGGAGGACTCTGCTTTTTCGGCACCTGTTTGTCGGGCAGTGGAGTTTTCTGATCACTGTATTCTATATTTGACTCTGAATGCCTCAGGCGTGCCACCTAGGGGGAGGGGTATCTGGAGATTGAATTCGGCCCTCCTGGATGACGAGGAAGTAAGACAATCCTTTGAGGAATTTTTTCAGGCACAGGTAACTATCCTAGACTTTTGCAACAGTAAGTCAGAATGGTGGGAGCTTATAAAACAGCGGACTGTTAGGCTTTTCAAGGCCATAGGGAGAAAGAGACAGCAAGATAAGTATATCACCTACCAGCGTTTGCGGAGGAAACTTGACCGCCTTGTATCGAATGGAGGAGATTCTGGGGCGATCTCTGAGGTGAAGCTCCTCCTGAGGACCCATCAATATGACCGGCACGCCTCTTTGGTTCAGGAAAGGGACTATGGGAAATACCATTCGCCTGACCCTTACCAGAATTGTAAACAGAGCGTAGCAGTTAAGACGGTCAATGGCCTGAAGGACAGTACGGGCTCTCTGACGAAGTCTAGGTCAGGGATCCTGGAGGTCGTCAGGTCATACTATGCTGATCTCCTGGGAGGAAAGAACCTTGATCGGACAGGGATGTTGAGTTTTTTGGACTCTACGCCAGGTCTGGAAAATATTGTTCCTTTGATGAATTTGACAGATGAAATCACTGCAGATGAGGTGATCCAGGCTATTGATAAACTAGCCATCAGGAAAACGCCAGGGCCAGATGGTTTGACAGCCGAATTTTATAAATGTTTTAAGAAGATCCTGGCTTCACACCTTGCGGAGGTTTTTAATGGCTGTTTGCATGAGGGTTCTCTCCCTCCTTCCATGAGGCAATCTGCAGTGGTTCTTCTGTCAAAGGGCAAAGATCCTTCGATGATTGAGAATTGGCGCCCCATTAGCCTTCTTAATGTCGATAGAAAGATACTGGCAAAGATTTTTTTCTGGCGATTATCATCAGTGGCAGGCGATTTGTTATCCCATCACCAGCACTGCGCAATCCAGGGTAGAAGCACTTTCTCAGCTGTGTTAGCTGTCCGGGAGGCCTTGGAGCGTTGTAGGGCTGCTGGTTGGGGTAAATATCTGCTGACATTGGATCAGGCTAAGGCCTTTGATAGGGTTAATCATGAGTACCTATGGCTCCTTCTTGGCAAGTATGGCCTGGAGGGGGGTTTCATTGATTGGCTCAAGATTTTGTACAAAGGGGCTGAAAGCTTTCCTCTGGTTAATGGTTGGGTTGGGCAGCCCTTTGTGGTTGGCTCAGGTGTGCGTCAGGGGTGTCCTTTGAGTCCTCTGCTATATGCGTTTGCAATCGACCCCTTCATTAGAAGGCTAGAGAGTGGACCATTGTGTGGGGTACCTTTGGGCATCGCTGGTGAGCCTCCTTTGAAGGTTGTGGCTTATGCTGATGACGTTTCTGTTTTTGTCTCTGGGACTGGGGAAGCGCAGGAGGTGGTCTCAGTGACAAGGCAGTATGCGGAAGCATCAGGTTCAAAGGTCAACCAGGACAAGTGTGAAGCTTTCTGGATGGGCGTGGAAGGTGAGAGCTTTGTTCTCCCGGATGACTTCCCGGAGCCCCAACAAAAAATTAGAGTTCTAGGCATTGAATTTGGCCCAGGTGACTATGGTCATGCAAATTGGGTGAGCAGGCTGGAGAATGCCAATGCCAAGGTGGCGAGCTGGAAAAGTTGGCGGTTTTCCTTAAGGGAAAAGGTTGATCTGATCAAAGGTTACCTGATTCCAATTTTTCTGTATGTCAGTTTTGTCTGCATTTTGCCAGTGTCTCTCTATACCAGGATCTATAGTTGTTTCTTCCAGCTGTTATGGGGAAACAGAATAAACCTTGTCAAAAGGAGTGTGACTTATCTTCCTAGGCGGGAGGGTGGTCTAGGAATGATCAACCCTGTAGTCTTTTTCTCTCTGATGTTTGTAAAGTACAACCTTGGTAACATGTTGGCAGAGAGACCGCCTGGGTGGGTTGGTATTTTCCAGTCCTGGTTTAGGCCCTTTCTGCGAAACTGGGAAAATGGTGGGCCAGTGAAAAGCCTGAGGGTCAAGCATGATAAGCTCCCGACTTATGTTGCCCCGTGTTTGAAAATACTTCGGCAGTGGCAAGTAACGGCAGGGGAGATCAGATCTCTTCCAAGGAAACTTCTTGAGAAGCGGATCATGAGCTCTGTTTTTTGCGAACCACTGGCCTTAAGGGATTGCCCAAGCCTAGTTTTGGGGGAGGGTTTGCGTTTGATTAATTTGGAGAGAATCCCAATGAAGTTTAGGGATCAGGCTTGGCTCGCTTTCCATGGAAAACTATATGTGAAGGGCAACCTGAAGTTTCTCTCTGTGAGTGATCGTGGCTGCCCGAGAGTAGAGTGTGGAGGTGCGGTGGAGTCCATGGATCATTTTTTGCTTCAGTGCCCTTTTAATATAGAGGTGTACAAGAGGGTAGGGAGGGCTCTGAGTGTACCCTTCCTCCCCCATATGAGTTATGCAGAGTGGGTGTATGGGGCATTCCAGACTCGCCGGGATTATGATTTGGAAACACTTTTTTTAGTTAGTGTAGTAGTCCGTTATTTCACGTGGAGTGCACGGTGCCAGGTATCCTTACGGAGTAAAATCCTCCCTGTTGAGGTGGTGGTGCAGAACATTCTGGGTGAGGTTGGGAAGATTCGGGGTCTTGAGAAAGACAGGTGGCAGCAGGAGGCCTGGATAAAGGCGTGGAGGAATATCAGGACTCTGTAGCTGCTGCCTGTTGATCTCGGGGTGTGCGGCTTTTCTTTCTGTCCTTGCTTCACTCCCCTAGATTTTCAGATAAAATATATTTTTGATAAAAGGCTACATGCATGGTGACGGTGATGTTCCTTAGTCTGGCTCTCTCGTAGGGTTTATGCTGTGCGCAATTTGGTTTATTTATTATGTTCTTGTTTGGTTTTTGGTTTTGTATAGTTATATTTAATTATTTTGTAAATATGTTATTTATTAATTTATTTATTATGGTTTTATTGTATATAAGTTGTTGTTTGTAAGATTTTTCAATAAACAAAATTAACCCCTTATAATGGGCACAGCAGGTGTGCAGACCCGGGAACTCAGCTCAGGGATGGTGGGAACCCCTCATAATGGGCACAGCAGGTGTACAGACCCAGGAACTCAGCTCAGGGATGGTGGGAACCCCTCATAATGGGCACAGCAGGTGTACAGACCTGGGAACTCAGCACAGGGATGGTGAGAACCCCTCATAATGGCACAGCAGGTGTGCAGACCCAGGAACTCAAGAAAAGACTTGAGGGAGCCTCTCAATGTGCAGTAAATGTCCATATATGTTAGGATTTTTTTTATATACACTATTTTACCAAAAGTATTGGGACGCCTGCCTTTACCAGCACATGAAATTTACTGGCATACCAGTCTTAGTCTGTAGGGTTCAATATTGAGTTGGCCCACCCTTTGCAGCTATAACAGCTTCAACTCTTCAGAGAAGGGTGTCCAATAGGTTTAGGAGTGTGTCTATGGGAATGTTTGACCATTCTACCTTAAGCCCATTTGTGAGGTCAGGCACTGATGTTGGACGAGAAGGTCTGGCTCGCAGTCTCTGCTCTAATTTATCCCAAGGTGTTCTATCGGGTTAAGGTCAGTACTCTGTGCAGTCAAGTCAAGTTCCTCCACCCCAAACTCTCTCATCCATGTCTTTACGGACCTTGCTTTGTGCACTGGTCCACATAATTTGGTGGAGAGGGATTATGGTGTTGAGTTACTTTTCAGAGGTTGGGCTCGGCCCCTTAGTTCCAGTGAAGGGAACACTTAAGGCGTCAGCATACCAAGACATTTTGGACAATTTCATGCTCCCAACTTTGTGGGAACAGTTTGGGGATGGCCCCTTCCTGTTCCAACATGACTGCGCAGCAGTGCACAAAGCAAGGTCCATAAAGACATGGGTGAGCGAGTTTGGGGTGGAGGAACTTAGCTGGCCTGCACAGAATCCTGACTTCAACCCGATAGAACACCTTTGGAATGAATTAGAGCGGAGACTGCGGGCCAGGGCTTCTCATCCAACATCAGTGCCTGACCTCACAAATGCGCTTCTGGAAGAATGGTGAAACATTCCCATAGACACACTCCTAAACCTTGTGGACAGCCTTCCCAGAAGAGTTGAAGCTGTTATAGCTGCAAAGGGTGGGCCAACTCAATATTGAACCCTACGGACTAAGACTGGGATGCCATTAAAGTTCATGTGTGTGTAAAGGCCGGCGTCCTAATACTTTTGACAATATAGTGTATATATAATTCTTATATGGCAGTTATTCAGTGAGAGAAAAAGACAATTTATCACAGGAATAAGCCGTTTGTTATTGCGCTGATCACATTTCTTCTATTAGACAATCGCCTCCGTTTAGGGAGAAGAGGGTAATAATATCGTCCCTTTTAGGATTTTTGTCTAGTTTTGTCGCTGACTTTGCGAGCAGAAACTTCTGGTTTGCGTCCAAACTGACAATTAGCCACTCGTTATTCTAATAACTTGTAACGCTGCCACTAACCCTATTACACACGGCGCGCTGAGTGACCGGTACCCCCCCCCCCTCCCGTCTTCTGATATAATGGTGTGCGGGTCGTCTCCGGGCTCCGCAGGCTCTTTGTATCTGAAGCAGATGAGTCAATGTAATTAGTATCTGTAATAACCTACACAGACAGACAGAGAGAAGAAAAAATACGGCTTGTTAATTAAAACATGACTTCACTTTATGGATTACGGAAAGATCTGCAGAGGGTGACACCGGGCTTCTCTTTATCTCTTTATAGCTGGCATTTCAGATTAATCTATTGTGAGCCAACAGTGCCCACAGAGAATAAAGCAGCCTATGCTCAAATATTGACTTGCCTTTCAGTAACTTTACAGTCTGCATTCTGCAATGATACATAGGGCTGCTGATAGAAATCGTGGGGCCCCATACAGACTACCTGGCAGGGCCCCCCCAAGAAAATATTAAAGATATATTTAGCTAAAATTACAACAAAATCACTATTATCAGACACAAATATAACATAACTCACATAATTCCTGCTAAATCTAAAAAAAAAAAAACTATGTTAAATAAAAAAGAAGATGAGATGAGAAAAATATACAGGCTGGGCAGTTGGAGCTCAGTGATCAGAGAGACAGAGAGAGAGAAACAAAGTTACAAATAAACTCCTGAGCAGAGATAACATTAGAGCCAGTGCTGGGAGGGGGGCCCACACAAGGGAGGGGGATTAGTGAGGCACAACTGTCTCTTTCTCAACAGATAAAAGCTGATAGCAGGGAGAGGGACAGATCAGATTCAGGTGCTGGAGGAAGATTTCTGTATTTGTTGTCCATCACTAATCCCCCTCTCTGTGTGGGCCCCCCTGTGTGCTCGGGCCCCCTACAAGAGGGCTGGTGGTCCCCCCCTATCAGCGGCCCTGGATACATGACTGGGGTACCTCAGATGTATACCTTGAATACGAATTACCCTGAACCTCCCAAACATATTCTATGGACAAATGATGAATGACGCTGTTCTGGAGAAAATATGGCCAGTTGGCCATTTATTACCCACTTCTGGACCGGAAGGATTTGCCCCCTTAATGACCAGGGCATTTTTTGCGATTCGGCACTGCGTTAATTTAACTGACAATTGCGCGGTCGTGCGAAGCTGTACCCAAATAAAATTTTCCCACAAATAGAGCTTTCCTTTGGTATGGTATTTGATCACCTCTGCAATTTTAATTTATTGCGCTATAAACAAACAAACAAAAAAAAAAAGCGACAATTCTGAAAAAGAAAAAACAATATTTTTCACTTTCTGCTATATAACATTCCCAAAAAAAAAAAAAGTTAAATCTAATTTCTTTTCAGGCCATTTTGTATTCTGCTACATATTTTTGTTAAAAAAAAATCCCAATAAGCGTATTTTGCTTGGTTTGCGCAAAAGTTATCATGTCTACAATCTAGGGAAAAGATTTTTTTTTTATTATTATTACTAGTAATGGTGGCGATCTGCAATTTTTAGTATTGGGAATGCGACATTGTGGCGGACAGATTGGACTCCTAATTGACATTTTTGACACTTTTGGGGGGGACCAGTGACATTACTACAGTAATCAGTGCTAAAAATATACACTGTTACTGTACTAATGACACTGGCAGGGAAGGGGTTAACCCAGGGGCAAACAAAGGGTTAGGTGTGAGCCCTGGGGGGGAGTTTTCTAACTGAATGGGGGGATGGGCTTGTGAAATGAACACAGAGCCCTGTGATCCCAAATAGGAGGATCACAGGCGCTCTGTACTCATTTCAGAGAGAACAACGGTCTGCTGTGTTTCTCAGAGGGGAGCAATCGCGACCACCAGCTCTGTGGATCAGCATCCCCGCTACCTAGTGGGGACAGGTGCATGCTCGCCCCCAGGAGCGCTCCCGTGAACTGCCGTCCCTGTACAGTATATCTGCGCTGGGCGGTTGGCAAGTGGTTAACAAATGAACCAATTAACATTTTTCTTAACTGGTTGCCGACCGCCGCACGACGATATACGTCGGCAGTCAGCCCCGGCCAGGCAAAGTGACGTACCGGTACGTCACTAGCCTGTCACTTGCTTGGGAGCCAATAGCGGGCGAGCGCGCGCCCGTGGAGGCGCGCTCCTGCCCCGGCTCCTTCCCCAGCAAGTCCGTGCGTGTGACCGGCGGACCCGATGTCCACCGGTCACTCGCCGATCGCCGGTGCAGAGGGAGAAAGGCAGGCGGCTAATGTAAACAAGCCGCCTGTCATTCTCCCCTGTGTAGAAACAGTGATCATACGGTTCTACTATGTAGGACCGTTGATCATTGTTCCTACACTTCAAACCACAGCCAATCACAGTTAGAATCACGCCCCTAGGGACACACACAACCCCTCCCTCTCAAATAAAGTTAACCCCTTCACTACCAGTGTCATTTTGCAGTAACAGTGCATATGTATAGCACTGATTACTGTAGAAATGTCACTGGTAACCCCAAAAGTGTCAAAAATGTCAGTCAAGGGTCCGATCTGTCCGCCGCAATGTCGCAGTACCGCAATCAAAATACGCTTTTTGCAATTTTTTTAATCAAACATATGTAGCAGAAAACAAATTGGCCAAAAATGTTAAAAAATTTTGATTTTTACATTTTTTTTGGGGAATTTCATATAAAAAAATGTGAAAAATATTGTTGTTTTTGCTAAATTTACGCTCTTTTTTGTTTATAGCGCAAAAAGTAAAAATTGCACAGGTGATCAAATACCACCAAAAGAAAGCTCTGTTTGTGTGAAAAAAAGGAAGTCAAATTCGTTTAGGTACAGCGTCGCACGACCGCGCAATTGCCCGTTAAAGTCACGCAGTAAAAAATCGCAAAAAAAACCCTGGTCAGGAAGGGGGTAAAATCTTCCGGGGCTTAAGTGGTTAAGAGAAGTAAAAAGTCCCAGCCGCTGACATACTGAGTGCGGGTTGAAGACAAGGACAAAGCGCAGAACCCCCCCAGCATGGATGGTGTAAACTGTGTCTGAACAGAGGCCGGTTCCATGCCCCAGTGGAGAGACTCCTCCCCCGGCCAGCCCCAACTAAGCTGTCCTATCTCCCCCAACCACCCCCTGCTGGCCAGGTCAGGAACTCAGATTTGGCCGGTGAGTAGAGAGTACCTGGAGCGGAGCTTCAGCCTGGAATGGGGGTCAGGAGGAGGACGGGAAGAGGGAGAGTGGGAGGGGTGGCCGAGTCGCTGCACCACGGGCCTCTGGTTTGTACTTGCCTCCTGGGCTGAAAGCTGCCAGTCAGCCCCTGTTGTCTATAATAAGCATTATTTTAGCAAACTAAAGTCATTCAGTTTAGATTTTCTATTGCCAAGGAAGAAATTCCCGTTTAGTCATCCCCAAATCCCAGGATTGCCCCTTGAACTATGAACACAACCCAGACCTGACCACAGCTGTGATTTTCCTCTCACAGCGAAATAGTTTTGTTTTACCAAGATGTGATAATAACTGAAATGACACACACTTTACCGGTGTGATAATCTTGTTGAAGAAGAGCCCAGGCACTCTAGAAAATGAATTCTGCATATATTAACTGCCGACAGATGGATGCTGTCAACAAATTGCTTTCAGAAAAAGACAACTGCGAGTATGGATTAGGTAATTAAATCTTTATGGACGCCGCAGCCGATACAATATCTGTCAGCAAAACCCAGCTGTAAAAAAAAAAAAATCAGGGCATCTTGGGGATTTTATTGGTGCAGTCTATGGTATTAAGTCAATACCATTTTGGTGGCAATTCGTTGTGCGAGATGGAAGTGACCCAACTTTTTCAAGTCACAATCCCAAGTAGAACATCATCACAAAACCAAAGTGTATCTATACCTCAAAACTAAATTGTAAAATATTCTGGTCCAATACCGGCAAAGTGTTTTTTGAGATCATTAGTTGTGGTTTTCAACTTCACTGTTCCACTGAATGGACCTCCATGGACCTCCATGGACTTTTCTTTGATATTCCCAATCCCTACCTAGAAATAGCGTCAACCAGAACATAGCCAGGAAAACTATTGCACACCACTGGCTATCTCGCCAAACCCCCTACTGAATGTATTTAGATAGAAAAGGTGAATTCTTTCATAATATGTGCAAAGGTAGCCCTCTTAAATTTGAGAAGATCTGGAATAAATGGTTAGGTGACCTTACACTCACATTCCTACCTCTACGTTTGAAACAGACTCTTTGGTGACCCTAGTCCTTGGGATAGATAATGGATCTGTGTCCACTTCTGTTACATACCATACATTCTACTTCAACTTTTCTCAACCTCTTAACACAAAGAAACCCTTAAAATAATGTTTTGGTCTCAGGGAACCCCTGCTAATGAAAATAATAGATACAACAAGAAATGTGGTGTACATAGAGAATTAAAACATAATAATGGTCAGAAAAGAAATGCAGGCCATACAAATTGTTATGCCCCCTTACATTGATGGTCAGTGTAATTATTTCTATCATTGGTGGCCAGTTTAGTCCCTCCTTACATTGGTGGCCAGTGAAGACTCCCTTACATTGATGGTCAATGCAGTGCCCTCTTACATTGGTGGCCGGTCAGTGTAGTTGTTTTTGTCATTGGGGGTTAATGTAGTACCCCCCTTTCAATGGTGGTCAATGAAATGCTCCCTTACATTGGTTTTCAGTGTAGTTCTTTAAAATTGGCAGCCATTGTAGATCCCCTTACATTGTTGGCCAGTGTAGGCCCTCCTTACATTGGTAGTCAGTGTAGTGTCCCCTTAATTTGTTGGTCAGTGTCATGGCCCCCTACATTGTTGATCATTGTAGTGTTCCCTTACATTAGTAGTCAGTGTAGTCCCCTCTTACATTGGTGGTCAATATAGGCCCTCCTTACATTGGTAGGCAGTGTACCCCCCCCCCCCCCTTACATTGGTGACCAGTGTAGACCCCAGTTACATTGGTGGTCACTGTTGTGCACAATTATATTGTTGGTCAGTGTAGTCTCTCCTTATATTGGTGGCCAATGTAGCACTCCCTTTCATTGTTGGTAAGTGTAGTGCCCCTTTATATTGGTAGCCAGTGTATTCCTCTCTTACATTGGTGATCACTTTCTTACATTGTTGGTCAGTGTAGATCCCCCTTACATTGGTGGTCTGTGTAGTGCCCCCTTACATTGGTGGCCAGTGTAGTGCCCCCTTACATTGGTGGCCAGTGTAGTGCCCCCTTACATTGGTGGTCAGTGTAGTGCCCCCTTACATTGGTGGTCAGTGTAGTGCCCCCTTACATTGGTGGTCAGTGTAGTGCCCCTTTACATTGGTGGTCAGTGTAGTTCTTTTTTACATTGGTGGCCGGTGTATATCCCCCTTACATTGTTGGCAGTGAAGATCTCCGTTAGATTGTTGTCCAGTATAGATCCCCCTTACATTGTTGTCCAGTGTAGATCCCCCTTTCATTGGTGGTCAGTATAGATCCCCCTTTACATTGGTGGTCAGTGTAGATCCCCCTTACATTGGTGGTCAGTGTATATCCCCCCTTACACTGGTGGTCAGTGTGGATCCCCCTTACATTGGTGGCAAGTGTAGATTCCCCTTACATTAGTGGCCAGTGTAGATCCCCCCTACATTGTTCTCCAGTGTTGACCCCCCTTACATTGGTGGTCAATATAGATCCCCCTTACATTGGTGGTCAGTATATACCCCCCTTACATTAGTGGTCAATATAGATCCCCCTTACATTGGTGGTCAGTGTATATCCCCCCTTACACTGGTGGTCAGTGTAGATCCCGCCTTACATTAGTGGTCAATATAGATCCCCCTTACATTGGTGGTCAGTGTAGATCCCCCTTACATTGGAGGCCAGTGTAGATCCCCCCTACATTGTTCTCCAGTGTTGACCCCCCTTACATTGGTGGTCAATATAGATCGCCCTTACATTGGTGGTCAGTGTAGATCCCCCTTACATTGGTGGTCAATATAGATCCCCCTTACATTGGTGGTCAGTGTAGATCTCCCTTACATTGGTGGTCAGTGTAGATCCCCCTTACATTGGTGGTCAGTATATATCCCCCTTACATCGGTGGTCAGTATATATATCCCCCTTACATTGGTGGTCAATATAGATCCCCCTTACATTGGTGGTCAGTGTAGATCCCCCTTACATTGGTGGTCAGTGTAGAGCTCCCTTACATTGGTGGTCAGTGTAGATCCCCCTTACATTGGTGGTCAGTGTAGATCCCCCTTACATTGGTGGTCAGTGTAGATCCCCCCCTTACATTGGTGGTCCGTATAGTTGCTCATAGAATCCCTAGCAGTCTCTGCAGGAACCCCAGGCTTCCACAGGACCGTGGTTAAAAAGACTGCTGCGTTTGCTTTCAATTCTCAATACTATATTGAACACACAGACTGCAGTTCTCCAGCCACATAAAGCCCTTTTTGCATGTATTTTTCATTAACAAGCAGTTAACTCTTTTATTAATTGTTTGAAGAAAAATACTTTCTTCTTTTATGGTATTACAGTTTAGAATACGTTGTTGTTCTTCAAGGTCATGCTGGAAGACTCTACCAACCACACGTCTTGTAACTAAATTACAGCACTCCTTTTTTTTTTTTTATACTTTTGTTCTATATTTATTGTTATTTAACTTTTGTTCTGTTGTAAAAAGCGTTGAAGACTGGAGAAACGCTAATCTTCTAGAATAAAAAATATCTTAATGGAAAAAATGTAATAACTCGCAGCTTACCAGTCTTTAGATGTGGTGGTGGCAGGCCTGCTGATAGGGGGGGGGCCCCAGTCCTCCTTTCGGGGTCCGGGCACATAGGGGGGCCCGAACAGTACAGGGAATCAGTGCGGTCAAACAGAGGAGCAATTACAGGATGCCTTGTGCGGTTCTCTGCAGCAGCTGAAAACCAATTTCTCTCCCGCCAACTTTCAGCTGCTGCAGGGAGAGACACAGACTCAAGGTGGGAGGGTGGCGGCTGTCTCCTTCTCTGTAACAGTGGCACGTGGCCTCAGGAGGTCGTCCTGAGGCCACTTCACTATATTCACTATATCTGGTCTCCCACAGTACACAGAACATGGAAATGCAATTATTTTAGTAAATATAAAGTAGGGATGCACCAATCCGACTTTTTTGATCCCGATACCAATCTTTTGCTTTGTGAAATCGCCGATCCCGAGTCAGATCCGGAAGTACTGTTTTGTGAGCTTATAACAAAATAATACTTCTGGATTGGTATCGGTATTGGCAGATACCTTATAACATTGTGCATTCAAAATCTAAAATGTCATGGGTTTAGTCTTTAAGAGGTTAAACTTCCCTCCTCAGGCAGGCAGACAGAACGAAAAGATACATTGTAATCATTGTGTTTACTTAACTGGGAAAGTTGAAAGGCATTTGCAGGAGGCTCTTTTTTTTTCTTTGACAGCTGTTCTCTGCTCCCTCACAAGCTATAAAGAGCAAAACCGGATCGGCCCGTGGATCTGTTAATTATACCGATCCCCCGATCCAGCTATTTTGCCCGTATCGGGGCCGATATCCGATCCCAATATCGGATCGGTGCATCCCTAATATAAACTACTAAATACCTTTTCTCATCAGCAGTATATAGCAGTCTTGTGATTTCTGTCAGTGTCTGAGTAAAGCTTCTCCACTGATTGTCCTATGAGGCTGCAGGACCCCTGACCCTCTGTCTGGACAGTGCTGATTGGTCCTGTGCTGATCACATGCACCCTCCCAAGAAAAAAAAAAAAAAATCTCTTGCAATACACACCAAACTTAGCATGTGCAGAATGCCCCCAAGGCTCTGTACTACCAGGAGATGGATTGTGGACAGTAAAAGGAGGAGAGGATCAGGGAACAAACAGGCTTTTAGCACAATGCGGAGGATTAACCCCTTAGGTTTCACAGTGAGTACAACACGCATGCTTTACTGCATATACAGAGTGATTTTACTGGGTTTAGTAACACTTTAACCCTTGCAGTCCTGGGGGAGCTCCGATGCAATGGTATTCTTTGCAGTTCTCCAGAGTTCAGCTTTAACATGAACAAAATGATCTGATGTTAGGTCCACTTAAAGAAAATGATAATGGCGTGCTAGCCAGGAGCAGATAAAATGATAGCCCTATAGAGCAGGTACACTGACCCCTGAAAGAGTTTCAATGCAAATGTTCATGGTACATTGGAGTCAGGGACGTAGATAAGTGGGGGGGGGGGGGGGGGGCAGAGCATCCTGCATTATGTCCCTGTCAGTGGCAAAGTGTAGCATGTGTAGTGCTGCAGTTGCAGCAAGGGTTAATAGATCATTGGGCTGGAGTGTCCCTTTAAAAACCTCAGAAGGCCATACCCTATATTTCTCATATTAAGTTTGACCAAATCAGTGATACTGACCCCTGACATGTGTTGCAGATTTTCCCACAGGGAAATATGACACTAATAAAATGAGATGTTACACTGCGGCTTCCCCTGCAGTCCCCCCCCCCCCCTTCCCCGTTAGGGGCTGAACTTTGACTCTGCGTCCTCAGGGCACAGAGCTGTCTGTCCTGCCATGTGTGCTGCTATCAGAGGCTGCTGGACAGCTTGGCTCGCCCCTCCCTGCCCTCGCCCAGCAAGGTAGAGGATTGCAGTTGGGACATCTGGCTCCCATGTGCTGCAGGGGACAGAGAGACACCCCCAGATGTCTTTAAGAAATCATCTGAGGTACAAGGGCAAATCAGTACAGAGGAGATCAGGCTGAAAAAACATTTGTATTTCTTCTATAAACACACAGACAGATGATAAACTCCAAGGAACACAACTGGTAGCAAAATATGCGGTATGTGAAAATATTCTAGCATTAAAAACCTATGGGAGTCATCCTTAAGGCTCCATTCACATATAGGCGTTTCTGATCCCAGGCAGAATTGCCGCGATCCTGCCCGTGATCCTGAACCACTGCAAGTCGCGGAACGCCCCTGCGATTCCCCTGACTTGCAGCGGCACCCCAAGAGCGACGGTCTCCTTGCATTGTAGTTTAATGCTGCAAAAATGAAAATTGAGTTGCCACCCCACTGGGAGAACGACCCACTAGAGTAGTTCCAAAGAGAAGACAAACAGCAGCCTCACCTTCAAAAAAATGTATTAAATTTAAAAAAAAATAATAAATGAGGTTCAATAAACCAAAAAAAAAAAAAAAAAAATGGCCTCCACCATTTATTATTTATTTATTTTCTCTCTTTGGAACTACCCCGGTGGGTTGTTTTCCCATCTTTGGCTATAGTGTCTGTATCTGTTCCCGAGGACACGACTGGGTTACTTTGGTAAGTAAATACCCTTCTATATACTAGACAGTATCTTTTTGTAACTTACTTATCCAGATTGGATCCTTTCTTTCGATTACTTTTTGGATTGTCCCCCTTAATTTTATTAGAATAAAGTTGTATCTAGAACTCTTAGCAATTTCCATTTTTATTACAAGTACTGAAGATTGGACAAGCATTGGCCACACGTTTGATAAGCACAAAGGATTTGACAGACATTGGTCCCAAGTCTGACAAGCACTGAGGACTGGACTGACATTGGCCACAGGTCTGATAAACACTGATGCTTGGACCAACATAACCCCACCTCTGATAAACACTGACGATTGGACCAACATTGGCCACAAGTACAATCAGCCCCCAAGATTCCACTGACATTTGTCACAGGTCTGATAAGCACTGATGCTTGGACCAAATTGACCACAAGTCTGATAAACACAGATGATTGGACCAACATTGGCCACAAGTTTGATAAATACCCGGGATTATTTTGACACAAGTCTGAAAAGCACTAAGGACTGGAGTGACGTTTGCCACAAATCTGATGAGCATTAATGATTGGGGCAACATTGGTCACAAGTCTGGTAAGCAGTGAGGATTTGACTGACATCGGCCACAAGATTGATGAGCAACCGAGCTGCCATCAGCAAAAAATGTGACCAGCATTGAGGTTCCACTGACAATGGCCACAAATCTGATAAGCACTGAAGGTTGGAGAGCTGTTCTACTTCTTCGCCAAAGCACTAAGCGAGGTAGGCGCCAAACTATGGAAGGCCTTGGTCCTTTCGCTAAACACTGGACACCAAAAAAAATTTTAGGTGCCCAATTCATATGGAAACACTACATCCATAACATCATCTAGAACTGAGCAATGTAGGGCTTGCCCTCACCTTCTGCTACCCCATACATGGGACACCTCAAGGAGGGTGTTTTCATTGGCTGGAGTAACTTCAGTGCTATACATATCTGATGTCTAGGTCATGGGAAAACAACCCTGTACATATTTTATGGAAACACAACAAAGAGTATTTTTGTTGGCAAAGAATGGGGAGTACATGTGAGAAGATCCATCTGTCATCCAAGGGACTTGCCTGATACTCACCATGGGTCTCAGAACAGCGCTCTCGTTCTGGGGTCTTCAGAGACTCTGTTGTGTCTGGTGTGGATGTAGAAATGGTTTATTAATGTATGTTACATGCACAATATGTCTTTTGGGTGAGCCTACAAGAGAGCAGTCAAAAGTTAAACTTCGGACAGATATAAAAGTCTCCTACCCCCATTTAGTCCTGTTATGGATCCATTAAAAAAAAAAACCTAATGTATAATTCAATGGTTATTAGATTTCTGTATTTTCTTGCATAGTAGGAATACCATTCAGGATCTACTGCATCTCAGAGTTGTTAGTCCAATGCTGGGAGATTGTCAAGAGTAGGATTGCAGCAGTGTGGCGATGCGCTTTCATTGTCTTTCTACAGCAGGGGGAGACAGGGATTTCCAAACTTTTTAAACAAAGTTTATGGTCCTTCAGACTTCAGGGGGGCCTTATTGTGGCCAGTGGGGCTAGAAAATGTCTCAGGCCCAGCATCAGTGAGAATAAACATTGCCTCAAAGTTGGTGGTCCATAGGAGGAGGATTAAAGACACTCATTGGTATAAGTGGGAAGAATAATGCCTCACCACTGGTATTAGTAGGAAGAATAGTGTCCCATATCATTGGTATAAGTGGGAAGAATAATGCCTCACCACTGGTATTAGTAGGAAGAATAGTGTCCCATATCATTGGTATAAGTGGGAAGAATAATGCCTCACCACTGGTATTAGTAGGAAGAATAGTGTCCCATATCATTGGTATAAGTGGGAAGAATAATGCCTCACCACTGGTATTAGTAGGAAGAATAGTGTCCCATTGTTGGTGTCAGTGGGAGGAATAGTACCTCATATTATTGGGAAGAATAATGGCCCAAAGGCTGAATAAAGGCTAGCAAAGGGCCACAGGTTGGAGACCACTGTTTTAAAGGATGATGCGGGTGCTTGAGCTATCTGTGCTGCTAAACATCAGTGGAGAAAAGTGAGGTCGGGAAATAGTGGGGTGTTCAAACAAGTGACCAGGCATGCAGGGTCACAGGCTCTATGTAATTTTCGTTTATGCTAAGCTTTATTCTATGCCAACTGTGATCCTAGGCATTTACAACCCTCCGTTTGCCACTCTATCTGTGGCTGTGGCATTTGTAGCCCAATACCCTGATGCTTGCATTCTGTGCATGGGAGATTTTAAAATGTTGTTGGATCTGGTTCTAGACAGATATTGGGACTCCTTTCACTTCCAGGTCTCCAGTTCAAACATTTTTATAGATGTTCTTGCTGAAGTAGAGTGGTCTGATCTCTGGAAGTAAAATTTCCTCAAAATAGAATATACTCCTGGCAAGTACCGGGTAGAGGTAATCTCTCTCATATCAACGTGGTGTTTGGAAATGACAAAATACTGTCCTTGGTACATTCTATCACTTGTCTCCCCCCGTGGGGTTTTAGACCACTCTCCAATATCACTATTGCTGACACTTTGTCCTACTGGACTCTGTCCTTATTGGAGAATTCACCCTTTCTGGCTAACCCAGACTGGATCCAACGACCGTATCTCTGATCCGTTATGGCACTTTTCCACTGCAAGTACCGGCTCGGCTCCACTCGGCCCTGCTTGGCCCGGTTTGCTTTTCCACTGCTGGTACCGCATGGTACGGGGTTGGAACGGTTCGGTACGGTACAGTATGGTTTGCTTTTCCACTAAAGTAGTACTTACTAACGTTAAGTGGGTTGGATTCTCTGACCAATCAGTGGCTAGTAGTGACTGCATGCAAAGGATTGTGGGATATGGTACCGGGTATGGTACCTGTTGGAACCACAATCGAGTAGGTACTGTTTTTGAGAGCCATACCGTTTGGTTCCATGCAGTGGAAAAGCGCCGCCGTACCGTTCCGTACCGAACCGTTCCTACACCATACCATGCGGTACCAGCAGTGGAAAAGCACAAAAGCGAGCCGAACCGTTCAGTTCCATGCAGTGGAAAAGCGCCATTAGTGTTTTTTCTGGAGGCACATGGGGATTCCCTAACAAACGGTGTGTTCTGAGACACTTTCAAAGTCTACTTGAGAGGGGTATTAAAATCTATTTTTTTAGCGCAAGCCTCTAGACAGGACAGGGAGGAAGTGATCACATGGTTTGGGTCCTGAATAGGTGAGCCCCAAATTCCTCCCAATGCATAGGATGTCACAGGGACTTCTATTTGTGTTTGTGTGTAGAGAAAATCCCAAGAAAAGCAGACCTGCAGTGCAATGAAGCCAACATCTTAACCCCCAAATCGCCATTTAAAAGCCCCCATCCCCAGACCCCACTTTCTCCAGAAGCCACCACTATTCCGTAGTTTAAACAATTCCTAGCATACATACCTGTTTTCCAGCTGCGGTCTGGACAGTCATGTGTTGACCTGTGGTCGTTTCTTTTCTTCTCCATTAGTGATGATTTACCAATGGACCACAAAGCTGCAGAGAATTGAGCTTATGTTCTGACATTGGTGCCATTCTATGCAGTGTTATATTTCTAGCCTAGGCCAAGTATAATTACCAGCAAACCACCATAATAAAGCACCACTGGGCAGCACAGTGACTTAGTGGTTGGCACTTATGTTTTAAAGCACGTGGATCTTTGGTTCAAATTCCCAGCCAGGACACTATCTGCATTGAGTTTGCATGTTCTCCCCATCCACAGGCCCCATTTGCTCCTGAAGCCACCATCATCCCATAGCTTAAAAAAATTCCTAACATACATACCTGTTTTTTTAGCTGTTATCTGGCCAGTGGTCCTTTCTTTTCTTCTCCATCAGTGATGATTGGCCAATGGACCGAAAAGGTGCAGAGAATAGAGCTCATGTTTTGACATTGTGCCATTTTCTGCAGTGTTGTTCTTCTAGCCTAGGGTGATGTAATTATACAAGCAAAAAGTTGGGGGAGCAAACCCTGAACATGTATTTCTAAAGCTGGTGCAGCTATGAACCAAGCGACATGCATATTAAAAAAGAATAGCGCACACATGCAAAAGAAATGACTATCAAATATGAAGACAATCCATAAATAAAAATGGGGATTTAGTCCCACCATATGGCCATATCGTGCTCAAGCCCACCACTATGTCAAAGTACCCCCATTGTCAGTGGGTCCTACACTATCCATAAAAAAGGATGAATCCAGCCTCTCTAACCCTTGGAGACAACACTCCTTGCTGGGAGAGAGGTGCTAATGCACTACAAGGGACTCCTCCTATATCTACTTGATAGTGGACACTGATAGATGCATGTCGCTTGGTTCATAGCTGCACCAGCTTTAGAAATACATGTTCAGGGTTTGCTCCCCCAACTTTTTGCTTGTTTAATATGTATTCGGTCTGACCAGACTTCTGAGGTTGAGCACCCCCCACACACACACACCTGTACTCTTATCAGTGTCCACTATCAAGTAGATATATTAGGAGTCCCTTGTAGTGCATTAGCACTTCTCTCCCAGCAAGGAGTGTTGTCTCCAAGGGTTAGAGAGGCTGGATTCATCCTTTTTTATGGATAGTGTAGGACCCACTGATAATGGGGTACTTTGACGTAGTGGTGGGCTTGAGCACGATATGGCCATATGGTGGGACCAAATCCCCATTTTTATTTATGGATTGTCTTCATATTTGATAGTCATTTCTTTTGCATGTGTGCGGTATTCTTTTTTAATATGATGTAATTATAGTCCCAGTATAATAACCAGCAAACCAACAGGTAAAAGCACCACTGGACAGCTCAGTGAATTAGTGGTTAGCACTTGGGTCCTTTGTTCGAATTTTTTGCCAGGACACTATCTGCATTGAGTTTGCATTGAGTTTCCTCCTTGTATTCCAGTTTCTCACTAACTAACAAAGATATGCTGGTCGGTGTATTGGCTTTTGTTTAAATTGGCCCTACTATGTGTGTGTGCCGGTCTAAAATTCCAAACTGTAGCCTCCTAGACAGACCCCAGTAACACTCTGTTGAGTGCCTAATGCAGATCTGGTACTGACTTTAAACATGAAGCCACAGAAACAGTAGGGTTCCTAAGTTGAAAGTGAAGCAAAGATCACAACGTGGCCATGGTAGTGAGATGGATGGGTGTGCACAATAAGCTGTAAAACCACCAGGACTGGGGGAATGAAACCATATCCAAAACTCAAAATTATGTCCTATTGGGCATAGGTGTAGAATCAGCATAATGTTGCTAAGAAACCAGATACATCTACCTGTGGCCATCATGGCGTACTGGTAATTGTATCGGTACTGGGATTTATGTGGTGCACCGTACGTTTACCAAGCACCCTCTATTTATGGTCCAGAAGTTGCTTGGGGTGCTCTTGGATACAAATTTTATGGGGCGATGTAATGATGCACATCCAGAGTTGTGTGTTGTTGACCCCCAAGGTCGGTTGATCGGTGCTAGGCATCATTTCATGATCTTTGCCCAAGACAGAATCTTGTAAACCTAATTTTGATGTTGAGGGCGAGTTGAGTTGATGAGTGGTGGGCAGCATTGCAATATAATTATCTATAGCCATTTTGTTCCAAGGATGGCTTTCTGTTAACTTCCTTCCCATTTAAACAAATAGGTTTACTACTTTAAATATGCTTAATACTTTCTTTGAACTTTTACCTTGTTACATTTTTTTTGTATTTGTTCTTTTAGTTCCTTTCCTGTAATCCAGCCTTTTCTCTCCCGCCAACCCTCTAAAACGCCGCTGCTCGCAGGAATATTTGTGTGGCTTTTCTGCTGTCTGATTGCACAATACCAATTAAGTCTTGCTGAGAGGCCGCGCGGCCCACTGCAGTGGATTTGTTTTGCGTGCTACATAAATTGCCATAGTAACAAAGTCCTTTCTATTTTTATATCAAATGGCAAAATGTTTCTCCACTTAATTCCACTCCTGGAGGACAAGTGACTCGAACACTTCAGTGCAGTTTTCAGAATTAGAGGTGAGTGTTAACTGTACAGTGGCCAGAGGGGAGATTGCCAAAGAAAATGGCATTCACCCCCCCAAAAAGTTTCTAATGGTAACTACTTCCCTCCTAACTCTATTTTCAGCTTAGCCAGTCCCTGGTTATATTGGTGACTTCCATTCTTTCTGTATAGCTGCTTTACCCTCTAAACAATTCACAAACACGCCTCCTGATATGTGCCTGCATAGCAATTGTTGCTGAAACCAGCTGCTGAAGACCATTAATCTTTAACATTTAAATGGTCAAAAAACGCACACTGTATTCTTTATTCTATGTACATATATTGTACCCTTCATCCATTCCATATATTGTACCCTTCATCCACTCCATATATTGTATTCTTTATCCAATGTACATATATTGTACCCTTCATCCATTCCATATATTGTACCCTTCATCCATTCCATATATTGTATTCTTTATCCAATGTACATATATTGTACCCTTCATCCATTCCATATATTGTATTCTTTATCCAATGTACATATATTGTACCCTTCATCCATTCCATATATTGTACCCTTCATCCATTCCATATATTGTATTCTTTATCCAATGTACATATATTGTACTCTTCACCCACTCTATATACACTATATATATATATTACAATATATTATATATAGACTGCATGAAGAATACAGTATATGGTATGGATGAAAAAATAAATAAAATCATATATATATATATATATATATATATATACATACATACATACATACAATGTATACAATGTATATAGAGTGGATAACGAGTACAATATATGTACACTGGATAAAGAATACAATATATGGAATGGATGGTACAATATATGTACATTGGATATAGAATACAATATATGGAATGGATGAAATTTAAAATTATATATATATATATATATATATATATATATATATATATATATAGTGTGGATAAAGAGTACAATAAATGGAATGGATGAAGAGTATAATATATGTACATTGGATAAAGAATACAATATATGGAATGGATGAAGGGTACAATATGTGTACATTGGATATAGAATACAATAAATGGAATTGATGAAGAGTACAATATATGTACATTGGAAAAAGAATACAATATATGGAATGGATGAAGAATACAATATACTATATATAGACTGCATTAAGAATACAGTATATGGTATGGATGAAAAAAATAAATAAAATCATATATATACATACATACATACATACAATGTATATAGAGTGGATGACGAGTACAATATATGTACCCTGGATAAAGAATACAATATATGGAATGGATGAAAAATAAAATTATATTTCTTCATCCATTCCATATATTGTATTCTTCTTCCAATGTACATATATTGTACTCTTCATCCACTCTATATACACTATATATATATATATATATATATATATATATATATATAGATATATATATATAGATATATCTATATATATATATATATATATATATATATATAGATATATATATATATCTCTATCTATATATATATATATATATATATCATTTTATTTTTCATCCATTCTATATATTGTATTCTTTATGCAATGTACATTTATTGTATTCTTCATCCATCCCATATATTGTACTCTTTATCCACTATATATATATATATATATATATATATATATATATATATATATATATATAATTCTTCATGCAGTCTATATAGTATATTGTATTCTTCATCTACTCCATATATTGTATATAAGTACATACAGTATATTATGTATAATATAATATGTATATATTGTACATCCATTCCAGTATATTGTATTCTTCATCCGTTCCAAAAATTGTACTCTTCATTCAGTCTATAGATATCGTATTCTTCATCCAGTATACATACACTATATTACTAAAAGTATTGGGACGCCTGCCTTTACACACACATCAACTCTAATGGCATCCCAGTCTTAGTCCGTAGGGTTCAATATTGAGTTGGCCCACCCTTTGCAGCTATAACAGCTTCAACTCTTCTGGGAAGGCTGTCCACAAGGTTTAGGAGTGTCTATGGGAATGTTTCACCATTCTTCCAGAAGCGCATTTGTGAGGTCAGTCACTGATGTTGGAGAGAAGACCTGGCTCACAGCCTACGTTCTAAGTCCTCCCAAAGGTGTTCTATCGGGTTGAGGTCAGGACTCTGTGCAGGCCAGTCAAGTTCCTCCACCCCAAACTCGCTCACCCATGTCTTTATGGACCTTGCTTTTTGCACTGGCGTGCAGTCATGTTGGAACAGGAAGGGGCCATCCCCAAACTGTTCCCACAAAGTTGGGAGCATGAAATTGTCCAAAATGTCTTGGTATGCTGACGCCTTAAAAGTTCCCTTCACTGGAACTAAGGGGCCAAGCCCAACCCCTGAAAAACAACCCAACACCATAACCCCCCCTTGTGTTGCATTGTTCATCCAGTTTACATATATAGAAGACCATAGTGTGTATAAACTTCACAAGCCGAGGGATTTAGCGACTGTATAGCTACTGGATTGCTTCTCTGGACCCCCCTAACATTTCACCCTCCCCCGCCATATTTTCTGGGAAACACTGGCATATGGTGGGTGTTGCGGGGTAAAGATGAGGGAGACCAGCAAACATCAGTTGAATGGTCACCCCTACCTAGTAAGCAGGGGCGTAACTACAGGGGTTGCAGGGGTTGCAATCGCAACCGGGCCCCATGCTCAAGGGGGCCCATGTGGCTGCCCTGTACACCTGAATAGGAGGGGCGGCGGGGGCAGCATGTAGAGAAATCACTGTCCTCCTTTTTCCTTCTGTAGCTGCAGGAGGAAAATGGAGGAAATGAGTTCCTCTGTACGCTGCCCCCGCCACTTCTCCTATCCAGTATACTTGTGTTCTGCTGTCTCTGGGCCCCTGTGTGCTCCCCTGGTCCCCCCCTTCTGTGCTGCCCCCCCTTCAGAATTCTCCCTTCCCTCACCGTAATAAAGGGCCCCGCAACTAGAGTAAAGGGCCCCAGGGCGCAAGGGCCCTTCATGGTTTCTTGCACCGGGGCCCTGAAGGTTCTAGTTACGCCTCTAATAGTAAGGACCTGAAATTGTCAAGGGTTCAGTAACTTCCCATCTCTGCTGTCAGGCCTGTGTGGCTAGGGAAGTGACTAGACCCCGGTTTGCCCTTCATTTCCTTTAGTGGAGTGCAAGTGAGACATTAGAGGGTCTAATAGACCCCTGATATCTCATTAAAGAGAACTTCTAACAGTAAATAAGCTATCATATAGGAGACTAAGTGAAGAAAAGTGTAAAAAAATAAAGGGTACACCCAAAAAACTTAACCCACCTTACCACCCCCACCCCCCCCCCAAAAAAAAAATTGTTGAGCACCCTGCCTCCACAAATATGCACATATGTATTGTAGTTAATTGCGCTACCCATTACGTATTACTGTGCACACCTACAGGCATTTTTTTCAAGCTTTGCGTATCATATTTTACCAGTAACTGGGTAATGTATTGCAATTTCCTGCATTCATTTATATATATATATAGATATATATATATATATATATATATATATATATATATATATATATATATATATCTATATATATATATATATATATATATCTATATATATATATATATATATATATCTATATATATATATATAGATATATATATATATATATACAGTGTAATTTCTTGAAAAAAATAAAAATAAAAAAATAAGTCCTACTTCTGTAAGCCTTCAGTAAATTTGTATTGAACCATAAAAAAATAAATAAATAAAAATTAATTTGTTGTGCTTATACGGCTCTGGCAGCAAAAGGGTTAATCACGCAGCCATTCAAAAATTGAATAAACAGAATGTAGTAATTTGGCCAGAGAAATCCTTCACAAATGTATTTCGGCCGTCTAAAGTGTGACTTTAAGAAATAAATTTGAAAGCCTTTCTGGAGCTTCCATGTAAATAATTCTCCCGAGTGCGCGCTAATTTATCCGGTAATATTTTCCGCGCTTTCCTCATCAGCCGGCGCGGGTTTAATGGCCCCAAATGATGGACCTCTTAGCAGCACACAGAGCTCTTCGGGGAGCCCATCGGGGACTTGTTAAGACGTCGTGCCGTGCATGTAATGTAGCAGATCAATCTCTGTCTTTATATGGGCTCTCCGGGGTCTGTTTATAAGTCCCGTTTGAATGGTGGATATTGTCGGGGTCATTATTTAGACAATAAGAGGTCACATATTGACAGATGGGACGGGATTGATGTGAGCGCATCAGCGCTGGGGAAGAATCTCCAAAAATGTGGATGACGGATATGGATTGATGTCTGGAGTCCGCTACACGCCGAGATGTGTGATGTGTATATTATATATAGAACACACATTATATATTATGTATAGAAGGAGACGTGTAGGGATCATTTTTTTGCTGCTTCTATTGAAGCTGACTGTCAATATCTGGGAATTCCCTATTTTAAACGAAACAACAAAACATGATGTGGTTATTACGTGTGAGCAGCATTATCATTCACCCCAACATGGAAGCACCCTATTGGTTAAAGGGGGAAAAAAATCTGCTTATATTTTGCCTTTCCTGGTCCCCCCTTCATCAACTTGCAATTCGTTTTTTAATACATTTTTATTATTATTATTATTACATTACATTTCTTATTTGAGACTCAGGGGTGTCATTACTCTATGCAATGCAAGTAAATCATAGCTGGTGGGAGGGGCTAGCAGGGCGCTGTACATAGCTTCCTGAAGAGTCAGACATGCAACAAACGGGAAGGGCATCACCGCTCCAGGTGAAAGCCCCCCTGAGTGCTGGTCCAGTCCGCGGTCTGGCCATATAATCCAAGATAGAAAAGGAGGTGACCGCACTCCAGGATACAAAGAATGGCAATATTTATTCCATAGAATCCATGAAATATCAAGAAATAATCACGACGCAATCATGATACAGACAGAGGACAGCATGGTTGACGCGTTTCGTGAAAGACCTTGCTTCGTCATAACCACAGCACCCTGCCTCAGTGCTCCTCCCAAGAGTCCTGACACAAGCAGTAGGCTGGTTCTCGGGAGAATTAATGCAAATATTGACTATGAAATAAAAAATATATAAAAATAGACACAATAATCTAATATGTAAAAATCTATAAAATATTCTATAAACCTATATATAATATTATATAAAAAGGTACCAAATATATAATATATAAAAATCTATAAAACATTCTATAAACCTATATATAATATAATATAAAAAGGTACCAAATATATAATATATAAAAATCTATCAAATATTCTATAAACCTATATATAATATTATATAAAAAGGTACCAAATATATAATATATAAAAATCTATAAAATGTTCTATAAACCTATATATAATATTATATATAAAGATACCAAATATATAATATATAAAAATCTATAAAATATTCTATAAACCTATATATAATATTATATAAAAAGGTACCAAATATATAATATATAAAAATCTATAAAATATTCTATAAACCTATATATAATATTATATAAAAAGATACCAAATATATAATATATAAAAATCTATAAAATATTCTATGAACCTATATAAAATAATATATAATATTTAAAATTTTTTACAATATTATATAAAAATCTATAAAATATTCTATGAACCTATATACAATAATATAGAATGTTAAAAAAATACAATATTATATAAAAATCTATAAAAATATTCTATGAACCTATATAAAATAATATATAATATAAAAAATAAACTATTAAAAAAATATACAAAATATAAAATATAAAAATCTATAAAATAGTCTATGAACCTATAAAAAATAATATATAATATAAAAAATAATATATATATATATAAAATATACAAAAATATCAAATATAAAAATCTATAAAATATTATATGAACCTATATAAAATAATATATAATATAAAAAATAAACTATTAAAAAAATATACAAAATATAAAAATCTATAAAATATTATATGAACCTATAAAAAATAATATATAATATAAAAAAGAATATATATATATAAAATATACAAAAATATCAAATATAAAAATCTATAAAATATTCTATGAACCTATATAAAATAAACTATAACATAAAAAAGAATACAAAATAATATATAATATAAAATATAAAATAATATATTCAAATCTTTAAAATAAGCACTTATTTAAAATAATATAAAAAATATACAAACATAAAATAATATATAAAATAACATATATAAAAATCTATAAAATATTAAACTATATAAAATAATATATAATATAAAAAATAAAATAATATATAAAAATATACAAAAATATAAAAATCTATAAAATATTAGATGAACCTATATAAAATAATATATAACCTAAAAAAGAATACAAAATAATACATAATATAAATTAATATATAATATAAAATAATATATTAAAATCTTTAAAATAATTTAAGCACTTATATAAAATAATATAAAAAAATATATAAACATAAACAAAATAATATATAAAATAACATTATATAAAAATCTATAAAATATTATATAAACTACCGGTATATAAAATAATATATAATATAAAAATAAAATATTATATAAAAATATACAAAATATAAAAATCTATAAAATATTATATAAACTTATATAAAATCTTTAAAAATATAAAAATCTATAAAATATCATATGAACCTATATACAATAATATATAACATAAAAAAGAATACAAAATAATATATAATATAAAATAGCACTTATTTAAAATAATATATAATATAAAAAATATATAAACAAAATAATATATAAAATAACATATAAAATATATATAAAATATTATATAAACTATATAAAATATATAATATAAGATATAAAAGAATATATAAAAAAATGGATTTATATATATATATATATATATATATATATATATATATATATATATATATATATATATATATATAAACAATATGTAAAAAAATACATAAAATATATAATATAAAAATGCTTTCATAGGTAAATGTCAGTCTGGAAGAATAGGAAATCCTAAGCAGACCTTATTTACATGCAGAGCACCTTGGATAACACCCATATGTGATGCTGAGTTTAAATTATTAAAATAACTGAAATCCAATGGAAGGGCCAGGCTAGGGACAGTCAGACTGGGGAAGAAATGGCTGCATGATTCTGGACTCCCCCTTCAGACAGGAAATTATTCAGGCTCTTTCTGACTTGCTGCAGCTTCTAATGCACATTGTGAGAGGCTCACAGTGTGCAGTGAAATTAGAGTAGGCAATAGGATGACATATCAACCACATTTTTGTTGTTTTTTCCTTGCAATGGCACAAAGTCCAGGATGATGCTGAACCCGTGTTGTGTCCTTACGCACTGCTTGGGGGTATCTGGAGAAGAAAGGCCTCCATACGCTGATACAAAGTGACAGGCGGCCTCACACTGTCTGCACCTGTTCATACATGAGCGGAGCTGTCTGTAGACAAATAACTGTCAGTGGAAGCTGCACAGAGGGTGACCCCAGGGTCACTCAGGGTGTTTGATACTGGGATTCTCCATCCATTACTGGCTTGACCCCCCCCCCCCCCCGGGGGCTTCTTTACTCTCACAGGACAATGCAGGATTCCATCTGCTGCGCACACGTAAACATACAAACTGGCTTTACATCTACACCTCTCATCTTATTATTGTACACTGTCACATTTTTGGCACTTTAGAAATTCTTGTTGGATTTCCCCATCTGTCTTCTCCAAAAATTGGATCTTTCTTGAGGTCCTGCAGGGCAACCCCAAATTCTGATTAAATTAAATCAGCATCAGTGATAGGTGATAGCCATAGTGGTCAGAGGTGGTATTGCATCTGATTTTTATTCATCTATCTGGTTTGGTCTCCAAAAGGAAAAGACGAAATACACAAAATACGTACCGAGCAAATCATCACCGAGTGTGACCCTAGCATAAAGAACAAACTATTCAGAGAAAGGAGATACAATAAGACACGTGGCCACTCACTAAAACTAGAGGAAAAGTGGTTTAACCTTCAAATACGTAAGGGGGTTCTTTACTGTCAGAGCAGTAAGGATGTGGAATTCTCTTCCACAAGCAGTGGCATCAGCAGGGAGCATTGATAGTTTAAAAAAAACTATTAGATGGGCACCTTAAAGACCACAACATACAGGGGTATACAATGTACAACATACAGGGGTATACAATGTACAACATACAGGGGTATACAATGTACTGTTAACAGCAAACACATCATAGGTTGAACTGGATGGACTGATGTCTTATTTTTCAACCTCACAAACTATGTAACTATGTATCAGCTTCCTTACTAAATCCCCAGAATGAAGAACAAAGCCCCGGAATGCAGAGACTAAAAACAGCGCACACCAAAGGGCTCATTTACATTAGAGTCTCTATCAGAGTTTCCATCAGAGCCCCCCCCCCCTTTACATCAGAGTCTCCATCAGAGTCCCCTCCTTTACATCAGAGTTCCCATCTGAGTCCTCCTTACATTGGGGTCTCCATCAGAATCTCCCTCCTCTTACATCAGAGTCTTCACCAGAGCCCCCCCCCTTACATCAGAGTCTTCATCAGAGCCCCCCTTACATCAGAGTTCCCATCTGAGTCCTCCTTACATTAGGGTTTCCATCAGAGTTTCCCCCCTTACATCAGAGTCTTCATCAGAGCCCCCCCTTACATCAGAGTTCCCATCTGAGTCCTTCTTACATTAGAGTTTCCATCAGAGTCCCACTTACAGAGTCTAGGAGTGGGTTGAAATTAGGACCATAGACCGCCTCTGCTGACCTTAATCCTCAGCCTGTGAACATTGAGGATACACTGCTGACCCTATAGCTGCGGGCTGGATAAAATCTTGTAGAGGGCTGGATGGGGCCCACAGTTCTTAGCCAACCATCAGTGGCCCAAATACTGTCTAAGCATTAACTTTTTACTACTCCTATAAAGACTTGTTTTTATCCATGTCCCCACTGAAGAGATTCCCCATCACTTCCTGTCCTTCCTATAACACACACAGATGGTAGTAAAAACCTGACAGAGGTTCTAACCCCTCCTCCACTTTATTCAAAATCATTTAGCTGCTGTAGGCCTCA
Source organism: Pelophylax lessonae (assembly GCF_965119305.1). Lineage (NCBI taxonomy): Eukaryota > Metazoa > Chordata > Amphibia > Anura > Ranidae > Pelophylax > Pelophylax lessonae. The sequence goes on from NC_138777.1 coordinate 23,539,560, forward strand.
TTGCTGAATGTTCTGATTTTCAGAGTTCATTATTCCGGAATCATGAACTGTTTATACTGCAAGCTTTGTTTGATTATTCCTTACTTTCCTGTTTCTTACCCGATATCTGGAATTTTTCATGATCTACCAGACCAAAGACCTATAAGACTCTGAAATGTCAACCAAGAAAAACCTGCTTAGCGATGATTGATTACTTTTCCTTGTGTTCAGAAGAATGTTCTTATATTATGTACTAGAGCTTTGAGATGCCATTCGGTAACCTGTGTTGGGCAGTGATGACCCATAGTGGTCAGAGGTGGTATTGCATCTGATTTTTATTCATCTATCTGGTTTGGTCTCCAAAAGGAAAAGTGGAAATCAAAAAATACATACCGAGCAACCAGAATTAATTTTTAAAATTTATCCGGTTCCAGCATGAGATGCCATTGGGTAACTTGTGTTGGGCAGTGATGACCCATAGTGGTCAGAGGTGGTATTGCATCTGATTTTTATAAATTTATCTGGTTTGGTCTCCAAAAGGAAAAGGGTGAATCACAAAATACATACCGAGCAACCAGAATTAATTTTTAAAATGAATCCAGTTTCAGCATGAGATGCCATTGGGTAACCTGTGTTGGGTAGTGATGACCCATAGTGGTCAGAGGTTGAATTGCATCTGATTTTTATACATTTATCTGCTTTGGTCTCCAAAAGGAAAAGGGGGGAATTACAAAATACCTACCTAGCAACCAGAATTAATATTTTTAATCCGTTTCAGCATGAGATGCCATTGGGTAACCTGTGTTGGGCAGTGATGACCCATAGTGGTCAGAGGTGGTATTGCATCTGATTTTTCCAAATGTATCCGGTTTGGTTTTCAAAAGGAAAAAGGGAAATCACAAAATGCAATACCATGCAACCAGAATTAATTTTTAAAATTAATCCGGTTTCAGCATGAGATGCCATTGGGTAACCTGTGTTGGGCAGTGATGACCCATAGTGGTCAGAGGTGGTATTGCATCTGATTTTTATAAATTTATCTCGTTTGGTCTCCAAAAGGAAAAGACGGAATCACAAAATACATACCGAGCAACCAGAATTCATTTTTAAAAGGAATCCGGTTTCAGCATGAGATGCCATTGGGTAACTTGTGTTGGGCAGTGATGACCCATAGTGGTCAGAGGTGGTATTGCATCTCATTTTTTAAAATTTATCTGGTTTGGTCTCCAAAAGGAAAAGGGGGAATCACAAAATACATACCGAGCAACCCAAATACATTTTTTTATGAATCCGGTTTTAGAAGGTGCCTAAATCAGATTTAAACCTTGAGGCAGTGTTTCTCAGCCTTTTTTTTTTTCAGTCGAGACACCCTATTAAAAATGATGGACAATCTCAAGGCACCCTTTAAAAATGATGGACAATCTCAAGGCACCCCATTCTAAAATGTAAAAAAGTTTCTATTCGTTTTACATAACGCAGCAACATCCACACAAGTAGGACACCCAACGTTAAAGGGAAAATATTCTTCCAAAGAAAATGCACTTTTGCAAACTGGTACTGACTAGTATTCCAATGTTTCTCTTCTCCCTCAGTTTTCCTCCATCATTCAACTAATGTGTAAGCTGATGGAGAGGGACGGAATAGGGATATACAAGGATGCTCTACAGGGGACTGCCATCCTCCATATCAAATGATGATGCAATTGGTCATTAGGACGCTGGCAGCAAGGTTGTAATGGTGCACAATGAAAACCTGTGGCTTTGTGTAACTAAAAGGAAGGCTTAATCCACATGTCTGGTTGTATGCAATTTTTGGGCAATTTTAAGGCATTTTGCCAAGGCACCCCTGAAGAAACCTCAAGGCACGCCAGGGTGCCTCGGCACCCTGGTTGAAAAAGGCTACCTTAAGGTATAACCAAGGGCTACTTATGTATAGAGTGGAGAGGAGCGAGGAAAGAAGGCCTTACCACCCAACCACTGCACATATGTGTCCACAATGGCCTGAGGCTGTGTGCTGAGAGTACACTCAGCTTCCAGTCGCGGCTTCTGAGACAGAGACAGACTCCCGATCATGTGACTGCAGTGAGAGCCAATCACAGCAATCACATGATAGAGAAGCTGTGACAGTAAGATAAAGTATACAAACTACTTAATGCCTGGTACACACACTGAGATTATCAGAGAATGGTCATCCATTTTTTTTTTTGCATGCTAGTCTCATAGGGAAAATGAAGAGTTTACTAAAGTTATGAATATTCTCGTACGACAGAATAAAAATTCGGAAGTGATGTCGTGTTGTATTTTCGGACGACAACTGTGCTGATTAAACGAAAATCGTTCAACATGGTGTCGTACGAGAAAAAGTTTTTGCTTGTCCAACCGGATAATATCGGATGAACTGTTGAGACCGGCTCTTGAAAGCTGTGTACTAACAATCGAATTATCGTACGATCGCTCAGCAAATCAGTATTTTTCGTGCGATTTTCTGATTGTGTGTTCGGACCTTTAGATATCATATATCACTTCACCTAGTCCACCAAAACCTGAAAAATGACAGTTCACCTAGTCCAATATGGTCTGAAAATGGCAGTTTATCCAGTTCAACAATATCTGAAAAAAAGGACAGGTTACCTAGTCCACCAAGACCTGATACATGACAGTTCATCTAGTCCACCAAAACCTGAAAAATGAGGTTTCACCTAGTCCACCAGGACCTGGAAAATGCCAGTTCACCTTGTCCAAAAATAACTGGAAAATGACAGTTCACCTACTCCAATAAGATCTGAAGATCGCAGTTAATTCAGTTCAACGATATCTGAAAAATGACAGTTCACCTAGTCCAAAGAGGTCTGAAAAATGATAGTTCACCTAGTCCAAAGAGATGTGAAAAATGACAGTTCACCTACTCCAAAGATATCTGAAAAATGACAATTCAACTGGTCCACCAAGACCTGATAAATGACAGTTAAAATAGTCCACCAAAACCTGAAAAATTACAGGTCACCTGGTCCACCAAGACCTGGAAAATGACAGTTCACCTAGTCCAAAAAGAACTGAAAAATGACAGTTAAACTACTCCAATAAGATCTAAAAATTTTAGTTTTTCCAGTTCAACGATATCTGAAAAATGACAGTTCACTTAGTTCACTAAGACCTGAAAAAAGGCATTTTACCTAGTCCACCAAGACCTGAAAAATGACAGTTCACCTAGTTCAAAAAGATCTGAAGAATGACAGTTCACCTAGTCCACCAAGACCTGAAAAATTACATTTCGCCTAGTCCACCAAAACCTGGAAAATTACAGTTCACCTAGTCCACCAAGATCTGAAAAATGACAGTTCACCTAGTCAAATTCGATTGTGAAAAAATAAAAACAGGAAATGAAGGCCCGTGGGACGTTAAAGAGACATACACCAGTTATAAAATTAAATTTGTTTATTCTTTATTAAAACAGTACAAAAAAATACATAACATCTCAAAAGGCAAAGATGATCATCAACAATGAAGTATTTCCATGACATACATACATATACTCGTTTGTCTGTTTGAACAACAACACTATCAATAATCTGTGCTTGATGAATCTCGACGTGTTTCACGCAGACACACTTTCGCTTCATCAGGAGAAAAGCACAGATATCGTCTCATGTAGTTGTAGCCTGAGGGTTAGAAAGCACTCGCGGTCCTCCTGTATGGACCTTACTGTCTTGTGTCTCTCTGGCCCGGTATCCCTCCCTCCCCAAATCCCAGCGGGACTGAATAGCACAATCTTTTTTGTGAGGAGTATTAGCAGATTTTTTTCGCTTCGAGGTACTTTTTTATTTGATAGTCTGTTGGATATGGAAAGACAGTAAGGTCCATACAGGAGGACCGCGAGTGCTTTCAAACTCTCAGGCTACAGCTACATAAGAAGATATTTGTGCTTTTCTCCTGATGAAGCCGAAAGTGTGTCTTCGCGAAACGCGTCGAGATTCTTCAAGCACAGATTATCGATAGTGTTGTTGTTCAAACAGACTAATGAGTATATGTATGTGTGTATGTAATGGAAGTACTTCATTGTTGATGATCATCTTTGCCTTTTGAGATATTATTTTTTGTTCTACTAATGTTTTTATAAAGAATAAACAAATATAATTTTATAACTGGTGTTTGTCTCTTTAGTCCCATGGGCCTTCATTTCCTGTGTTTATGCAACATATTTGGGACCTGAATTATTTCCATATGTCAGCCCAGCTCTTTTCTGCCTCCAAAAAAAAAAAAAAATAAGTTTGCCCAATCCAGTGAGATCTAAAAAAAATGACAGTTTGTCTATCCCAACGCGATCTGAATAATGACAGTTCACCCAATGTAATTAGGTCTGAAAATGACAGTTCACCTAGTCCACCAAGACCTGATAAATGACAGTTAAAATAGTCCACCAAAACCTGAAAAATGACAGTTCACCTGGTCCACCAAGACCTGATAAATTTTAAAATAGTCCACTAAAACCTGAAAAATGACAGTTCACCTGGTCCACCAAGACCTGGAAAATGACAGTTCACCTAGTCCAAAAAGAACTAAAAATGACAGTTCACCTACTCCAATAAGATCTAAAAATTGTAGTTTTTCCTGGTCAAAGATATCTGAAAAATGACAGTTCACTTAGCCAACTAAGACCTGAAAAAAAGCATTTTACCTAGTCCACCAAGACCTGAAAAATGACAGTTCACCTAGTTCAAAAAGATCTGAAAAATGACACATCACCTATTCCAATTAGATTGTTTGCCTAATCCAATGAGATCTAAAAAATGACAGTTTGCCTATTCCAACAAGATCTGAATAATGACAGTTCACCCAATATAATTATGTCAGAAAATGACAGTTCACCTAGCCAAAAGGATCTGAAAAATGACAGTTCACCTATTCCAATTATATTGTTTGCCTAATCCAGTGAGATCTAAAAAAATGACAGTCTGCCTATTCCAACAAGATCTGAATAATGACAGTTCACCCAATGTAATTGGGTCTGAAAACGACAGTTCACCTAGCCAAAAGGATCTGAAAAGTGACGGTTCAACCAGTCTGAAAAATGGCAGTTACAAAGATCCTTTTCCTTGTATAGAGTTTAGTAAATTGAGCCTAATGCATTAAACATTGAAAGTTGCTGTGTAAATGAGAAGGAGCTGGGAATGAAATGTGATATCAGTGTGACATTATTAGCACAGTAACAATGTTAAATATCCCTATTTCTTGATTAATGTCGCTCTTTGCACTTTCCCATCTACTTGCTACACTTTTAGTGGCAGTAAGTCTTTTTTGCCGTTCCCGCCCTGCCGACGCCTTGACACTAAGAGGTCCAAATTGTGGATGGGTCCCCGCACATCCCTCTTCCCAGCGTACATAAACAGGCAGCCGGAGTAAAAAAGACGGGATATAATGTACTGTTCTTGCCTTGTGGGCTAAAAGCTTTTCATTAATGATAATGGTAAGCAGCGGCGGGGAGCGGTGTAATTAGACTAAGTATACCCGGCTGGCTGCTGCGTTTTAGTACATTGTTTGTTTAATGGAAGGTTACTTTATTGACTTTCTCTGTAATTGGATATACATTTTTTTCCCCCTGATATGTAGGCCAGGGCTGGCGTGTCGCTGCATTCAGCGTTTGTTTTCTAGGGGAGTGGGAAGCAGATGGGCATCGCGGGGAACGTTCTGCGTGAGCGCTTTTATCCCAGCGGTGGTGGCAAAAGAAATGCTTTGTTTCGTGTTTGCTTTAATAAATACAATCCGGAAATTAACATTGTAAGGGAACACTTAAAGTATACGTGACATTGAGATCTCATAGATGGCGTAATATGTTCATATCATTTCAGAAGTAGTTTTCAGTACTTAATAGGCTCCGTTCACATCCGTGCATTATGTGAATGCGCAAAGAAACGCGCATCAGGCTTGCATCTAACGAGCAAAGCTCAACACCCAAAAAGGTAAAGGAGCTTCTTTGGCGCGTTTATTTAGTCCATTAAGACCTGAAAAATGACAGTTCATCTAGTCCACCAAGACCTGAAAAATGACAGTTCTACTCCAAAAAGATCTGAAAAATGACAGCTCACCTAGTCCACCAAGACCTGAAAAATGACGGTTCTCCTAGTCCAAAAAAATCTGAAAAATGACAGCTCACCTAGTCCAGGAAGACCTGAAAAATGACAGTTCACCTAGTCCACCAAGACCTGAAAAATGACAGTTCACCTAGTCCAAAGAGATCTGAAAAATGACAGTTCACCTAGTCCAAAGATATCTGAAAAATGACAATTCAACTGGTCCACCAAGACCTGATAAATGACAGTTCACCTAGTCCAAAAAGAACTGAAAAATGACAGTTAAACTACTCCAATAAGATCTAAAAATTTTAGTTTTTCCAGTTCAACAATATCTGAAAAATGACAGTTCACCTAGTCCACCAAGATCTGAAAAATGACAGTTCACCTAGTCCACCAAGATCTGAAAAATGACAGTTCACCTAGTCCACCAAGACCTGAAAAATGACAGTTCACCTAGTCCACCAAGACCTGAAAAAGGACAGCTCACCTAGTCCACCAATGCCTGAAAAACGATAGTTCACCTAGTCCACCAATGCCTGAAAAACGATAGTTCACCTTGTCCACCAAGACCTGAAAAATTACAGTTCACCAAGACCTGAAAAATGATGGTTCTCCTAGTCCACCAAGACCTGAAAAATGACATTTCAACTAGTCCACCAAGACCTGAAAAATGACAGTTCATCTAGTCCAAAAAGATCTGAAAAATGACAGTTTATCCAGTCCAAAAATGGGAAGCAGAAAAGGTAAATGAGCTTCTTTGGTACATTTAGGGCAGCCCATTCAAATGAATGGTCTGCCCTGTGCGGTCAGCGCAAAAATGCACTAAATAATGCGTGATGACGCAACGTTAGATGTGGATCTCACTGAGGGTGGTAAAACCATATGGTTGAACTGCAATGTTATTGCCTGTCTAAATGAGGGCTTGCAGCATCTAAAGGCTTTACACATGCCATGGGCACGCCAAAATTAAAGGGCATTACGCATCCGGTGGGCGCTAGCGCTGTGTAACATAACACATGCAAGTCTATGGGTCTGCGCAGCATCAAACGGGCAAAGCTCAAAACCCACAAAGGTACAGGAGCTTCTTTGGCACGTGTCTTTTTTGCGCTTTTTTTTGCATTGCAACCATAGGACTGCCCACCCATTTGAATAGGCTGCCCTATGCTTTTATTGCACAAAAGCGCCAAAGAATGTGCAATGACGGAACGCTAGATATGGAACTAACTAAGGGCATGATCACATTTGCAGTTAGGGGGCGATAAAACCAAGCTCAACTGTGGTTTTATTGCCTTCCTGAACAAGTGCATGCAGCCCCTTAGGGCTGTACACATGCCAAATTTAAACAGCATGTCACATCCGCAGGGTGAGATTCCTATAGAGACTATGGATGGTCATTTACAGACCTATTATACAGGAATGGTCCACTGTTGTCACCATTAGGAAAGGAAAACCAGATAGCCTTGTTAGGATACTTCCTGTTATAGGGTGACAACACTCTGTCCCTTTATCACAAAGGTGCTCCTGTGTTGTCACCCTGGCTTCCGATTGAGGCTACAAGTGGCTGTTTCATCCCACATCAGGAAACCTGACCTGAGAAATGCCATGCAGTCATTGCTGGAGTGCATGTGGACATGAAGTTGCTGTAACGAGGCTGCAGGTGATCTGCAACAATGAATAAAAAAAAAAAGCAACAGTCCTTTAATGATCTAAGACAGGGGTCTCAAAACTTTCTAAGCAAAGGGCCAGTTTACTTTTCTCCAGATTTTAGGGGGGCTGGACAGTGGTCCGTGGAAGTAGAAAGGTTCCGATGTCAGTGGGAAAAAACAATGGCCCATCGTTGGTGTAAGTGGGAGGAATTGTGCACCATCAGTGGTGTCATTGGGCCCGATTGCTGGTGTCACTGGGATGTTACTGGAAGAAATTGTGCCCCATCATTGGTGTCAATTGGAGAAATTGTGCCCCACCAGTGGTGTCAATGGGCCCTATTATTGTTGTCACTGGGAGAAATTGTGCCCCATTGCTGGTGTCAGTGAGAGGAATAGTGTCCCATCATTAGCATTAGTGGGAGGAATTGTGCCCCATAAGTGGTGTCTTTGGGCCCTATTGTTGGTGTCACTGGGAGAAATTGTGCCCCATCGTTGGCATCAGTGGGAGGAATTGGGCCCCATCATTGGGCCCCATTGTTGGTGTCACTGGGAGAATTTGTACCCCATCGTTGGCGTCAGTGGGAGGATTTATCCCCTGTCATTGGTTTAATTGGGAGGAATTGTGCTCCATCAGTGGTGTCAGTGGGAGGAATTGTGCCCCGTCAGTGGGAGGAATTGTGCCCCATTAGTGGTGTCATAGTGCCCCATCGTTGGCGTCAGGGGGAGAAATTTGTTCCCCATTGTTGGTATGTCATTGGGCCCCATTATTGGTGTTACTGGGATAAACTGTGCCCCATTGTTGGCATCAGTGGGAGGAATTGTACCCCATTATTGGTGTCACTGGGAGAAACTGTGCCCCATTGCTGGTGTCAGTGGGAGGAATTGCGGCCCATCATTGATGTCAGTAGGAGGAATATTGCCCCATCATTGGTGTCAATGGGAGGAATAGTGCCCCATCATTGGTGTCAGTGGGAGGAATTGCGGCCCATTCATTTCATTGTTAGGAATTGAGCGCCACCACTGGTTTCAGTGAGGGAAATTTTGCCCCATTGTGGATATCAATGGATGAAATAGTGCCCCAAGGGATGAATAGAACCAAGTGAAGGGCCGCATCCAGCCCCAGGGCTGCAGTTTGGAGACCACTGATCTAAGGGATCAGTTTATAAATGCTCTTACCCAAGATACACGAAGCTTGAAAAGATATATATGAGCTTCTTCGCTGTGTGTGTTTTGGGCACGGGGCAACCTATTAAAATGAATGGACCGTCCATTGCGCGTGGCGCAAAAACGCACCTCTGCGCAGCGCATAGTGGGAATGCAGCCTAAAAATTGTAAGCTGCAAATGCCGTGGTAAGAATTTTACCAGTTTACTGGGGAGTGTTTATTTTATTGCGCTAAATGTGTTAAACATTAAAAAATGTCATAATACAATAGGCATGTGCAGTTTGTTTCATTCCAAATCTAAATTCGGACAAATTTTTAGTTCAGAAAATTCGAATGTATCAGAATTACAATGGTAACGAGTTTAAACTAATCTAAATAACTAACTAATAACTAACTAATCTAATAACGAAAAGAACATTTCTGACGAAAACAGAAGAGAATACAAAATAAAAGAATATTAAAATAATAGAATAGAAAATAAATGGATAGTATAGAAAATAAAAGAATAGAGTAGAATAAAAAAAAAAAAAAGAATAGATCAGAATAAAATAGAAAAAAATATATAACCATCTTCTGAAATTTGAATTTCAAATAGAATAAATTTTAATTCAAAGAAAATAGACAATAATAGAGAAAAACAGAATGGTAAAGAACAGAATATAATAGAATATAAAGGAAAATAATAGAATAAAAAAAATAATAGATCAGAATAAAATAGAAAAAAATATAACCATCTTCTAAATTTTGAATTTCAAATAGAATAAATTTTAATCCAAAGAGAATAGAAAAGAATGGAGAAAAATAGAATGGAAAAGAAAAGAATAAAATATAATAGAAAATAAAGGAAAGAATAGAATAAAATAAAAAAAACAATAGATCAGAATAAAATAGAAGAAAATATAACCATCTCCTGAAGTTTGAATTTCAAATAGAATAAATTTGAATTTGAATAGAATAGAAAAAAAAAATTGATTAGTATAGAATAGAAAAAAAAAACAGAAAATAATACAATAGAATATAACAATATAACCATTTTTCAAAATTCGAATTTCAAATAGAATAAATTTGAAATAGAATAGAAAATAATAGAAGATAATAAAAAAGTATAGAATAGAAAATAAAAGAATTAAAAAAGAATAGAATTGATTAGAATATAAAAAGCAATCGAATAGAAAATGAAATAATAGAAAAGAATAGAAAAGTATGGAAAAAAAAAACAATATAAAGAGTATAACAATATGACCAACTTCCGAAATTTGAATTTCAAATAATTTTGAATTCAAATAGAATAAAAAAAACAAAGACTTTAATAGAAAAGAAATGAAAAGAATAGAATAGAAAATGAAAGAATAGAAAAAACAATAGAATGAAATAGAATACAACCATCTTCCAAAATTCAAATTTCAAATGGAATAAATTGAAATTAGAATTTTCCAAAGTCGGAAAATTTGAACTTGAATAAATAAAACAAATTCCAAAAATGAATTACACTAATTAAACAAATTTAACTAAACAAATTTATAATATGATTTGAAAGGAAACACATTTTTTCATTCTTCACATGTCTATAATACAACTTTTGGACTCCTGACTCCTTTTTCTTTAAAGAACTTCCCAAGGAGCAAGAGACGCCATCACCAAACCTTAGTAGATGGTCTGATAAAATGGAGAATGGACCCACAGGGAGGGGAAATGGGAAGCTCACACTTAGGTTGTCACCAGAGCAGGAAGTGAGGTTAAATATGCCCAGCGGAGACAAAGGAATACAAAACCCGGAAAAGCATCCACCACTTCCAGAACCTGCTTATGCCTTGAATTCCACTTTAATCTGATTCTCAAGAACAGAACTTTATTTAGAAGCCCCAGCCAATCATTATTTAGGGATTGTGTGTAGCTCTTGCTTACACTGTGATTGGAGTGTAGCACACATATACGTTATTAGCGTGCCGGGAGCACTTCAGAGATGTAGGAGTGGGTTTTTAATGGAAGGACGTGATTACCGGATCAATCAGCAGGGGTCAGAGTTCCACTTACTTTGATTGGAGTGATGTCTTCATTCTATTGCGTCTCTCACCGCGCTGACCCGCGTCTACCCGCCAATCAGCCGCATCAACAACTCCACGGCTCGCGTCTCTACCAGCCAGATAATGTGCTTGATTAAATTAAACTGTGATTAAGAGTTGCTCAACGAACGACAAATTTGCTGGACAGGTCGCCGATCTTTGAGCATCATAAACCGGCGATAAGCGGAAAAGGTTCAACCGCTGCCTCACCCAGAACAATTTAGCCGCTAAAATCTCATGGAAGCTTTAACGTGTTAATGACATTTCAAAAGTAGTTTTCAAAGTTTTGAATATTTTAAAAAAATACCTGGCGATCCTGCCCTGAAGAGCACTTCCTAATTAAGGTGACAACGCTTTGTCCCTATCTCACAATTGTGAAATAAACAAAGGGCCCATTTACTGTCCTTCAGAGTTTAGGGGGGAGGGGGGACTTTGGTCATCAGGAGTAAACAATCACCCATTATTGGTGCCATTGGGTAGAATTGTGCCCCAGCATTGGTGTCATTGGGCCCCATTGTTTGTGTCATTCGTAGGAGCTGTGCCCCATTGTTGGTGTCATTAGGAGGAATTGTGCCCCATCACCGGTGGTGTTGGGAGAAACTGCCCCATCATTGGTGTCAGTGGGAGGAAAAGTGCCCCATCATTGGTGTCGGTGGGAGGAATAGTGCCCCATCATTGGTATTAGTGGGTGGAATAGTGCCCCATCATTGGTATTAGTGGTAGGAATAGTGCCCCATCATTGGTGTCAGTGGGAGGAATAGTGCCCCATGATTGGTGTCAGTGGGAGGAATAGTGCCCCATCATTGGTGTCATTAGGAAGAATTGTGCCCCATCACCGGTGTCATTGGGAAGAATTGTGCCCCATCGTTAGGCCCCATTGTTGGTGTCATTTGTAGGAGCTGTGCCCCATTGTTGGTGTCATTAGGAGGAATTGTGCTCCATCGCTGGTGGTGTTGGGAGAAACTGCCCCATCATTGGTGTCAGTGGGAGGAATAGTGCCCCATCATTGGAATCAGTGGTAGGAATAGTGCCCCCATCATTGGTTTCAGTGGGAGGAATAGTGCCCCTTCATTAGTGTCAGTGGGAGGAATAGTGCCCCATCATTGGTGTCAGTGGGAGGAATAGTGCCTCATCATTGGTGTCAGTGGGAGGAATAGTGCCCCATCATTGGTGTCAGTGGGAGGAATAGTATCCCATCATTGGTGTCAGTGGGAGGAATAGTGCCCCATCATTGGTGTCAGTGGGAGGAATAGTGCCCCATCATTGGTGTCAGTGGGAGGAATAATGCCCCATCATTGGTGTCAGTGGGAGGAATAGTGCCCCATCATTGGTGTCAGTGGGAGGAATAATGCCCCATCATTGGTGTCAGTGGGAGGAATAGTGCCCCATCATTGGTGTCAGTGGGAGGAATAGTGCCCCCATCATTGGTGTCAGTGGGAGGAAAAGTTCCTCATCATTGGTGACATTAGGAAGAATTGTGCCCCATCACGGTGTCATTGGAAAGAATTGTGCCCCATCGTTGGGCCCCATTGTTGGTGTTATTGAAAGGAGCTGTGCCTCATTGTTGGTGTTATTGGGGGGAATTGTGCCCTTCATTGGAGCCAGTGAATGAAATAGTGCACCAAGGACCAGATAGAAGCAAGCAAAGAGCCGCATTCCGGCACCCGGGCCACAGTTTGGGGACCTCTGCGGTAGACACTATAAATGGCCATATAAAGACATACTAGGCAGGAATTGGTCTATTGTTGTCATCATGAGGAAACCCAGAAAAAACCCATGATGCCATTGCTAAAGTGCATATAGGAAGTAGCTGCTAAGAGGCTGCAGGAGATCAGCAGCTTATTTACTATTTCCAATATTTTTAAATCTGCAGCAATGATGAAAATTATTCCTGGTGATCCTGCCATGAAGATCCATTTTCAGGCACTTCCTTTTTAAAGCGACAACGCTTCGTTCCTATCTCACAGTTGCAATAAATACAATGCAGCTATTGATGGGGAGCATTTACATAGGAAGTAGCTGCAAAGAGGCTGCAGGGGATGAGCCACGCTGAAAATTGTGAAAACAAGAGGAGAGCTCCTGTGCTCTCCTCTTCCGCAACCAAACAGACTTACAGCATTGTGGAAAGCAGCAGAGCTGTGATTGGCTTAGAATGCTGCCCCCCCCCCCCCAGTACTGCTGTTCAAGGAGATTCAAGAAGCTAATAAAAAAAAGTATTTCTGGTAACTGTTTGCAAAAATATCTTTATTGAACACACAAACAAAATAAAATGTGTATTCTTCCTTGAATCTTGGTGTGCTATATATATTTCTTCCAGATCTGTGCAGTAATCCAGTTCACAGCTTTGCTCTTTCTCCTTGTGCAGGATGACTGGTCTGGTCTCCGCCCCCTTCTGTAGTTTTCTACAGGCATTCTGTAGTGGGTGGAGACTGCTGGGCCCCTCCCATAGCTCTGCACTTTTTCCTTGTGCAGAGAGACTGGTCTTGTCTCCGCCCCCTCCTGTAGTTTTCTGCAGACTGTCTGCAGTGGGTGGAGCTTGCTGGGCACCTCCCACAGCTCTGCTCTCTCTCCTTGTGCAGGATGACTGCTCTTGTCTCCGCCCCCCTCCTGTAGTTTTCTACAGGCATTCTGTAGTGGGTGGAGACTGCTGGGCCCCTCCCATAGCTCTGCTCTCTTTCCTTGTTCAGAGAGACTGGTCTTGTCTCCGCCCCCTGCTGTAGTTTTCTGCAGACTGTAGTGGGTGGAGCTTGTTGGGCCCCTCCCACAGCTCTGCTCTCTCTCCTTGTGCAGGGTGACTGCTCTTGTCTCCGCCCCCTTCTGTAGTTTTCTACAGGCATTCTGTAGTGGGTGGAGACTGCTGTGCCCCTCCCATAGCTCTGCTCTCTTTCATTGTGCAGAGAGCCTGGTCTTGTCTCCGCCCCCTGCTGTCGTTTTCTGCAGACTGTCTGTAGTGGGTAGAGTCTGCTGGGCCCCTCCCACAGCTTTGCTCTTTCTCCTAGTGCAGGAGGACTGGTCTGGTCTCCGCCCCCCTCCTGTAGTTTTCTACAGGCATTCTGTAGTGGGTGGAGACTGCTGGGCCCTCCCATAGCTCTGCACTTTTTCCTTGTGCAGAGAGACTGGTCTTGTCTCCGCCCCCTCCTGTCGTTTTCTGCAGACAGTCTTTAGTGGGTGGAGCCTGCTGGTCCCTCCCACAGCTCTGCTCTCTGCACAGGCTATGTATTGATGATGTCATTGCTACTTTTACAAGGTAATAGCTGGGGTTGTAAAGGCATTCGGTGCACACAAAGTGAATTTTATGTCCTTTGTGGCTTCTGAGGGGGAAAAAAATGAAAGTTTTTTGTGTTCAGAGTTCAGCTTTATCATACCTTTTTGATAATTAAGGAATTCTTTTAATTTTCTACAAAGAGAAGAAATGAGCTTTTCAAAAACATATGAGAGAGGCGAGAGCTACATTGGAATGAATGTTAACCCCCCATTTTTCTTCTCTGTCAACAGGAGGACAGCCGACATGGAGGGCGATAGCTTAAGCTGCGTGAAATACCTCATGTTCATCTTCAACTTTTTTATATTTGTAAGTATTCCTTTGAATTGCATATTTTTTTCAGAATAAATGACTGTTGTGTGGGCTTTTTATTTTGTTTTTAAATTAATGGGGGCCCAAGAGGTGCTGAAGAAAATATTCCTGCTGTAGTACTCACCTCCTCCCCGATGCTGTCCTTTGTCATAATTGTTTTCCACCACTAGATGTCCTCAGTCTTCCAAATTAAATAACCCCTAGCATCGTATAACATGGAAGAATGAGGACATCCTGCGAGTTCAGGGCTTCATGGACCCGCCCACTGAGGGGGTGTCACCACTGTGGTAGAGAAAGGAACAGAAATCCTCATGTCACATGACCGGCCTGGAAAAGGAGCATATAGAAAATTGCAGAGGGAGTACAGGTACAGGGGGAGTGATGAGCCCGGCAGAGGGGGAGGGGGGGGGGGGTGTTTGGCTTGGGATTAAATGAGGAATGAAGTTAATATAATATTATTGTAATATGCACCCAAAAACCTTTATTTTTTTTTTATTTTACACGCCTTTCGAATCCATGCTTGCTTGCTGTTCCATATTTTGTTTATTGCATTTCATATACAGACTTGTAGTAGCTGCATAGTATTAGTATTTCTTCTTAAATCTTATAATGCTTGCAAAAAACACATACACTAGTTTGATATATCTGGGAATATTCAGGAACCTTGAAGTCATAACCTCTGACCTTTGCCTTCTGTTTTCATGTGCTTTGAAAGGTTTCTTCACACAGCGGTGTAAATACTGCATTGTTTACATTTAGCTTGTCTGCAGTCTGTACTCATAATGCATCAGATATCCCTCTGGAATCTACAATTGGTTGTCTTCACTAGCATTTATTAGGGAAGGGGCTTGGATGCTTTAAGCAGTTTGTTGTCTCTGCTTACTACATGAGTGCATTGCAGCAAAGAAATCCTTTGTGGTTTCTTCTAATGGTATGTTATTGACTTATCATTATCATCTGTGATGTCATGGAGGGGACTCTGATAAGTGCAGGAACATTCCTGTTTGCCAGTACAGCTGCCTCCTCGTCCCCCCAACCAGTCCTCATTCCCCAGTGACCCATCCTCACCTCCTTATGAGTAGTCCTCATCCCCCCATGACCTGTCCACATAACCGGGTGACTTGTCTTCATCCCTCCCATGATCCATCTTTGTCCCCCATGAGTGGTTCCCCCCCCCCCCCCCCCATGACCCATCTTTAGCTATGATGAGTGGTCCTCATTCCCCATTCTCATCCCCCCCATGACTGGTCTTCATTCCCCCATGAGCATTTCTCATCTCCTATAACCAATCCTCATCACCCATGACGCGTCCTCATCCTCCCCCATGACCCATCTTTATCCTCTGCTAATGGTCCTCATCTCCACGACCCATCCTAATTCCCCTTGACTTGTCCCCAACCACCACCGTGGCCCATCATTATCCCCAACATGACCGTCTCTCTCTCTCTCCCCAGTGACCCGTCCTCACCTCCTTATGTGTGGTCCTAATCTCCCCATGACTTGTCCACATCCCCTGGTGACCTGTCCTCATCCCCAATGAGTGGTTCTCATTCTTCCACAATCTGTCCTCACAACCCCATGTCTCATCACCCCCCCACCCCATGACCCATCTTTATCCCCCATGAGTGGTCCTCATCCCCATGACCCATCCTCACCCCCCTGTGACTAGTCCTGGTTCCCCTGTGAGCATTCCTCATTGAGACCAATCCTCATCCCCCCCATGACCTATCCGAATTCCCCATGACCCGTTCTCATCTACCCCGTGACTCATCCTTATTCTCCAATGAGCGTTCCACATTCCCCATGGCCCATCTTTATTCCCCATGAATGGTCCTAATCCCCATGACACATCCTCATTCTCCATTCTCATCCCCCCCCCCCCGACTGGTCTTCATTCCCCCATGAGCATTTCTCATCTCCTATGACCAATCCTCATCCCCCATGACTTGTCCCCCACCCCCAATCACTCATCTTTATCACCCACGAATGGTCCTCGTCCCTGTGACCCATACTAATTTCTCCTGACTCGTCCCCATCCCCCCCTCCCCCCAATGGCCCATAATTATTCCCAACATGACCGTCCCTCTCTCCCCAGTGACCCATCCTCACCTCCTTATGTGTGGTTCTAATCCCCCCCATGATCTGTCCACATCCCCTGGTGACCTGTCCTCATCCCCCCATGAGTGGTTCTAATTCTTCCACAACCTGTCTTCATCACCCCATGATTCATCATCCTCCCTCCCCATGACCCATCTTTATCCCCCATGAGTGGTCCTCATCCCCATGACCCATCCTCAATTCCATGACCCATCCTTATCCTCCTGTGACTAGACCTCATTCCCCCATGAGTGTTCCCCATCTCCTATGACCAATCCTCATCCTTATTACTTGTCCTCATCCCCCCATGACCCATCCTCATTCCCCCCAGGACCCATCCTTATTCCCCTGTGAGTGTTCCTCATTCCCCCCGTGAGTGTTCCTCATTCCCCCCGTGAGTGTTCCTCATTTCCCCGTGAGTGTTCCTCATTTCCCCGTGAGTGTTCCTCATTCTCCCGTGAGTGTTCCTCATTCTCCCGTGAGTGTTCCTCATTCCCCCGTGAGTGTTCCTCATTCCCCCGTGAGTGTTCCTCATTCCTCTGTGAGTGTTCCTCATTTCCCCGTGAGTGTTCCTCATCTCCTTTGACCAATCCTAATCTCTGTTCCTTGTCCTCATCTCCTCCCCATGTCCCATCTGTATTCTCTATGAATATTCCTCACCCCATGACCCATTCTCATCTACCCCGTGACCATAGGTGTGCACAGCCTATTGGATTAGAGTGTGCACCCCAAAGCTCAGTACACATACTGTAGGCGTGTGTGCATGTGTATATATACTGACCGTGGCAGTAGAGCAGTGGATGGTGTCATAAGAGCAGAGATTGATGTCAGTAGGGTATATTTTATTATTTTTTTTACAATTTATTTAGCAGAAAAAATATGTTTCTTTTATTTGGTGAAATATCAGAGGTCTAAATGGGGGATATGTGCTACACGGGGTTATCAGGGTGTGCCCAGGTCTATGCTCGTGACTCATCCTCATTCTCCCATGGCCCATCTTTATCCCCCCCTGAGTGGTCCCCATCCCCCATAAGCGTTCACAATCTCCTATTCTTGGTCTTCATTACCCATGACCTGTCTGGTTGGAAAAAGAAACCTGAATTGCAGGCACACCAACGTGCGGCTATCTCTGGAAAAAGTAGACAAAGCAGGTAGAGTTACCTATTTATTAGCTTTCTTCTATTCCTTCTGTGTTAACAAATCTCCCACCTTTACTTCATCCCAGCTCGGTGGAACGTTCCTGCTCGGACTCGGGGTTTGGGTAATCGTTGACCCCACCGGTTTCCGGGAAATCATAGCTGCAAACCCCCTGATGTTCATGGGCGCCTACCTGGTCCTGGCCATGGGGGCCATGTTGTTTCTTCTCGGCTTCCTGGGCTGCTGTGGAGCCATCCGTGAGAACAAGTGCCTTCTGTTGTTTGTAAGTAGCTGTGTTGTATTGTTAATTAATGAAAGTCCCTTTGCACAATTATCTAGATACTAAGGCTGGCTATACATGGTTCAAATAGATTTGTACCGTAATGGGCAGGGGCTGGCAACATTCTCATAGACGCACTCCTAAACCTCGTGGACAGCCTTCCCAAAAGAGTTAAAGCCTTTATAGCTGCAAAGGGTGGGCCAACTCCGTATTGAACCCTACGGACTAAGACTGGGATGCCATTAACCACTTTACCACCGGAGGATTTTGCTATCTTACGTCCAGGCCACTTTTTGTGATTCGGCACTGTGCAAATTTAACTGACAATTGCCAGTTAAACGAAATTTACGTCCTTTTTCTCCCCACAAATAGAGCTTTCTTTGGGTGGTATTTGATCACCTGTGCAATTTTTACTTTGTGCGCTATAAGCAAAAAAAGAGCGAAAATTTTGAAAAAATAACAATATTTTTATCATTTTTTTATATGAAATTCCCCCCAAAAAATGTAAAAATCAAATTTTTGTTTTCTGCTACATATTTTTGGTAAAAAAAAATCGCAATAAGCGTATTTTGATTGGTTTGCGCAAAAGTTATTGCGTTTACTAACTAAGGGAAAGATTTCTGTCATTTTTGGTGTTTTTTTTTTAACGAGTAATGGCGGCGATCTGCGATTTTTTTTTTTTGCGGGACTGCGACATTGCGGCGGACAGATCGGACCCATGACTGACATTTTTTACACTTTTGGGGGTACCAGTGACATTACTACAGTAATCAGTGCTATAAATATGCTCTGTTACTGTAAAAATGACACTGGCAGGGAAGGGGTTAATTTTATTGGAGAGGGAGGGGTTAATGTATGCCTGGTGCTTACTGACGTGTGGGGGGAGGGGACTGTGTGACACAGGGACAGATCGCAGGTTCAGCTATGCTGAACCCTGCAATCTGACCCTGCCTGTCACTTAGGAGATCCGCGCCGCTTTGTTTACAAAAGCGGGCGGATCTCCACACTCGATTCCCCGACGATCGGGGAAGAGCGGCGGTGATCAACGCCGCTCCTCCTCTGGCCCGACTCCCGCCGTGACTGAAAATAGCGGGAGCGAGCCTCCAGCGGCGCGCTCGCGCCGCCCACAAGGGAAGGAGTTCAGCGAGCCGCATTGCCGCAGTAGCAGCAATGTGAGTGGTCGTAAAGTGGTTAAAGTTCATGTGTGTGTAAAGGCAGGCATCCCAATAATTTTAACAATATAAAATGTGTCCTTTTTCTCTTCCAGTTCTTCATGTTCATTCTGGTTATATTCCTGGCAGAACTCTCCGCTGCTATTTTGGCGTTCCTGTTCAGGGAGAACGTAAGTGTCCCAGAGATGTACTGATCAGAATCTAGTAGTGTGTGGTGGCCGGTGAGATTTGTGACCAATTCTTCCATGCCTGTGTGTGATCTCTACGAGACACACTTGTCAAATTAGGACCTGCGGCTGTGTTCATACAGTCACTGCATCCCCATAGACTAACAGGCAACTCCAACCGCACAAACCGCTCGTTCACTCTTACAGATTTTTTTAAGTGCCGGTTCACACTAACGCGGCACGACTTCGGGGGCGACCTGTGAAGTCACTTGCACGGACTTCATATAATGAATGTCTATGCAAGTCGCTCCAGGTCGCCCTGAAGTAGTACAGGAACCTTTTTCTAAGTCGGAGTGACTTGTGTCCCTCCTATTAGAACGGTTCCTGTAGCACACAATGGACCGCGACTTGTCAGGCTGACAAGTCGTTGTAGTGTGAATGGACACTTAATACTTTAGATATAATGACTTATTTAAAATTCCCCACACTTTTAAGCCTTAAAGTGGAGTTCCACCCAAAAGTGGAACTTCCGCTTTAAATAGTCCTAACCCCCTGACATGCCACATTTGGCATGTCATTTTTTTTGGGGGGAGCGGGTACCTAGTTTTGACAGGTACCCGCTCCCACTTCTGCTCGGAGTACCACGGCGCTCTGAGCGGAAGTTCTCCTCTCCCCCTCCCTCCCTGCAATCTTCTGGGACATGTCAGAGGTCCCAGAAGATTGCCGGCCAATCAAGACGTGCAGCGCAACTCGCGCAGTGCGTACCCGGCTGTGAAGCCGCAAGCTGTCACAGCCGGGGTGCCCACACCGGTGATGCCGGCGCCGCCGAGACCAGAGGGAGAGCATCGAGGCTTCGGGCGGCCGCATCGCTGGACCGTTGGACAGGTGAGTGTGTGTTTATTAAAAGTCAGCAGCTATACTTTTTGTAGCTGCTGACTTTTAATAAACACAGAAAAGGCTGGAACTCCGCTTTAATATACAATAAATCAAGACAAAAAATATAAATATACACTACCATTCATAAAAACAGTAAAAAAAAAAAAAAAAAATATATATATATATATATATATATATATATATATATATATATATATATATATATATATATACAGTGGGTACGGAAAGTATTCAGACCCCCTTAAATTTTTCACTCTGTTATATTGCAGCCATTTGCTAAAATCATTTAAGTTCATTCTTCTTCCTCATGAATGTACACATAGCACCCCATACTGACAGAAAAACACAGAATTGTTGACATTGTTGCAGATTTATTAAAAAAGAAAAACTGAAATATCACATGGTCCTAAGTATTCAGACCCTTTGCTCAGTATTTAGTAGAAGCCCCCTTTTGATCTAATACAGCCAGGAGTCTTTTTGGGAAAGATGCAACAAGTCTTTCACACCTGGATTTGGGGATCCTCTGCCATTCCTCCTTGCAGATCCTCTCCAGTTCTGTCAGGTTGGATGGTAAACGTTGGTGGACAGCCATTTTTAGGTCTCTCCAGAGATGCTCAATTGGGTTTAAGTCAGGGCTCTGGCTGGGCCATTCAAGAACAGTCACGGAGTTGTTGTGAAGCCACTCCTTCGTTATTTTAGCTGTGTGCTTAGGGTCATTGTCTTGTTGGAAGGTAAACCTTCGGCCCAGTCTGAGGTCCAGAGCACTCTGGAGAAGGTTTTTGTCCAGGATATCCCTGTACTTGGCCGCATTCATCTTTCCCTCGATTGCAACCAGTCGTCCTGTCCCTGCAGCTGAAAAACACCCCCACAGCATGATGCTGCCACCACCATGCTTCACTGTTGGGACTGTATTGGACAGGTGATGAGCAGTGCCTGGTTTTCTCCACACATACCGCTTAGAATTAAGGCCAAAAAGTTCTATTTTGGTCTCATCAGACCAGAGAATCTTATTTCTCACCATCTTGGAGTCCTTCAGGTGTTTTTTAGCAAACTCCATGCGGGCTTTCATGTGTCTTACACTGAGGAGAGGCTTCCGTCGGGCCACTCTGCCATTAAGCCCCGACTGGTGGAGGGCTGCAGTGATGGTTGACTTTCTACAACTTTCTCCCATCTCCTGACTGCATCTCTGGAGCTCAGCCACAGTGATCTTTGGGTTCTTCTTTACCTCTCTCACCAAGGCTCTTCTCCCCCGATAGCTCAGTTTGGCCGGATGGCCAGCTCTAGGAAGGGTTCTGGTCATCCCAAACGTCTTCCATTTGAGGATTATGGAGGCCACTGTGCTCTTAGGAACCTTAAGTGCAGCAGAAATCTTTTTGTAACCTTGTCCAGATCTGTGCCTTGCCACAATTCTGTCTCTGAGCTCTTCAGGCAGTTCCTTTGACCTCATGATTCTCATTTGCTCTGACATGCATTGTGATTTGGAAGGTCTTATATAGACAGGTGTGTGGCTTTCCTAATCAAGTCCAATCAGTATAATCAAACACAGCTGGACTCAAATGAAGGTGTAGAACCATCTCAAGGATGATCAGAAGAAATGGAAAGCACCTGAGTTAAATATATGAGTGTCACAGCAAAGGGTCTGAATACTTAGGACCATGTGATATTTCAGTTTTTCTTTTTTAATAAATCTGCAACAATGTCAACAATTCTGTGTTTTTCTGTCAGTATGGGGTGCTATGTGTACATTCATGAGGAAGAGGAATGAACCTAAATGATTTTAGCAAATGGCTGCAATATAACAGTGAAAATTTTTTAGGGGGTCTGAATACTTTCCGTACCCACTGTATATATTTTTTTTTTATTGTTTTTTTATTTTTACAATTCATAAAACTTTTTATTGTATTCTTTATTATGGAATTTTTTTTTTTTATATGTTTCAAATTTGTTTTTTCAACATCCCTGTTAGGGGGAGCTTTGGTGAAATATTAGTGGTCTAAACAGACCCCTGATGACTCACTTTTGAGACCGAAAAGGTGACAGAGGACACAGTCCTCGATCTCGATCTCTACAGCCTCAGATGCACAATATGAATAAACAGGAAGAGCTCTGCGCAGTCTCCCTGTTCATTCACAAACGGATGATCGATACAGATCACTCATTGCGTTCATTCAGCAAACAAGTCCCCTTTCCCCTGCTCTCCATCCTAAAATGATCCCCTGTAGCAGCCAGTTAAAAAAAAAAGGGGGTTTGAGACTTTAAATGAGGTGTGTGACATGGCTACTGGCTGTAGCAGCCAGTGAGAGGTAGAGGAGATGAAGCTGGCAGTACTGGGGAGGGGGGTTGGGCAGGCAGTAGATGGGAGGGCAACCTGGACAGGAGGGGTGGCAGGGGGCGACATGTACTTGTACCAATCCCTTGTAGTTCCCCCCATGCAGCGTCAGGAGAGAGAGAGAATGAAAAGCTGCAATTCGTCTGCTGCAGGAGGGAGATGCAGGGGTTTGATTCCAGTCTATGCCACCCCACTGCTCCTCCTGTATAGGTTCCCTCTTCTTCCTTGTGCTTGTCAGCTGCCAGGGCCCCATACAGGGGGACAGCTGGTACAGCATATAAAACAAAACCAAAGAAATTCCCAGCTCAACTTACTGACCAGTCAGCGACCAACCAAATTGTCCTGTCTAACAGTATGCGTAAAAACAGGGGCTTCGTTTGCACACATTTGCAAATACATGCATAAGCCACAGAGCCACTTTATGGCACCCCAGTATTTGCTGTAGTCCTAACTCTGGACGCCCAGCACATTGCACAATGGCAGCAGAGGTGTCCATTAATAATGCATGTGCTTTCACCGTGGAGGCTCAAAAAATTCAGAGTCAGGACTGCAGATAATACTGGGGTGCCTTGACGGGGCTCTACAGCTTAGACAGGACAATTTGGTTGGTCGCTGACTGGTCGGTAAAGTCTCGTACACACGCGTCGAAAATTAGCAGGGAATTTTCGGCCAATGTCCGATCTGCCGATTTTCGGCTTGTTAGTATGATTCTTCCGACAACCAACTCCGACTTTTTGGCCGAATAAAATCTGGTGTGCAGGCTATATAATTTTTGTTGGCCCTTAACACAACGGCCGATTTTCCGTCAGTCAGTACAGATTTCGACAGGGAAAAATCTGTTGAGAAAGACTGGGCATGCTCAGAGAAGAAAAAACACACGGAAAGTAAACCAGCACATGACATCACTTCTGAAGTAGAATTTTGTTGGGTGAGAAAATTTGTGTGCAGTCTAGGCACATTCCAACCAACACAACACAACTTGGACAAAAGTCGGACGATCAGTCGGCCGATAATCGTTGCGTGTGTACGAGGCTTAAGTTGAGCTGGAAATATCTTTTGTTTTATTTGCACAGCCCTTCCAGGTGCTCCTTGCTGCAAAGGCCAGTTATAGGTGAGGGCCATGAGTTTGTATTGTAGGACTGGTGGTACCCCCCTTATCCGTGACCCTGACAACAGCCACTAAGTAGAAGTAGATACAGTGCATTCAGAAAGTATTCACAGCACTTCACTTTTCCCACAAATTTGCCACGTTACAGCCTTATTTCAAAGTTGATTACATTTGTTATTTTCTTCAAAATTCTACAAACAATACTCCATAATGACAACGTGAAAGAAGTTGGTTTGAAATCTTTGCAAATTTAAAAAAAATTAAAATTTAAAAAATCCCATGTACATAAGTATTTACAGCCTTTGCTCAATACTTTGTTGAAGCACCTTTGGCACCAATTACAGCCTCAAGTCTTTTTGAGTATGATGCTACAAGCTTGGCACTCCTATTTTTGGGCAGTTTCCATCAGGTTGGATGGGGAGTGTCGGTGCACAGCCGTTTTCAGATCTCTCCAGATATGTTGAATCAGGTTCAAGTCTGGGCTCTGGCTGGGCCACTCAAGGACATTCACAGAGTTGTCCCATAGCCACTTTTTTGTTATCTTGGCTGTGTGCTTAGGATTGTTGTCCTGTTGGTAAATTAACCTTTGCCCCAGTCTGAGGTCCAGAATGCTCTGTTTGTCATGTTTGTCAGTTAGTGGTTTGTCATGTAATGCAGTGTGGCCTCTCCAGTCATCTCAGGGGAAGTCAGGATCTTGGACAGGTTCTGATCTTCAATTTTTTTCTCTGCAGCTCACCAGAGACTTCTTCACCAAGGAGCTGAAGAAACATTACCAGGGGAACAACAGTACGGACATCTTCACCTCCACCTGGAACTCCGTCATGGTCACTGTGAGTTTTCCGGCCATCTGCCATACTTTGCCTTCAGCTCTAGTTCATTGCAATCACAAGAGCATGCGTTGTAGGAAAAGCAGAACATTACTTGTCAGCTTTATGTGAACTCTACAACGCTACGGCGGGAGCTCCGAATTTTCAGAGCAATGCCTTTTTGATTGAACTCTACAAATTGCGAAACCTATGTTTTATATAATATTTATTTATAGAAAATTGTATTTGATAAACATTAACTACGGGATGGCTCATTGAGAGTCTGTTTGCATACCTTGGTGGGCTTTGATATGCCACACAGCATGGTCTGAGACTAACCTAAGGCCTCATACATATCCATGCATGCACCTGTGGGAAGGGCTGTCTTTGCCTGCATGGGATGTACAGGGTGTCCCGCGATCCTGATATGATTTTTAGGACAACTCAGCTGATTTTTAGGACAACTCAGCTGTCTAGGTAAGAGCCGGGAGTGAAGTACTTTTTTATCTGCAGCCAGGTTAGTACAAGATGGATTCTGATTGGCTGCTCGGGGTACTCCATTTTGCACTTATTTATTAAGCCTGTGTATTGATTGATTTCGTTCTTATGTCTTTTTAGTGACCCTCCCCCCCCTTCTTTTTCCCTTCTCTTACAGTTTGAATGCTGTGGCGTGAACGGCCCTGAAGATTTTGGGGAAACCTTGCACTTTAGGGCCCATTCTTACAATGCAGTGCCCGAAGCTTGCTGCAGGAGGAATGTGCTTAGAAGAGAGGCGGAGATCCTGAGCAAGACAGAGTGCATGTCTGGTATCGAACTGAACAGACAGGTAAAGACTAGTGTTGAGCGAACACGGACTGTATTATTCGTGTTCGTACCGAATAATTGGATTTTTTGTACCCGAACACGGACACGGACACTTTACTGTATGTTCGGGTAAAAATCCGTGTTCGGTCGTTTTATTTCCGGGTTTTGCATGCTTTGGCGCTCTTTTCATGGCGGGCTTTCAACAGCCAATCAACAATCGTTTAACTGGTGTGCCTTAAGCCATCCCAGCCATGCCTGCAAATGTCTCAGTAGCTGTGATTGGCCGTCTGAAGCATGTGACCAAGTCTTTATAAGTTCGAGGCAGCCGCAGCGGCGTCATTATGCTGCTTAGATTCAGGGACAGAGCACACATCAACGTGCTGGCTGCTGATTAGGGAAAGATAGGCAGGAAAAAACCATTTGTGTCCGGATAGAATTGAGGGACAGGTCGGAGTGTTTAGGCAGGGCGAGTTGTAGGCATTTTAGGGATAGAGTCTGCTGAATTATATAGGGTCAGTGTCTTCTACAAACTACAATCGATATTGCTGTGTGGGGGGTGGGGTCTGCACTCAATCCTGATCTACGATCTCTTCTCAATCCTGTTAGGGACAGAGTCTGCTGAATTTTAGGGAAACTGTGTTCTACAAACTACAATCGATATTGCTGTGTGGTGTGGGATTGGAGATAGGCAGGTGTCAGTGATCCACATCCATTTTTCTGTGTGTGAGCTGCAGTGAACACAATCTTTTTGGGCTGCAGTGAACACAATCTTTTTGGGCTGCAGTGAACACAATCTTTTTGGGCTGCAGTGAACACAATCTTTTTGGGCTGCAGTGAACACAATCTTTTTGGGGTGCAGTGAACAAAATCTTTTTGGGGTGCAGTGAACACAATCCTTTTTGGTGTGCAGTGAACACAATCTTTGTGGGGTGCAGTGAACAAAATCCTTTGTGGGGTGCAGTGAACACAATCTTTTTGGGGTGCAGTGAACAAAATCCTTTTTGGGGTGCAGTGAACAACATCCTTTTTGGGGTGCAGTGAACACAATCTTTTTGGGGTGCAGTGAACAAAATCCTTTGTGGGGTGCAGTGAACACAATCTTTTTGGGGTGCAGTGAACACAATCTTTTTGGGGTGGAGTGAACAACATCCTTTTTGGGGTGCAGTGAACAAAATCCTTTTTGGGGTGCAGTGAACAAAATCATTTTTGGGGTGCAGTGAACACAATCTTTTTGGGGTGCAGTGAACACAATCTTTGTGGGGTGCAGTGAACATAATCTTTTTGGGGTGGAGTGAACAACATCCTTTTTGGGGTGCAGTGAACAACATCCTTTTTGGGGTGCAGTGAACACAATCTTTTTGGGGTGCAGTGAACACAATCTTTGTGGGGTACAGTGAACAGAATCTTTGTGGGGTGCAGTGAACACAATCTTTGGGGGGTACAGTGAACACAATCTTTGTGAGGTGCAGTGAACACAATCTTTGTGGGGTGCAGTGAACACAATCATTGTGGGGTGCAGTGAACTCAATCTTTGTGGGGTACAGTGAACACAATCTCATACTGAAGGTTTGAGGGTGCTGCCTGTTCCATACTCCCCCTACTCCTCATCTAGCCTTTTAGGGGTACAAACAATAGTAATTGGGGCCTAGTGTGGTTGTGTACGTGTGATATACATACACTTTTTTGGGATCATATTTTCTATTCCGCTATTTAATCAAAAACCTTTGGGGATCAGTTAAATTGGGGGATAGTCTGTGTTGGTACGTGTGAGAGAGATCCACCTTTCCAAGTTGTTGGGGTTCATCTCATACTTCTGAAGGTTTGAGGGTGCTGCCTGTTCCATACTCCCCCTACTCCTAGCCTTTTAGGGGTACAAACAATAGTAATTGGGGCCTAGTGTGGTTGTGTACGTGTGATATACATACACTTTTTTGGGATCATATTTTCTATTCCGCTATTTAATCAAAAACCTTTGGGGATCAGTTAAATTGGGGGATAGTCTGTGTTGGTACGTGTGAGAGAGATCCACCTTTCCAAGTTGTTGGGGTTCATCTCATACTTCTGAAGGTTTGAGGGTGCTGCCTGTTCCATACCCCCCCTACTCCTAGCCTTTTAGGGGTACAAACAATAGTAATTGGGGCCTAGTGTGGTTGTGTACGTGTGATATACATACACTTTTTTGGGATCATATTTTCTATTCCGCTATTTAATCAAAAACCTTTGGGGATCAGTTAAATTGGGGGATAGTCTGTGTTGGTACGTGTGAGAGAGATCCACCTTTCCAAGTTGTTGGGGTTCATCTCATACTTCTGAAGGTTTGAGGGTGCTGCCTGTTCCATACTCCCCCTACTCCTAGCCTTTTAGGGGTACAAACAATAGTAATTGGGGCCTAGTGTGGTTGTGTACGTGTGATATACATACACTTTTTTGGGATCATATTTTCTATTCCGCTATTTAATCAAAAACCTTTGGGGATCAGTTAAATTGGGGGATAGTCTGTGTTGGTACGTGTGAGAGAGATCCACCTTTCCAAGTTGTTGGGGTTCATCTCATACTTCTGAAGGTTTGAGGGTGCTGCCTGTTCCATACTCCCCCTACTCCTAGCCTTTTAGGGGTACAAACAATAGTAATTGGGGCCTAGTGTGGTTGTGTACGTGTGATATACATACACTTTTTTGGGATCATATTTTCTATTCCGCTATTTAATCAAAAACCTTTGGGGATCAGTTAAATTGGGGGATAGTCTGTGTTGGTACGTGTGAGAGAGATCCACCTTTCCAAGTTGTTGGGGTTCATCTCATACTTCTGAAGGTTTGAGGGTGCTGCCTGTTCCATACTCCCCCTACTCCTAGCCTTTTAGGGGTACAAACAATAGTAATTGGGGCCTAGTGTGGTTGTGTACGTGTGATATACATACACTTTTTTGGGATCATATTTTCTATTCCGCTATTTAATCAAAAACCTTTGGGGATCAGTTAAATTGGGGGATAGTCTGTGTTGGTACGTGTGAGAGAGATCCACCTTTCCAAGTTGTTGGGGTTCATCTCATACTTCTGAAGGTTTGAGGGTGCTGCCTGTTCCATACCCCCCCTACTCCTCATCTAGCCTTTTAGGGGTACAAACAATAGTAATTGGGGCCTAGTGTGGTTGTGTACGTGTGATATACATACACTTTTTTGGGATCATATTTTCTATTCCGCTATTTAATCAAAAACCTTTGGGGATCAGTTAAATTGGGGGATAGTCTGTGTTGGTACGTGTGAGAGAGATCCACCTTTCCAAGTTGTTGGGGTTCATCTCATACTTCTGAAGGTTTGAGGGTGCTGCCTGTTCCATACTCCCCCTACTCCTAGCCTTTTAGGGGTACAAACAATAGTAATTGGGGCCTAGTGTGGTTGTGTACGTGTGATATACATACACTTTTTTGGGATCATATTTTCTATTCCGCTATTTAATCAAAAACCTTTGGGGATCAGTTAAATTGGGGGATAGTCTGTGTTGGTACGTGTGAGAGAGATCCACCTTTCCAAGTTGTTGGGGTTCATCTCATACTTCTGAAGGTTTGAGGGTGCTGCCTGTTCCATACTCCCCCTACTCCTAGCCTTTTAGGGGTACAAACAATAGTAATTGGGGCCTAGTGTGGTT
Organism: Pelophylax lessonae; assembly: GCF_965119305.1. Classification (NCBI taxonomy): domain Eukaryota; kingdom Metazoa; phylum Chordata; class Amphibia; order Anura; family Ranidae; genus Pelophylax; species Pelophylax lessonae. The sequence continues at coordinate 23,568,498 of NC_138777.1, forward strand.
GTGTACGTGTGATATACATACACTTTTTTGGGATCATATTTTCTATTCCGCTATTTAATCAAAAACCTTTGGGGATCAGTTAAATTGGGGGATAGTCTGTGTTGGTACGTGTGAGAGAGATCCACCTTTCCAAGTTGTTGGGGTTCATCTCATACTTCTGAAGGTTTGAGGGTGCTGCCTGTTCCATACTCCCCCTACTCCTAGCCTTTTAGGGGTACAAACAATAGTAATTGGGGCCTAGTGTGGTTGTGTACGTGTGATATACATACACTTTTTTGGGATCATATTTTCTATTCCGCTATTTAATCAAAAACCTTTGGGGATCAGTTAAATTGGGGGATAGTCTGTGTTGGTACGTGTGAGAGAGATCCACCTTTCCAAGTTGTTGGGGTTCATCTCATACTTCTGAAGGTTTGAGGGTGCTGCCTGTTCCATACTCCCCCTACTCCTAGCCTTTTAGGGGTACAAACAATAGTAATTGGGGCCTAGTGTGGTTGTGTACGTGTGATATACATACACTTTTTTGGGATCATATTTTCTATTCCGCTATTTAATCAAAAACCTTTGGGGATCAGTTAAATTGGGGGATAGTCTGTGTCGGTACGTGTGAGAGAGATCCACCTTTCCAAGTTGTTGGGGTTCATCTCATACTTCTGAAGGTTTGAGGGTGCTGCCTGTTCCATACCCCCCCTACTCCTCATCTAGCCTTTTAGGGGTACAAACAATAGTAATTGGGGCCTAGTGTGGTTGTGTACGTGCGAGATACATACACTTTTTTTGATCATATTTCCTATTCCGCTATTCAATAAAAACCTTTGAGGATCAATTGAATTGCGGGATAGTCTGTGTCGGTACGTGTGAGAGAGATCCACCTTTCCAAGTTGTTGGGGTTCATCTCATACTTCTGAAGGTTTGAGGGTGCTGCCTGTTCCATACTCCCCCTACTCCTAGCCTTTTAGGGGTACAAACAATAGTAATTGGGGCCTAGTGTGGTTGTGTACGTGTGATATACATACACTTTTTTTGGATCATATTTTCTATTCCGCTATTCAATAAAAACCTTTCTAGGGCAAGATCTTAAATTACAGAAATATGAGGAGACCGTCAAATAAGGGCCGTGGCCTGGGTCGTGGTGCTGCTGGTAGAGCTCCTGTTGCAAGGAGAGGACATGGTCGATCTGTGCCAGCTACACGCACAAGTGAAACACCTTCCTCAAGTGTGAGTAGGCGACAGAACCTGCATCAGTATTTGGTAGGGCATCAAACGCCCCTAGAAGTGATGAGGCCAGAACAAGTTGAGGCGATAGTAGATTGGTTTGCTGCTGACAGTGCCTCCAGTTCCTTCACATTGTCTCCCACCCAGTCTACTGCAGAAAGGTCAGAGTTGGCACCTGCAGCCAATGTCCAACCGTCTTTCACCTCACCCCCTTGCAAATCAGGCCAGCAGTCTGAGCCCCAAGCCATACAGCAGTCTCTTATTCTTTTTGAGGACTCTGTCAGCAGGGTTTCCCAGGGCCATCCACCTAGCCCTGCCCCAGAAGTGGAAGAGATTGAGTGCAGCGATGCCCAACCACTTATTTCTCAAGATGAGTACATGCAAGGATCATCGCAGCACGTCTCCGATGATGACGAAACGCAGGTGCCAACTGCTGCGGCGTTCAGCATTGTGGAGACCGACAAGGAGGGCAGGGGTGAAGACTGGGTGGAAGATGATGTGGAGGACGATGAGGTCCTCGACCCCACATGGAATGAACGTCATGCAGGTGAACTGAGTAGTTTGGAGGAAGAGGCGGTGGTCGCACAGAGCCACCAGCACAGCAGAAGAGGGAGCAGGGTGCAGAAGCGGAGCGGCCGTGCCCTAGACACTACGCCCGCTACTGCCCAACGCAGCAAGGGAACGAGCGCACCAAAGTCAGCTCAAAGGAGTTCTCTAGCGTGGAAGTTCTTTAGAAAATGTGCTGATGACAGGACACGAGTGGTTTGCACCCTGTGCAATCAGAGCTTGAAGCGAGGCATGAACCTTCTCAACCTGAGCACAACCTGCATGATCAGGCATCTAAGTGCAAAGCACGAGCTGCAGTGGAGTACACACCTTCAAAACCAAGAAACGTCTCTGGCTCATCCTGCTTCCTCTTCTGCTGCAGTCTCGGCCGCTCCAGCCACATCTGTAGTGATACCGGCACCTGCCACCCAGTGTTCCCTTTAAGGTGCGCGCGTGCGCGGTCGCGCAGTGGAAATTACGTCCCGCGCAAGCACCTAGTTAGACGGCGCAGCCGCAGACGGAGCGGCCAGGGAGCAGAGCGTGCACCCCGAGAGCACGCCCATCGTGTGACAATAGCGAATGAAAATTCGCTATTGTCATACGGATCCTCCTCCTGGCCAATCAGGGAGCGGGTCCTCCCGCTTCCTGATTGGCCGAAAGGCCAACTTCATGCCATTGGCCGAGGAGGAGGCGCCGGGACTCGGGAGGATGGAGACGCGGGAAGCTGGAAGCCGGGGACTGAAGACAGAGTGCCGTGACCGTCCGTGAGGTAAGTGCACGGGGTCGCGGGGGGGCATTGCTGTGGCACTCTGCAGTTTATTGGGGGCATTGCTGTGGCACTCTGCATTTTATTGGGGGCATTGCTGTGGCACTCTGCATTTTATTGGGGGCATTGCTGTGGCACTCTGCATTTTATTGGGGGCAATGCTGTGGCACTCTGCATTTTATTGGGGGCAATGCTGTGGCACTCTGCATTTTATTGGGGGCAATGCTGTGGCACTCTGCATTTTATTGGGGGCAATGCTGTGGCACTCTGCAGTTTATTGGGGGCAATGCTGTGGCACTCTGCAGTTTATTGGGGGCAATGCTGTGGCACTCTGCAGTTTATTGGGGGCAATGCTGTGGCACTCTGCAGTTTATTGGGGGCAATGCTGTGGCACTCTGCAGTTTATTGGGGGCATTGCTGTGGCACTCTGCAATTTATTGGGGGCATTGCTGTGGCACTCTGCAATTTATTGGGGGCAATGCTGTGGCACTCTGCAATTTATTGGGGGCAATGCTGTGGCACTCTGCAATTTATTGGGGGCATTGCTGTGGCACTCTGCATTTTATTGGGGGCATTGCTGTGGCACTCTGCATTTTATTGGGGGCATTGCTGTGGCACTCTGCATTTTATTGGGGGCAATGCTGTGGCACTCTGCAGTTTATTGGGGGCAATGCTGTGGCACTCTGCAGTTTATTGGGGGCAATGCTGTGGCACTCTGCAGTTTATTGGGGGCAATGCTGTGGCACTCTGCAGTTTATTGGGGGCAATGCTGTGGCACTCTGCAGTTTATTGGGGGCAATGCTGTGGCACTCTGCAGTTTATTGGGGGCAATGCTGTGGCACTCTGCAGTTTATTGGGGGCAATGCTGTGGCACTCTGCAGTTTATTGGGGGCAATGCTGTGGCACTCTGCAGTTTATTGGGGGCAATGCTGTGGCACTCTGCAGTTTATTGGGGGCAATGCTGTGGCACTCTGCAGTTTATTGGGGGCAATGCTGTGGCACTCTGCAGTTTATTGGGGGCATTGCTGTGGCACTCTGCATTTTATTGGGGGCATTGCTGTGGCACTCTGCAATGTATTGGGGGCATTGCTGTGGCACTCTGCAATGTATTGGGGGCATTGCTGTGGCACTCTGCAATGTATTGGGGGCATTGCTGTGGCACTCTGCAATGTATTGGGGGCATTGCTGTGGCACTCTGCAATGTATTGGGGGCATTGCTGTGGCACTCTGCAATGTATTGGGGGCATTGCTGTGGCACTCTGCAATGTATTGGGGGCATTGCTGTGGCACTCTGCAATGTATTGGGGGCATTGCTGTGGCACTCTGCAATGTATTGGGGGCATTGCTGTGGCACTCTGCAATGTATTGGGGGCATTGCTGTGGCACTCTGCAATGTATTGGGGGCATTGCTGTGGCACTCTGCAGTTTATTGGGGGCAATGCTGTGGCACTCTGCAGTTTATTGGGGGCAATGCTGTGGCACTCTGCAGTTTATTGGGGGCAATGCTGTGGCACTCTGCAGTTTATTGGGGGCAATGCTGTGGCACTCTGCAGTTTATTGGGGGCAATGCTGTGGCACTCTGCAGTTTATTGGAGGCAATGCTGTGGCACTCTGCAGTTTATTGGGGGCAATGCTGTGGCACTCTGCAGTTTATTGGGGGCAATGCTGTGGCACTCTGCAGTTTATTGGGGGCAATGCTGTGGCACTCTGCAGTTTATTGGGGGCAATGCTGTGGCACTCTGCAGTTTATTGGGGGCAATGCTGTGGCACTCTGCAGTTTATTGGGGGCAATGCTGTGGCACTCTGCATTTTATTGGGGGCATTGCTGTGGCACTCTGCATTTTATTGGGGGCATTGCTGTGGCACTCTGCAATTTATTGGGGGCAATGCTGTGGCACTCTGCAGTTTATTGGGGGCAATGCTGTGGCACTCTGCAGTTTATTGGGGGCAATGCTGTGGCACTCTGCAGTTTATTGGGGGCAATGCTGTGGCACTCTGCAGTTTATTGGGGGCAATGCTGTGGCACTCTGCAGTTTATTGGGGGCAATGCTGTGGCACTCTGCAGTTTATTGGGGGCAATGCTGTGGCACTCTGCAGTTTATTGGGGGCAATGCTGTGGCACTCTGCAATTTATTGGGGGCAATGCTGTGGCACTCTGCAATTTATTGGGGGCAATGCTGTGGCACTCTGCAATTTATTGGGGGCAATGCTGTGGCACTCTGCAATTTATTGGGGGCAATGCTGTGGCACTCTGCAATTTATTGGGGGCAATGCTGTGGCACTCTGCAATTTATTGGGGGCAATGCTGTGGCACTCTGCATTTTATTGGGGGCAATGCTGTGCCACTCTGCATTTTATTGGGGGCATTGCTGTGGCACTCTGCAATTTATTGGGGGCATTGCTGTGGCACTCTGCAATTTATTGGGGGCAATGCTGTGGCACTCTGCAGTTTATTGGGGGCAATGCTGTGGCACTCTGCAGTTTATTGGGGGCAATGCTGTGGCACTCTGCAGTTTATTGGGGGCAATGCTGTGGCACTCTGCAGTTTATTGGGGGCAATGCTGTGGCACTCTGCAGTTTATTGGGGGCAATGCTGTGGCACTCTGCAGTTTATTGGGGGCATTGCTGTGGCACTCTGCAGTTTATTGGGGGCAATGCTGTGGCACTCTGCAATGTATTGGGGGCATTGCTGTGGCACTCTGCAATGTATTGGGGGCATTGCTGTGGCACTCTGCAATGTATTGGGGGCATTGCTGTGGCACTCTGCAATGTATTGGGGGCATTGCTGTGGCACTCTGCAGTTTATTGGGGGCATTGCTGTGGCACTCTGCAATGTATTGGGGGCATTGCTGTGGCACTCTGCAATGTATTGGGGGCATTGCTGTGACACTCTGCAATGTATTGGGGGCATTGCTGTGACACTCTGCAATGTATTGGGGGCATTGCTGTGACACTCTGCAATTTATTGGGGGCATTGCTGTGGCACTCTGCAGTTTATTGGGGGCATTGCTGTGGCACTCTGCAGTTTATTGGGGGCATTGCTGTGGCACTCTGCAGTTGATTGGGGCAAGCTGGTCACTCTGCATTGACGTCCCCCCCCCCCCCCCCCATTGCTCAATCTAAAGGTTTGCGCTCAGAAATTTTTTTATTTGCTCAGCTCAGTAAAAAATTAGAGGGAACATTGCTGCCACCCCGCAAACAGACGATCTGTCAGCAACACCACCACCTGGGTCACCAACAACCATCTCCACAATGTCCCGTGGAAGCGTTCAGCTTTCCATCTCCCAAACACTTGAGAGGAAGAGGAAGTACCCCCCTACCCACCCGCGATCCCTGGCCCTGAATGCCAGCATTTCAAAATTATTGGCCTTTGAAATGCTGTCATTCCGTCTGGTGGAGACGCACAGTTTTAAAAACCTTATGTCGGTGGCTGTCCCACAGTACGTCGTGCCCAGCCGCCACTACTTTTCCAGGCAAGCCATCCCTTCCCTGCACAACCAAGTGGGGGAAAAAATCAGGTGTGCACTGCGCAACGCCATCTGTGCCAAGGTCCACCTAACTACGGATACGTGGACCAGTAAGCACGGTCAGGGGCGTTATATCTCCCTAACGGCACACTGGGTAAATGCAGTGGCGGATGGGCCTGAGGCGGATAGCAATTTGGCGCATGTCCTTCCACCACCGAGGATTGCAGGGCGCTTCAGTTTGCCTCCTGTTCCTAACTCCTCCTACTCCGCTTCCTCATCCTCTACCGCCTCCTCATCCGGACAGCGTAACACCTTCACCACCAACTTCAGCACGGCCAGGGGTAAACGACAGCAGGCAGTTTTACAACTTGCCTGTTTGGGGGACAAACCACACACCGCGCAGGAGTTGTGGAGGAGCATGGAACAGCAGACAAATGAGTGGTTGCTGCCAGCGAGCCTCAAGCCCGGCCTGGTGGTGTGCGATAACGGGCGAAATCTCATAGCAGCTCTGGGCCTAGCCGGTTTGACGCACATCCCTTGCCTGGCGCATGTGCTGAATTTGGTGGTGCAGAGGTTCCTTAAAAACTACCCCGATATGTCAGAGCTGCTGCAGAAAGTGCGGGCCGTTTGTGCGCACTTTCGGCGTTCTCACCCTGCTGCTGCTCGCCTGGCAGCGCTGCAGCGTAACTTCGGCCTTCCCGCTCACCGCCTCATATGTGACGTGCCCACAAGGTGGAACTCCACCTTGCACATGCTGGAAAGACTGTGCGAGCAGCAGCAGGCCATAGTGGAGTTTCAGCTGCAGCACGCACGCGTGAGTCGCTCTGCGGAACAGCACCACTTCACCACCAATAACTGGGCCTCCATGCGAGACCTGTGTGCCTTGTTGCGCTGTTTTGAGTACTCCACCAACATGGCCAGTGGCAATGACGCCGTTCTCAGCTTAACTATCCCACTTCTATGCCTCCTTGAAAAAACAATTCGGGCGATGATGGAAGAGGATGTGGCACAGGATGAGGAGGAGGAGGAGGATGAAGAGGTAACATTTCCAAGGCTTTCAGGGCAGTCATTCGCAAGGGGCTCCGAGGGTGGGTTCCTGCACACGCAAACGCCAGGGACGCAATTGTCCAGCAGGGGCACAGTTCTGGAGGATGAGGAGGATGAGGAGGAGGAGGAGCTGGAGGAGGAGATGGAACCATGTTCACAGCAGGGTGGCACCCAGGCCAGCTCATGGCCATCACTGGTGCGTGGCTGGGGGGATACAGAGGACACGGACCATACACCTCCCACAGAGGACAGCCTTTCGTTGCCTCTGGGCAGCCTGGCACACATGAGCGATTACATGCTGCAGTGTCTCCACAACGACCGCCGAGTTGCCCACATTCTAACTTGTGCTGATTACTGGGTGGCCACGCTGCTGGATCCCCGTTACAAGGACAACGTACCGTCCTTAATTCACTCACTGGAGCGCGATCGCAAGATGCGCGAGTACAAGCGCACGCTGGTAGACGCCATGCTGCTGGCATTCCCATCTGACAGCGGGGCCACAGTGGAAGCACAAGGCAGAGGAGGAGGAGGAGGAGGTCGCCAACGCAACCAGGGCACCGCCAGCACCTCAGAAGGCAGGGTTAGCATGGCCGAAATGTGGAAAAGCTTTGTCAGCACGCCACAACAAACAGCAGCACCAGCAGCTCAGATGGAACGTCTTAGCAGGAGGCAGCATTTTACCAACATGGTGGAGCAGTATGTGTGCACACGCCTACATGTAGTGAATGACGGGTCTGCCCCCTTCAACTTCTGGGTCTCCAAATTGGGCACATGGCCTGAGCTTGCCCTTTACGCCTTGGAGGTGCTGGCGTGCCCTGCAGCCAGTGTATTATCTGAACGGGTATTTAGCACGGCTGGGGGCGTTATAACAGACAAGCGCAGCCGCCTGTCCAGAGACAATGTGGACAAGCTCACGTTCATTAAAATGAACCAGGCATGGATCCCACGGGACTTTTCCGTACCTTGTGCAGAATAGCAATGGATACCGACCTTACCCACCCATTGTTCCATTTTTGCTCTTTCTCACTCTTTTGGGGTGTACCCTCATTTAAAATTTGTGAAAAGAAGCAGTGTTGGCTACCTCGTCCTCCTCCTCAGGGCCAGATTAATGTAGGGGCTATTGGAGCTGCAGCTCCAGGCCCCTACCTTTTATATAGGCCCCCGGGTTGGCCATATTCACTGTTACCGCTCTTCTGTCACTTGTAAACACAGAAGTCTAGCTTCTATGCTCACTTCCCCAGGCAGCACCCTCAGAACCTCCCCACACAGCGCGAAGGCCGGACAAGGAGGGACAGTTGGCGATGCATGGATGTGTTTATGGGCTTCAGAGACAGCATCCCATGTTGAATTAGGCATGCATGGCTGCACCCTTCCTCCTCTGGGTGCATGGCAAGGCACGGCCCTAAGGCCCTTCAAAATCCTCAGCACCAAGCCCATGATGCTGTTAATCCGGCCCTGGTCCTCCTCCACCGCCGCTTCCACCTACACCGCCCATAGGTGTGCGCAGCCTATTGCATTAAGGTGTGCACCCCAAAGTTGAAATACACATGCATGTGTTTGCCAGCAGGGAGAGTAATGTATCGGGGCCATGTACCTGTAGGCAAGGAGAAATAGAGCAGAGCAGGTCCCAGGGAGATCTTTCCCATCTCCTCACTGGCAATGCTATGTGCCCTAGGTGATTAGGGTGTGCCCAGGCACACCCAGCACACCCTGTGCGCACGCCTATGTCACCGCCACATCCACCACCACCTCAACCTCCCTCCTACTCCATATGGGCCTCGTCCTTCAGAGATGAAGAAGAACATTGTTTTATTTTTCTGTTTTTTTTTGTTGTTTTAAGTTATTTCCCTATCCACATTTGTTTGCAGAGCACTTGCCATGCTCTTAATTACGTTTTGCTGCCATTTGCAGCACTCTAGCCCTTTCCTTTGGTGTTTTAGAGCCATTTTAGTGCCTTAAAGTTCGGGTCCCCATTGACTTCAATGGGGTTCGGTGTCCGGGAAAAGTTCGGTAAAAGTCCGGGACACGGACCCGGACTTTTTTTTAAAGTTCGGCCGAACCCGTCGAACACGGACATCTAGGTGTTCGCTCAACCCTAGTAAAGACCCTTCGCTATTATAAAGTATACCTGCCTCCTACCGATAAAGATCAAATCTATTTAGTGGGCTGCACAGCATAAAACTGACCACGTGTACAGGTGTGCATGAAGTGCTGTGTACCTCATTCTAAAGATAGGCTGAGCATTATTTAGATCATACCATGGCTACCCGCTTTGGGGGTCAATTTATAAAAAAAAAAAAAAATTGCTGTGGAAATGCCTCAAGCAATCACAGAGCTGTCAAAAAAAATGTGTAATAGGTTTACTTCCTATGCTCATCAGCTCCATCTAGTGGTCATTGTGTTTTGTAAATGTAATCCCACATATCTGGTCTTTTTTGCTTTATATATGTAGAGCATCCCCTATGGAGCTTCTGGTGAATTTGGTCCTATTTTCCCCCAATTAGAGCACACAGCCAGGCACACAGCATTTTCTTCCACTGACTTAGAAACTAGTCTAGGGATTTTTTTAAGATTTTTTTTTTTTGGGAATGATTACCTTGGATAGAGGTAGTGAGCATGGTATACCTAGAGGAACTGCAAACGGAACAACTTGAGGACCCCTCAGTCTCTGGCTGCGCTTCACAACTTGAATGTCCTACAGAATTCCTTGTACTCCCTCCAAAGTTGAAAGCTACACAGTCACTTTCCTTCAGCATGGGTCATCTACTCACATAGCCCAAGGATCCTTGGTTTCTCTCTGCTGATATCCACCAGGCTCTTCATAGTGAGGGAGATGTGAACTCACACCACCATAGGAGAGCTGGACTCCAGATCCCAATTGATACTTGGACATGGATCTATGAATAGCCCCCCTCCAACTAAGCCTAGCCTAGCCGGGACCTCTGTGTCTTCCTTAAGGCTTTCTCTAGGATCCTGTACCAGAGGTCTCCTTCTGCAGGACTGGACCCAGGAACTCTGCACTGACTGCCCAAGCCTCAGATTATTTATAGGCTCTCTCTCCACCTTCTGGGCACACCTCCCCCGAGACTGGCTGGAGTCCTATAAATATTCAGACTGCCTGTTCTTCCCTCCCTCCCACTATACTTCTAAAATCCTCTAAAAGACCAGGGGAAGTAACAGAACAGCAGCCTGTGAAACACTGAGCAGCCCCGAGTAATCAACCCCTGCTCCACTGATTACAGTGGAGTATATAGTATAAAAATGCATGGTAGAATTTTAAATACCCCTCCAGTGAACATAAAATGCATCAATATTAAAAAATATATACTAAACTTTATTTCATCCAATAAAATATCTAAACACATATTTTAAATATGTTTGCACACTGGTACCAACAAACAACGTCCACTAAAAAGACACATGGTTTTGTTGAGATAAGGTAAATGAGTCGACGCGTTTTGTGGAGACCTCCGCTTCTTCAGGACCTCCTATCTCTTAAATAATTACAAGTAGCCAAAGGAGTAACTTCTTTAAATAAGATTATTTTAGCCACATACTATGTAGTTTGGCTATGCCAATCACTATGTGGTGATGCAATAATGGGAACCCATATGGTATGGTCTCGCCGGCCCGTGGGAGAGTGACCAAACCTGGGATGCAACTCTGATGGGTAAGAAGTCGCCACATAAACGATGAATAATCCAGCGTGTCACATCCAGTGGCCAGTACTCAAAACATGAGTGGAAGATGATTGTTCCACACCGGAGACGTGACAGAACAGCGTTGAATGTCCACGCAATGTGGTGGTATGGTAGACAATATTATTAATGAATATTATGAAACAAAGTTTTGTATATATTTTTTAATATTTTAAATAAAGTGTTGTTTTTTTTTATTTGAAGTAAAGTTTTGAGTATATATATATATATATATAATTTAATATTGACACATTTTGTGTTCACTGGAGGGGTATTTAAAATCCTACCTTGCCTTTTTATACTATTTACCTAACTCAGGGCTGAGACCCTCCACTTGCACACCTGTTTAGCAGTAACCTTCCCCACATACATCCAACACATTTCCTGTTGGTGATTACAGTAGCGCTAACTAAATTTGCATGGTAGCCTGCTCTACACTAAGAGGGTGTTTACATATAGTAAAAAAAAAAAAAAAAACATTGACCACCGGATATCTGATAGTTTGACTTACAATTACTTCATCATGCAACACTGTCTCCAAAGCTCTACCTGTCTCAAAAAAAAAAAAAAATCTTTTGGAGACAGTATTGCATGATGAAGTAATTGTAAGTCAAACTATCAGATATCCGGTGATGACCGGACCATTTGCAAGAATCGGCATATTCGGTCAGGTGTGGCTTTACTGGCTTACATTCACTGCATGTCAGACAGTCTTATCTTTGTGATGAGTGAGAGCCGCGGCCCACCAGGAATATGCCCGGTCTGCCCTATGGCCAGTCCTTGGCCTGGTCAGTATGCTTGAGAAGGTGAATAACCAAACCTAAGAATAAAAACAGGAAATACTGCATAGACCCAGTTATAACCTTTCCTCATGCTAAATGTCAAAGAAATCTCACACAAACCAGGGGTACATAGTAAAGTTTCTTGTGCACATTGTGTTTTTTCTATTCTAGGGCTGCTATTCCACAATACTCAGTTCCTTGGAGCCTTACGTATACATTGCTGGAGCATTGGCCATCGGTGTCCTGGCTGTGGAGGTAAGAGCTTTAGCAGTGTAAAAAACAAAGCAGTCTGAAGAAATGTCTGTGATGTTGACAAGCAGATTTTGTATTGTATTTGCTCAATGTCTTAAAAAAAATAAAAAAATAAAAAAGACAAAACAGTCAATGTCAGGACTTGCAGTGATTGCTTTTGACCATTAGGTGGCAGTGTAGCTTTTCCTAATTATTTGCAAAATAGGGCATGCTTTCAAGTCAAATGATATCAATAAGCTTATTGAGCAAAGCAAAGAGCACTATGCCACAGCCATCAATATGCAATCAGTGTTTTTGTTCCAACTGAACTGATGTGGAAGAAATGCGGTTGCCGGGGTAACTGCACCTCGCCACCTTCATCATTGCTCTTTCCGAGTATTATGAATAGTGGTACAATGGACTTTCAAAACTATCTAAAGACTAAAGATACCACGACTATATATTTTTTTTTATAGAAAAGCTACAACAGCCTATCACAAATACATAATTGAAAAATATATTTTCTTTTTCGTTCATTGACGGACAAAGCTCCTGATCTTCTTAACCTTTGGGTTATACTGCCCCCTACAGGAGTAAGACACTAGGCAGAAAAAAATCGTGCTACGTCCATGGGCAGTCCCAGGGGGTATACTCCCTCTCTCTGCTATAGCCACTCAGTTTTTTTATGCCTAGTCAGGAGTAAGGACCTAGTTCCTTGCTGGGATCTCTGGTCCTGGCAATTTTTTTCTTTTTAGATAGAATTTTTTCTCCTGGTTTTTTCTGTGAGATCTACAATCAACTGCCGGACTGGGCGACGGGCTGGATAATCTAGATCCAGTAGTCACCCCAGTCTGGCCAGCGAGCGAGCGCAGACTTCGGCTCAGCGATATTTCGGCCGCAACATAGCCCCATCGGACGGGGGCTGGCCTGCGAGTTAAACGCCTCACGAGGTCGCACATGACCGGGTCTCGACCCGAGTCACAGCATTCTTCCTGGCCGGCAGCCCCCCATTTAGATGGGGAGGAGTTCTGTCTGGAGCAGTGCCTGCCTGGTTCCTGGTATGGAAAGTAGCTGTCCCCCCTCTCCCCCTGGAGGGTTTTGGGGTGGACATGCACCCCTCCTTGGGACGGTCTCCTTCCCATCAGGCACCCCCCTTCATTTGTCCCAACATTCTATCCCCCCTCCACTTATGCTGGGGCTGTGTGGGTTGTCTGGTCCACCTCCTGGGTTGGGGGCAGGGCGCTATGCTGGCGAAGGGGGGCGGGGTACGCCGCCGGCGACTGGACGATTGGCTGTGCAGGTGGGGATTTGTACCTGGTGGGGGTTCCTGCCTGGGCCTGTCCTTGAGGCCTAGGGATCCCTCCTGGAAGCCTTGTGGTGCCGCCATTTTCTTGTAGCCTATGTACTCAATGCACAGTGGCCATGTTTGTGTAGTCCAGCTGTCATTTTGCACTGGTTTGCCATTGAAAATAGCAGCAGCCATGACAATGGAGCCCTCTAGGCGTCGATTTCGGCAGTGGGAGCCCCTCCTCATCCCCTGGTGCTCACTCCTGGATCCTTTCATTTCCTGATCACCGCTCGTGCAGTACAGATTCTCCTGGTGGCTGCGGTGCCTGGTTTCTGCATTGTGGTGAGTCTGGTGGTGTCCTCTCCCTCTCTGCTGAGGATGGATTGATGCTCTGTGACTGGCAACTGGGTGGTGCTGCCAGAGCGGTGGGGATTGCCCCTTAGCAGTGTTTTACACTTTTTTGTGGGGTCCCTCTGGTGACTCATGGAAACTTTGGAGCACATCCCCCCCCCCCCCCACCTGATCCCCTCTCTAGGGCTGCGGCGCCCTCTGGGTCCCATCCATCCATCAATGCACTGACGGCGGTCCTGGAGTCCCTTGTGTCCCGGGTGGAGGTGGCTTTTGGATAACGGGCTGGCATAAGCCCCCTTCGCCTTCCCCAGCCTCATCTGTTTCCTCAGATCCTGAATCGGATTCGTCCGCCGCGGACGTGGGTCGCCCTGCTGGGTCTGCAACTAAGCGCCCAGAATCCTCAGATAGGATGATTCCTCCACGCGCACGAAAAGGCACTGGTGGACTCACTGATTGTTATCTGTTCTTGAGACTTAAAGTTGGAGGATGCGGCTGTGACCGAGGCACATGTTCCCTTTAGCACTCACAAGCCATCCAGATTAAACAAGGCAACCATGATTCCAGTTGAAGAGTCCCTGGCCTTTAAGGACTCGGCTGACTGGAAGGCGAAGGCTGTTGCCCACAATTTGTACACCCTGGCTGGTTCGGCACTGAGGTAGATTTTCACCATTGCCCTGGTGTCGAAGACCCTGACCATGTGGGCTAAGCTTTTACGCCGTGACCTGGAGGGGGGAATAGCTCCCCCCTGCCTTTACTGAGCTGGTGGACCACCTTGTCCAGGGGCTGCATTTTATCTGTGATGGCTCTTTGGATGCCGCTCCCCTAGTGGCTCATCTCCCTGTTTCGGCAGTGGTCCTTTCGGCGTGTCGTTTGGCTCAACCAGACTTCTAAAAAGGCCTTGACTGATCTTTCATTTTAAGGAGATCGCCTGTTTGGTGCTACCCTGGATGACATAATTAAAGGTCTCTCAGGGGGGAAGAGTACCTTTTCTTCCACAGACTACTGAGGGCAAGGACCCTCGTCGTTGGCCCTCCTTCTCGGCTTATAAGTTGTTTCGTCCCTCAGGGTCGACTGACAGGGGATCAGAGCCCTTCAGGGCCTCCTCTGGAGGATCCAAGGGAACTTGGTCTGGCAAGTCAAGTGCAGGCTTCTCCAGACCAGCGAACATGGCCCCTTTCAGCAGGAAGGTGCACGCCCACCTGTATCTGGGGTGGGGGGACATCTTTGCTGTTTCCCGGATCCGTGGACTCCCCTGGTACAAGAACAAGTGGGTCCACAAGGTCATTCAGTCTGGCTACAAATTCGAGATTCGTTCTTACCCTCCGGTAAGCTTCTTCCTTAGGATGTGCGACTGTCTCCGGTCCACTTACAGGCTTTTTTTGGGGTGGTGCAAGATCTTTTACTTTACCGGTGATGGTCCCGAGTTCTGACTTCGGAAAGTTTTCAGGGGTTTTACTCAAACCTGTTTACAGTCCCCAGGAAGGAATGCAGGGTGCATCTCATTCTGGACCTCAAGGAACTGAACTGCTTTTTGCGGGTGCAGAAGTTCAGAATGGAGTCCATTTGCACGGTGGTGGCTTACCTGCATCAGGGGGATTGTCTTGCCTCCACCGACATCAAGAATGCTTACCTTCACATTCCAATATGTGTCGGTCTCCAGCGCTTCCTCCACTTTGCTGTGGGAGAGGAGCATTATCAGTTTGTGCTGTTACCTTTTGATCTCGCCTCTGCTCCTTGGGTCTTCACGAAAATGTTAGCCCCGGTGCCAGCCTTGTTATGCCAATGGGGGATTGTGGTACTGGGCTACTTGGACAGCCTCCTTCTACGAGCAGAGTCTCCTACTGCTCTGGTGGAAAACCTGGAAATCACCATACGAACTTAAGGGAGTTTGGCTTAATTCTGAATTTTTAGAGGTCTGCTCTGGTTTCGCCCACAAACTGGACTATCTGGACTCGGCCTTAGCCAGAGTGCCCCTTCTTGTGGACAAGCTCCAGAAACTACAGGCTGCAATTTGTCTCCTGCTGTCCAGCAGATGGTCATCCTTCCTGAGTTGCATGCAGGTGTTGGGCCTAAAGGTGTCTATCTTCGAGGCAGTTCCATTTGCACAGTTCCATTCTACGTCCCTGCAAGGGAGATTCTGGCCAAATGGGAAAAAATCTGCAGTCTTTGCTTCCTCCCTTTGTATTGGACAGTGGTCACCACGGATGCCAGCCTGTCCGGTTAGGGAGGCATCCTCGGCCAATATTCTGCTCAGGGGATCTGGACTGGAAAAGTCCAAACTACTGATCAATGTCTTGGAACTCCGAGAGATCAGACTGTGCCCAAAACATTGGACGGATCATCTTCAGGGATGTCCAGTGCATATTCAATCGAACAATGCCACGGCCGTGGCTTAGGTCAGTCACCAGGGGGGCACAAGAAGTGTCCTGGCTGCTCTGGAGGTACCCGGCGTTCTAAGATGGGCAGAACAGTTCATTCCAGCCCTCTCCGCTGCACACATTCCCAGGGTGGAAAACTGGCAGGTGGATTACCTCAGTCAGCAGGCGTTGAACCAAGGGGAGTGGTCCCTTCATCCAGAGGTGTTTCATCAGTTGTGTCTCCAGTGGGGCATCCCCAAGGTGGATCTTTGGCTTCCTGGCTCAAGAGAAAGGTGCAGAGGTTTGTGGCTCAGTCACAGGATCCTCTGGTGGATGCCACAGATGCGCTGGTGGCCCCGTGGTTCAGTATCGTCTGATTTAGCCTTCCCTCCTCTCAAGCTTCTGCCAAGACTTCTATGCAGGATCGAGGCAGAAGGGATTCCAGTCATCATAGTGGCCCCGGACTGGCCTCGCTAGGCTTGGTACGCCGATCTGGTGCAGCTGGTCCCCCGACGTTCCTTGGAAGGTTCCTCTCTCTCAGGGAGGATCTGCTGTCCCAAGGACCAATCTTCCATCCTGCTTTACAGTTGCTGTCCCAAGGACCAATCTTCCATCCTGCTTTACAGTCGCTGGCTTTGATGGCTTGGCTGTTGAACGCTAGGTGCTGATGGATAGAGATTTGTCTGAGTCTGTTTCCAACACTGTTAAACGCTAGGAAACCTACTTCTAGGAAGCTCTACCATCGTACGTGGAAGACGTACATTGCGTGGTGTGAGTCTCTTGTGGTTCATCCTCACTCTTTTTCGGTGGCTTGGATCTTGACCTTCTTTCAATGGGGGGTTGAGCAGAAACTGGCCTTGAGTACTGTCAAGAGTCAGGTGTCAGCCTTAGCGGTCTTATTTCAATGGACCTTGGCCACATACTCCCTGTTGCGTACTTTTCTTCAGTGAGTTAGGGACTTGACACCTCCAGTGCGGTCTCTGTTGCCGCATTGGGACCTCGATTTGGTGCTCCTAGTCCTCCAGAATCCTCTTTTTGAGAATCTTCGGGAGATTCCCCTGCTTACGTTGTCCCAGAAGGTGGCTTTTTTGGTGGCTTTCACCTCCACGCGCAGGGTGTCGGAATTGGTGGCATTATCCGGTCATTCGCCTTACTGATGTACAGTGATTAGGTAGTTCTTCGCCCCTGCCATTGGTCCTTCCTCAGGTTGTCTTTGATTTTTTATTTGAATTAAGACATTGTGTTTCCTTCCCTGCGTCCCAGGCCAACACATCCAAAGGAAATTGCTTTGCATGCCTTGGATGTTGATTGGGCCATTAGGGTGTACCTGGCAGCTAGGCAGTCTTAGGAAGTCAGACTCCCTATTTGTGCTCACAGATGGGCCTTTGGAAAGGGTTGTCCGTTTCCTCTGCAACCATTTCTAGATGGATCAGACAGACAGTGGTTCAGGTCTGATCCATCCTGGGTCAGGTTCCTCCTTTCCCTGTCAAGAAGCATTCTACTCGGGCACTCAGTGCCTCCTGGGCTTTCCGTCATCAGGCATCAGTGATGCGGGTTTGAAAGGCGGCCTCCTGGTTGTCGGTGCACACTTTCACAAAGTTCTATAAAGTGGATGTGTTGGCATCTGCGGATGCTTCCTTAGTCCGCAAGGTTTTTGCAGGCTGCAGTTTAGAGGATCTGGTCCTCTTTGAGGGTGTATTGTTTTTTTCAGGTGAGATCCAGTTTTTTTGGTTGAGCTCCTGTTTACCTGGTTGGCTATAGTTAGCCTTGAGAATTTATTTCACCCCTCATGTTTAACACTGCTTTGGGATGTCCCAATGGTTAGGAAGACCAGGAGCTGTGTCCGTCAATGAACGAAAGAGAAAATTGGATTTTTGACGATCCATTTCTCTGATGTTCATGGTCAGACACAGCACCCACCCCTCTGTGGAGTTGTAATTCTTCTGACACTGCTTGTAACAAAGATGAGAGAGGGAGTATACCCCCTGGGACTGCCCATAGGAGTAGCCAGACTTTTTTTTCTGCCTAGTGTCCTACTCCTGTAGGGGGCAGTATAACCCAATGGTTAAGAAGATAAGGAGCTGTGTCTGTCAATGAACATCAGAGAAATGGATTTTACAGTAAGTCAAAAATCCAATTTTTTTAATCATTGGTAAAAAATGTTTTTTAATCTAAATTTTTTTAAAATTAAAATTCACCTCGGGGGGGGGGGGGGTGCAAATAGAATATCTGTAATTATGATCCTGAGGGTTCATATGCTTTAACCTCTTCAATGCCGGACGATTTAATGTTTTTTTTTGCACATTTTAAATAAAAAATCATGTTAGGCCTGAAGATTACCTAAAACCCCGACCTCGATTTGCACGAGAGCCTCAGCTGTCCCGGGGCTCCCTCTTCTTATTGGCTGCAGGTAATCACAGCCAGTGAGCCAATGAGGAGAGAGCGAGGGGTGGGGCCGAACCATGGCTCTGTGTCCTAATTTACTTGCATTTACAGTTGCATTGATATTGCATCACAATCTTCACTTCCTTTCGCACAGGACATAGAAAAGGAATCTTTCCAAAATAATGGAAATCCCCTTTTATGGCTTGTGCTGATCACATCAGTTTTGGAAGCTTCTAAAATCATTCAGAATTAATTAAGAGACGACATTGTCCTGCACGGGACCTCTAGCAGACCTAAGCGTTTTGCGCTCCTATAAACTTGTTTGGGAGTGCAAAACCCATCTGATGAGAACAAAAAAACGAATCGACATGAGCCCCTAAAATGTTGTCACCAGAACAAATGTCCCTTTGGGAAATTTCTTCCCTTTTTCTTTTTTCCGGGGACAACTTAAAATTTTAGATTATCACTTAGTTACCTAGTACCTGACCTCACAAATACTCTTTTTGGTTGATAGGGCACACATTTCTACAGACATACTTCAAAATCTTGTGGAAAATTGGAGGGGAGACAACTCTATATGAATTGCAGCTTGTTTTGGAATAGGGTGTCCACTAAGCTCCTAGAGGTGTGATGGTCAGGTGTCCATATGATTGTTCATAATATAGAAATGGGACGTCCACCATAGGTGTGATGGTCAGGTGTCCATATGATTGTTCATAATATAGAAATGGGACGTCCACCATAGGTGTGATGGTCAGGTGTCCATATGATTGTTCGTGATCTTGGAATGTAATGTCCACTATAGGGGTAAAGGTCAGGTGTCTAAATGATTGTTCATGTTATTGGAATTGGACTTCCAGCATAGGTGAGATGGGCAGGTGTCAATATGATGTCCACAGAGGACAAGGGGGCACTCTTTACGTCTAGAGCAAAAGAGATTTTGTTTTCAAATACGGAAAGGTTTCTTTATAGTAAGAGATGTGGAATAGACTCCCTCCAGAGGTGGTTCTGGCCAGCTCAGTAGATTGCTTTAACCACTTTACCACCGGAGGATTTTGCGGTCTTACGTCCAGGCCACTTTTTGTGATTCGGCACTTTGCGACTTTAACTGACAATTGCGCGGTCGTGCGACGCTGTATCCAAACGAACTTTATGTCCTTTTTTTCCCACAAACAGAGCTTTCTTTTGGTGGTATTTGATCAACTGTGCGATTTTTACTTTTTGCGCTATAAACAAAAAAAGAGCGTAAATTTTGAAAAAATAACAATATTTTTCACATTTTTTTATATGAAATTCCCCCCCAAAAAATGTAAAAAATCTAAATTTTTTTACATTTTTGGCCAATTTGTTTTCTGCTACTTATGTTTGGTAAAAAAAAAATCACAATAAGCGTATTTTGATTGGTTTGCGCAAAAGTTATTGCGTTTACTAACTAAGGGAAAGATTTCTATCATTTTTGGTGTTTTTTTTTTAAAGAGTAATGGCGGCGATCTGCGATTTTTTTTTTTTGCGGGACTGCGACATTGCGGCGGACAGATCCGACCCTTGACTGACATTTTTGACACTTTTGGGGGTACCAGTGACATTACTACAGTAATCAGTGCTATAAATATGCACTGTTACTGTAAAAATGACACTGGCAGGGAAGGGGTTAATTTTATTGGAGAGGAAGGGGTTAATGTATGCCTGGTTATCACTCAGGTGCCTGGTGCTTGTCACTCAGTCACCTCCACCCGTGTGTGGGGGGAGGTGACTGAGTGACACAGAGACAGATCACATGTTCAGCTATGCTGAACCCTGCAATCTGTCACTGTCTGTCACTTAGGAGATCCGCCCACTTTTGTTTTTGTTTACACAAGCGGGCGGGTCTCCAAACTCGATTCCCCGACGATTCCCCGGTGATCACCGCCGCTCCTCCCCTGGCCCGACTCCCGTTGTGACTGAATACAGCGGGAGCGAGCCTCCGGCGGCGCGCGTGCGCCGCCCACAAGGGAGAGGACGGGAACTAATCACTTTGCTGCAGTAGAGCTCGAGTGAGCGGTCAGCAAGTGGTTAAAAAAGCCTGGATTCTTTTCTTTCCTAGGTGTACATAATATAAATGGGTACTAATATTTATAGGTAAAGTTGATCCAGGGAATGATTGCCTCTCGGGGGATCAGGAAGAATTTTTTTCCCCCGCTGTAGCAAATTGGATCATACTTTGCTGTGGTTTTTCGCCTTCCTCTGGATCAACTGCAGGTCTAGGATTGTGTATATTGGATTGTATGGTTGTGTTTTGTTTACTGTTTTTGTTTTTTTATTGGATGAGCCAGATGGACTTGTGGCTTTTTTTTTTTTTCAACCTGACTAACTATGTAACTGATTGTTCATGATACTGGAATTAGACTTCCACCAGAGGTGGTCAGGTGTCTAGAAGACTTTGGTCATAGTGTATCTCCCAATCTGCTCTGTACATTGTTTTTAAAGCTAAGCTTACTTTGTTTTCCCATCCACAGCTCTTCGCCATGATATTCGCCATGTGTTTGTTTCGGGGCATCCAGTAGAGTGAGAATCTCGGCAGACGAGACTTCGTGCCAAACTGGGAAGGGTCTCCCAACTCACTCCACTCCATCAAGACTGCCATTTTGCTTCAAAGCATCTCCACTGCCGGAGACCCTTGCACTAGCATTGGGGCCTCCAACTGTGACAGTGTTAACTGTGAACAACCCAAAATTAAGAAAGGACTCCTCAATCTACCAGCCTTCGGTCTCCGATTTGGGGGAGACTGCATCGTGACATCATCACTCTGCGGAGATATTGCAGACTAAGCATCTTCTGATCAGCATCACAAATCAAATTTTGTAAATATTAGACTGGATCTTACCGACCGCCAACACTGGACCAATCTGCTGGGTCTTCGGGCTTAAGAATTGTCACTCGAGAGTGACAGAGGAGTTCAGGGTAGTAATACGCACTGTATTTTTTCCAATTTACCAACAGAAATCGTCAGTTCCTTTGTCTTTATCGTGTCTAAGAACAAAATAGAATATTTTTTTTTTTCATGTTCTTGTTTTAGGTTTTTGCTTTAAGGAAATGATTGTATTTTAGCACAAATGCCGTACTGCTCCAGTAGGTTGATGGTAGGTGATTATTCTGAGAGGCTGCAACTTAAAGCAGAACCTAAGGCAAATGGGTAAAATACACAAGTTGGCAAGTGATTTGTAATTACGGTCAAACCTGGGGCCACCACTAGTATTTGTGGGACCCTATAAAGCTTTCCTGACCCCCTTCCCTCAAGGGCCCACTTCTGCACTGCTACCCCTCTCCCACTAACCAGTTTGTCCCAGATAACCCCTCTAGTTCAGCAACACCCTCGTCCCCCCAAAAGACATTGGAAGTACATTCATATACAAAAAGAAATGCAGAGGTGTTCATCCTGTGATACTACATGTATGTTTGTTGTGCAAAAATAAATGTTAATAGGCTCCTCTATTCACTCCATGTTGAATGTTATTCATTCTTTCATTAAAAAAAAAACAAATTATGGCCACTAGAGGGAGCCAAGGAAATAAGTAGTGGCCTTAATATGGTATTTTCCCGCTTCACTTTATTCTGTATGAATGCATAACATTCACCTTGTATAGAAAATAGCCTAAAAACACTCAATTTGGCCCTAACTTGCACAGAATGAATGTGCATGCAGCCTCACAGGACAAACAGCTATGCATTTTTTTTCTATTATTGTAAACACATGCCGTAGTGCCTGGCTGCTGTACCTTAAGGGAATTATCGCTTCGTTTTTAACAAGATCGCTATGTAGGCAGCCGTGTCTTGTGATTGCATGGCTCTGCTCACCTTCCATACCTCCTGCAAAATCATGGGGCACCGTACATCCTGACTGCTGACCCAACAGGACTGGTATGGGAGTACTGCCTTTACACCCCCCCCCCAAGCCATAGGGTCATCGCCTGGAGATCAAAGCACATTATAGTGGTGAGATCTATACAAATGAACATCATTATTGTTTAACTATTAAATTCAAGAGGGTTCTTTATTCATGTATGGCTAAAGAATAAATCCGGGGTCGCCAAACTTTCTAAACAAAGGACCAGTTTATTTTCCTTTAGACTTTAGAGGAGCCGGACTGTGTCCACTGCGAGTAAACAAATGCCCCATCTTTGGTATTAGGGGGGGTGATAGTGCCCGGATCGGTAGTGTGCAATGGGAGGAATAGTGCCCCACTGTTGGTGGCGGTGGGAGGAACAGGGCCCCAATCGCTGGTGCGAGGAACAGGGCACCATCCGCCGGTGGGAGGAACAGTGCCCTATCGTCGGTGTCGGTGGGAGGAACAGTGCACTATTCATTGGTGCTAGAGGGAAGAACAGTGCCCCATCGTCGGTGCCAGTGGGAGGAACAGTGCACTATTCATTGGTGTCAGTGGGAGGAACAGTGCCCCATAGTCGGTGCCAGTGGGAGGAACAGTGCACTATTTATTGGTGCTAATGGGAGGATCAGTGCCCCATCATCGGTGCTGGAGGAAGGAACAGTGCCCCATCGTCTATGCCATTGGGAGGAACAGTGCACTATTCATTGGTGTCAGTGGGAGGAACAGTGCCCCATAGTCGGTGCCAGTGGGAGGAACAGTGCACTATTTATTGGTGCTAGTGGGAGGATCAGTGCCCCATCATCGGTGCTGGAGGAAGGAACAGTGTCCCATCGTCTGTGCCATTGGGAGGAACAGTGCACTATTCATTGGTGTCAGTGGGAGGAACAAGTGCCCCATCGTCTGTGCCAGTGGGAGGAACAGTGCACTATTTATTGGTGCTAGTGGGAGGATCAGTGCCCCATCATCAGTGCTGGAGGAAGGAACAGTGTCCCATCGTCTGTGCCATTGGGAGGAACAGTGCACTTATTATTGGTGTCAGTGGGAGGAACAGTGCCCCATAGTCGGTGCCAGTGGGAGGAACAGTGCACTATTTATTGGTGCTAGTGGGAGGATCAGTGCCCCATCATCGGTGCTGGAGGAAGGAACAGTGTCCCATCGTCTGTGCCATTGGGAGGAACAGTGCACTATTCATTGGTGTCAGTGGGAGGAACAGTGCCCCATCGTCTGTGCCATTGGGAGGAACAGTGCACTATTCATTGGTGCTAGTGGGAGGAACAGTGCCCCATCGTCAGTGCCAGTGGGAGGAACAGTGCACTATTCATTGGTGTCAGTGGGAGGAACAGTGCCCCATCGTCGGTGCCAGTGGGAGGAACAGTGCACTATTTATTGGTGCTAGTGGGAGGAACAGTGCCCCATCGTCGGTGCTGGAGGAAGGAACATTGCCCCATTGTCTGTGCCATTGGGAGGAACAGTGCACTATTCATTGGTGTCAGTGGGAGGAACAGTGTCCCATCGTCGGTGCCAGCGGGAGGAACAGTGCACTATTCATTGGTGCCAGTGGGAGGAACAGGGCCCCAATCGTCGGGGCCGGCGGGAGGAACAGGGCCCCCATCATTAGTGCCCGCGGGGGAACAGGGGCCCCCATCGTCGGTGCTGACGGGAGCAGTAATGCCATAGGGGCCAGCAAAGGGCTGCAGTTTGGAGACCGCTACTTTAAATGAAAACTTCAACATGCTTTTCTCATACAGAAGCTTCTTTAGCAACCAATCCGATGCTGGATTTAATTTTACAATCTTCCCTGGGAAAAATACCAGCAGCAATCGAATTAGTCGCTGAGATTAGCAGTCTAGTTTGGAGTAGTTTGGCTTTGTGCTCACACCAGCGTTAGTCCATATTGACTAACAAATGTTCAATATTACAGAGGAGCCGTATCAGTAGACAAATGCAGATTGTGCCAATTTTTAGTTCTCCAGGCTGGGAATACAACGGAGGGCCATTCGCCTAGAACGCGTTATACGCTGCCGTTTTGGTACTCCCCATTCACTGGTGTGAATGTAAATTTCACTGCATCCTGCGATCCCCTCCGTTGCCAGGGGCAGTTTTAATTCGTTTTTTTTTTCCTCCCCGGAGTTGATCTTTATTGAAATGCTAAGATGTCCTTATATAGGATAATGTCAAATTGCCAAAAAGTCCAACAAAGTGCTCCAATAAATGTCACCATTTAAATGTAGGTCACACATCTCCCTGATAAACTTTATTTAAATTTTGCACTTGGGATCTGGGATATTTATGGACTATATTGTGATATTTGTTGAAGCACTTTGCACATTATTGGATTTTTTTTTTTTAGGTTTATTCCATATAAGGACGTCAGCATTTCATTGTCATGGTTTATCTCCAGAACACAGAACTCTATTTTATTATCATGCTTGCAGTGAAAGTGCAAAAACTTGTAATAAAAATAAATTATACGTAAGCCTATTTTTCAGTAGTTTCTTGCATGAAGATCCTGCCAGTTTTGGCACTTCCTGTTGCAGGGTGACAATGCTAAAGCTACTGCCCACAATTAGCAGCAGTGTTGTCACCCCTTTACATCTTTGGATCCACAGGCCTATAGCCAACTAGAGGAACTCTTATAGCAGCAGTGGCTGCGGGTGCTCCATGTGCCGGGGGGGCAGCAGACGGACACACCTACCCCCCCACCCCCCGCAGGTTGTCAGCTCTCTCACCCTAGAGCAGGAAGCAGCGGCGATGACGGCTTCCCCCTCAGTCTCCTCCATGGGTCGGGATCCCCCCTTAGTCTCCTCCCTCCTCCTTGGCCAATAGCATGGCTTCTCCTTTCGGCCAATTGGGAAACGAGTCTCAGGACCCCTTTCCTGATTGGCCAGGAGGAGAATCAGTGTGGCAATAGCGAATATTCATTTGCTATTGTCACACAACTGGGTGGGCTCGGGGCGCAGTGCTCTGCGCCCCAAGCCCACCTTTTTTTTTTTTTAAGCCTATTAGAGCCTCTGGCTCTAATCAGGTGCTTAAAAAAAAAAAAAACCTCAATGGAATCCATGCATCCAGCGCCCTGCATGGAAATTAGTGGGCCGGAGGCATGGATAGGGGGGGGCAGCGCCCCCAATGGATGGGCTGCCACTGTATAGCAGGCTAACAACACTGCAGCTAATTGTGGGGCAGTAGCTTACCATCATCATTCTATAACAGGAAGAGCCGTTACTGGCAGGATCTCCAGGTAAGACACTTTGTAGTTTTCTAAAGCAAATCATTTGTGTGAATCTGTGTTATATAGTGAGGCATGGTATAAAACATAGTGACTGAAGTGTACAGGAAGCCCTAAGGTCCCATTCACACTTGCGCAACTTGTCATGTGACTTTGGACCCCAAAGTCGCACCCCATGTTTTCTAATGCATACCGTTCATATCTGTGCGACTTTAAAATAGTTCCTGCACTACTTTGGTTTGACTTTCAGCCCCCGTTCACACCGGTGCGACTTGACCCGCCCCCCCCCTATTGCCAGCAATGGAACCGTTCATGTCGCAGCAATTATGAAAAAGCTTCCTGCACTAATTTTTACCGATTTCATTGGGACTTGCATAGACTTCTATTAACCACTTCTGTACCGGAAGGTTTCCCCCCTTAATGACCAGGCTATTTTTTGTGATTAGGCACTGCGTTACTTTAATGGACAATTGCGCGTCGTGTGACGCTGTACCCAAATAAAATTGATGTCCTTTTTTTCCCACAAATAGAGCTTTCTGGTGGTGGTATTTGATCACCTCTGCGATTTTTATTTTTATTGCCATATAAACAAAAAAAAGCGTAAATTCTGGAAAAAAACAAAAAACAAAAAAAAAAACAATATTTTTCACTTTCTGCTATACAACATTACCAGTAAAAAAAAAAAAAAAGAAAAATCATTTTTTTCATCATTTTAGGCCAATTTGTAGTCTGCTACATATTTTTGGTATAAAAAAATCCCAATAAGCGTATTTTGATTGGTTTGCGCAAAAGTTATCGCGTCTGCTTAACTAGGCGAAAAATCAGTCATTTATCAGTCAATCTAGTCATTTTTATTAGTAATGGCGGTGATCTGCAATTTTTTGTGGGACTGGGACATTGATAGGACCCCTAACTGACATTTTTGGGGGGGACCAATGACATTACTATGGTAATCAGTGCTAAAAAATATGCACTGTTACTGTAATAATGACACTGGCAGGGAAGGGGTTAACATAGGGGTGATCAAAGGGTTAAGTGTGAGCCTAGGGGAGTGATTCTAACTGTATGGGGGATGGGCTTGTGAAATGTTCATAGAGACCTGTGATCCTATAAAGGAGGAACACAGGCGCTCTGTGATCATTCCAGAGAGAACCACGGTCTGCTGTGTTTACAACAGCAGACCATTATTCTCTCTCAGCGCGGAGTGCTCGCGGCCGCTGGCCCCATGGATCGGCTTCCCCACTGCCTAATGGGAGGCACTCCCGGGAACCGAATTATAGGTACGTTGGTTCACGCAGCCGAGCCAGCCTGCCGCAGTATATCTATGGCGGTCGGTCAGCAAGTGGTTAAAAAGACTGCAATGAAATCGGCAGTGCAAATCGCACTGTGCGGCTTTTTAATCACAGCGAAGTTGCACAATTTCAAAG
This sequence comes from Pelophylax lessonae, assembly GCF_965119305.1. Taxonomy (NCBI): domain Eukaryota; kingdom Metazoa; phylum Chordata; class Amphibia; order Anura; family Ranidae; genus Pelophylax; species Pelophylax lessonae. Next base: position 23,595,149 of record NC_138777.1, read on the forward strand.
CTGCACCGGTGTGAACCCAGGGCTAATGCAACAGGCATAGACTTCAATGTAAACCCTCAAAAGTCGCATGAAGGTCTCCCCTGAATGATATAAATGCGACTTGTGTGCAACTTCGTAGAGCACACAAGGGCACATGGTCAAAGCCAAATTTGCAACAAAGTCGCACTCATCCAAATTCGCATCATCTTAATGGAAATCGCTCAATTTTGAAGTCGCACAAGTGTGAATGGAGCCTAAAACAAAGAGAGGGAAACGTGAGTCACATGGTCGAAGCCAAATGCGCAACAAAGTCGCACTCGTCCAAAGTCACATCAAGACATAATGGTAATCGCACGAATTTGAAGTCACACAAGTGTGAATGGACCTAAAACAAGGAGAGGGAACGATTAACCCTTTCGTTCCATTTTAATGGTGGGTAATGGATATTAAAAGCAGTCATGGATTTCGAGTTGTCACCAGAACAGGAATAGAGGGAAATCTTCCAATATAAACACCTGTTCTGGTGTCCACTAAGGAAGCTTTTCCCTTACTTTGGAGGGATTTCCTCTCACTTCCTGTTATTTCTACAGAACAGGAAGTGAAGGGAAATCCCCCACTGGGACCCAGATGACAAAAGACACTTTAAAGGTCTCCTGTGTAGTCTGGCCCCCTTTCTATGCACATGATTGCACATATTCTAAGACACATATGCTACTGTCCTTTAAAACAAGCCTCTTTTCATAAAATCACTGACAATTTGATCCGTCATGTTTGGTCAAGACAATGTGATCTGTAAATACAAGTATAGTATTCGTTATTTTTCCTTCATTATTTTTTTTTCTTTTTGCATTTGCGAATTATATTAGTCCAAAGGTACAAGTGCAAATTTATTTAATTTATCCTAACTTTATATTCAACACAACCTTTGCGGCCTTCTCTATATTGCTACATTATGGCCAACTTTGCACTAAATTATTGTCGGAAAATTGTTACAATCTTTGTATTCATTTTGCCACCTACTGGTAGGTCTTTAGTACTGCGCTTTACCATCACTGGGTAGAATGCCACTTAATGGGACAGCATGTCATTAAAAATTAAAATAAGTAATACATAAAAGTTCTTAAAACTTATCATGAATGACCAGGGAAAAGGTCCTCTTAAAGGTTACCTCCTCCTCGGAGTAGGAATTTTGTTTTAAAATAATCTTGACAAGGGAGGTCTACAGGATGACAGGGTTAAAGTCCTGGTGCTTATCTGGAGTAGGACTCGTCCGTCCCAACAGCATATTACAATTGAAAGGATCTCCTCTTCTTAAATTAGCCCAATAGGGCTCCATACCCAATGCTTAACCCTTCCAGCTCCTGATTCCTTAGGGCCAACACTATTGCATTGTGACCCTCAACACTTAACCCTTCCAGCTCCCTTAAGGCTCATTCACACTTTTGCATTGTGGCCCTCAACACTTAACCCTTCCAGCTCCTATTCACAGTATTGGGTTGTGGCCCTCAACACTTATCCCTTCCAGATCCCTTAGGGCCCATTCACACTATTGTGTTGTGGCCCTCAACACTTAACCCTTCCAGCTATCATTCACACTATTGTGTTTGTGGCCCTTAACCCTTCCAGCTCCCATTCACAATATTGGGTTGTGGCCCTCAACACTTATCCCTTCCAGGCCCCTTAGGGCCCATTCACACTATTTCGTTGTGGCCCTCAACACTTAACCATTCCAGCTCCCATCCACAATATTGCATTGTAGCTCTCAACACCTAACCCTTCTAGCTCCTAGGGCTCATTCACACTATTGCGTTGTGGCCCTCAACACTTAACCCTTCCAGCTCCTATTCACAATATTGCGTTGTGGCCCTCAACACTTATCCCTTCCAGATCCCTTAGGGCCCATTCACACTATTGCGTTGTGGCCCTTAACCCTTCCAGCTCTCATTCACACTATTGCATTGTGGCCCTCAACACTTAACCCTTCCAGCTCCCTTAGGGCCCATTCACACTACTGCGTTGCTGCCCCCAAAACATAACCTTTCCAGCTCCTGATCGCTCAGGGCCCATTCACACTATTGTGGCCCCCGGCTTTCAAAAAAACCTTCCAGCTCCTGATCCCTTAGGGCCCATTTTATCACATTGCAGCCCCCCCAACACTTAACACTTCCAGCTCTAGATCTCTTAGAGCCCATTCACTCTATTTTGCAGCTCCCAACACTTATCTCTTAGGACCCAATCACACTATCGCCTTGTGGCTCCTGACATTTACTACTTCCAGCTACTGATCCCTTAGGGCCCCAATCACATTATTAAGTTGGGAATGCCCCAATGAAGCGCACGTGTGTTTAACGCACCTGGCTGCTGTGCATTGGCTTTCACGTGAAACCATTATATGCCATTGTTCTCTCTCCCCCCCGCCACAAACCACTAAGACTTTACTCTTAGCACAAACTCTAACCCCTACAGTCAGTGCCGGGACAAGGTCATCCAGCAGCACCAAGGGCGAAGAAGCCAAACTGTGCCCCCCCCCCTTTCTCTTAGGGTCAGGGCGCCTTTATCCTTGCAAGAGTGCCCAGAGCAGCCATCCCTTCTGCCCACCCCTTGTACCAGCCCTGCTTACAGTTATTATGCACATGCTATCCTCCCACTCAACACTTAATCAGGACCTAGCAGGGATTTTTACAAGTCTATGCCGAAAATGTAGGCTTTAGTCTAGGCTTCTGAGATACAGTCTCAAAGAATAAGGAGGAAAGTAATCCTTAATTTACCTTCCCCCAGTGACCACTCACTAAGTACATTGTAACACAGTGAAAGGATGCAGCAGCAGCAGGTTTCGGAGGAGAGTATAGTTGGCTGACCTGTGTTCAAACAGCCAAGAACAAAGTCTACTGTGCAGACACAAGGGGCATTTATAGAGCAGTGAATCTGACAATTAGCAAAGCATACTCTTCAGGAGAATCTGAGGTTCATGCATTTTAAATACCAGTGATTGGTTCTCCACCAGTGAATGTTTGGTAAAAGTCAACATTCACTGTTTTATAAACGGGCCCCAAAAGTTTACATGACTGTATCCTCTAGGACAGGGGTCTGCAAACTTTCTAAACAACGGGCCAGTTTACCATCCTGTGGATTTTAGGGGGGGCCGGACTATGTCCTTAGGGAGTAGGAAAATGTCCTGGTGGTAGTGGGAGTAAACAACGCCTCATCATTGGTGTCAGTGGGAGGGATAGTGCCCCATCATTGGTGTCAGTGGGAGGAATAGTGCCCCATCATTGGTATGAGTAGGAGGAATAGTACCCCATCACTGGTGTCAGTGGAAGGAATAGTGCCCCATCATTGGTGGCAGTGAGCGTAAACAATGCCCCATCATTGGTGGCAGTGGGAGGAATAGTGCCCCATCATTGGTGGCAGTGGGCGTAAACAATGCCCCATCATTGGTGGCAGTGGGAGGAATAGTGCCCCATCATTGATGGCAGTGGGCGTAAACAATGCCCCATCATTGGTGGCAGTGGGAGGAATAGTGCCCCATCATTGGTGGCAGTTGGCGTAAACAATGCCCCATCATTGGTGGCATTGGGAGGAATAGTGCCCCATCATTGGTGGCAGTTGGCGTAAACAATGCCCCATCATTGGTGGCATTGGGAGGAATAGTGCCCCATCATTGATGGCAGTGGGCGTAAACAATGCCCCATCATTGGTGGCAGTGGGAGGAATAGTGCCCCATCATTGGTGGCAGTTGGCGTAAACAATGCCTCATCATTGGTGGCAGTGGGAGGAATAGTGCCCCATCATTGGTGGCAGTTGGCTTAAACAATGCCTCATCATTGGTGGCAGTGGGAGGAATAGTGCCCCATCGTTGGTGTCAGTGGAAGGAATTGTGCCCCATCATTGGTGGCAGTGGGAGAAGTAGTACCCCATTTTTGGTGTTAGTGGGCCCAAGGGCCAGATAAAGGCAAGCTCCCGGGCTATAATTTGAAGACCACTGCTATTGGGGTCAGGATCTCAGTGGATGATGCACTAAAAAAAAAAAAAAAAAAAAAAAATAGTACAGTCCTTTTGGGGGAGCTGAAGGTGCTGTCAGGGAAAGTACAATGATGACAAAAATGTATAAATACATCTGTTGGCATGGATGCATTGAACCTGATCTCACTTTGCCTCTAAAGTGGGATACACACTATATGAAAATCGGGCAAAAGATTGTGCAATTTTCCTCACTGTTTCACAGCAAATCAGAACCGAGTAAGGATATAATGTATGAAAATTCTCATATGACAAAGATTTTTTTTTTTTTTTTTAGGGTAGTTGGTTATGGTTTCTGATCATGCGCAGTCTTTCGCTTCTGATTTTTTAATGTGAAAATGGTACACATTAAATGAAAATTGTGCATCCAGTTCCCATACAAGAACAATTTCGTCATTTGGACATTTTTGTTCGGAATCGGCTGTCAAAAGTTGTGTACGCACCCTCGGAAATTTTTACTCTGGCCATAGACAAGCTGATTGTCACCTGATTGCTATTCTGTCTCCCCCTCCTAGTTTAATTTTTTTGTCTCCCCCCCTAGTTGAATTTTTTTATTTGTTAAATTAAGAAAAGGGGACACTCCAATGATAAGCAAACAGGCCACCTCCAACACTTAAAGAGGAGGTATACTTAAAATTGTAATGTAATCTATTGCAGATCTGAAAAGAAAACCCCCAAGCTGCCGTTTGTGCTTAGATTTCTGAACTCTGTACCAAAACTGTGAATATTGTTCTATCCTATTCCCTATATATACATCCCCCCCCCCCCCTCTCCCTCTGCACAGACACAATAGTATGGGATTTCCCATTGATGAGTATCTTGTCCTGCATCGCCATCTAGGGGACACCTAGTGAGCTGCATCTCTACCAGAAGAATTGATAAATTGGAAGGCTGAAAACGTTATTTTGTAACTGTAAAATGTTTATATGAAATAGGTAAAAGCGACATTGTCCTGTGAAGACTTGCTACTTTTTTTTCTCTCTTTTGGCAATAGGCTAACAGGACATTTGAGCACTTCTTATTTGTGTAAAAAACTAAATAAAAGAGAACAAAAAAAAAATTTAATAAAATTGTGAAAGTGAAGTAATAACCCGGTCTGGTGTCTGACTTCGTTATTTAAATGGCAATTTAACTTTTATTTTTTTTCCCCTACAATATACATGAAAAGAGATTAAAGTGTATGTATAACGTTTTCAATGTTTCAACCTGCCAGAGCTGCTTTAGAGGGAATGGATAGGGGAGTATGTACCTGCAACCCACAAAAAAATGTCGGTCAACAAGTTTCTTTATATTACATTAAGTTCTGTTGAAATGCCTGTGAATTCCTGATAAGTCACCTATATTTGCTTTTCTTTGCAATGCACCCAGAACATTTGTGTGTGCATGCATTACCACGTGCCGCCAGCAGATGGTACATTTGAGTCCATTATCCTGCTAAAGAGGAAGTAAAGCGCTGCCTTTTTTTTGACCTGCAAAGTAGAGGCATAATGTGCTAGTATGCATTGTACATTATGTGAAACTTACCTGCAAAAGAAGCCCTCGTTGTTACAGCTGGAGGCCGCATCCGTCTTCCTTCCAGGTCTGCGGACTCCAGCTGTGTGACTGGCCAGAGCTGCGTGATGTCACTCCCACCCAAGCATGCGGGAGCCGCCGGCCACAGCACAGGGCACTGAAGAAATGGAACTGGTGGCCGTTCCTTCAGAGTGCATGCGCCAATGACGTCGTTGGCTGCATATACAGTAAATATTTCCTAAACGGTGCACATTTAGGAGATATTTACAGTACCTATAGGTAAGCCTTATCATAGGCTTACCCATAGGTACAAACAATCGATGGAAGTTTGCTTCCACTTTATTCACTTCTTCTAAATCAGTTACTGCTAAGCTGTGATTGTAGCTATATCTCGAAGTTTATGACCTCAATTTTAGCAGCGCAAAGTCCTACCATACAATAAAGTGCGTTTAAAACGCACAAGAGTATTAATTTATAGTAATCACAAAGTGCTGTAGTGAAATAAGAGGGGTCACCCCTTGTGTAAAGCTACATTGCTCCCCCATTTGGTGGATGTGTAGCAGCTGCAATCCTGTTTATTTCCATACATTTATATAGATATTATTTATTTGCTAATATATTTGGCGCGAGTGTTATTTTCATTATAAGCTGTGATTGGCCTATTTTTGCTATTAATGGCTGAATGACTCAGAGGAGGCATTCCCCTCTCTCCTAGTTCATAAGGATGGATATTCATTTTTAGTTAGGCCCCTTTCACACAGGCGGATCCGCCTGTCCATTTTTTGGCAGATCTGAACGGATGCCTCATGTATCTCTATGGGACATCGGATGTCAGCGGAGACATGATCCGATCCGTCAAATCTGGACAGATGGAAACCCTATTTTCCATCCGTCCAGTGGATCGGATGGGATGAGAAAGGACAGATGGTCCATTCCCATCCGATTCCCCCATAGAGAACAGGGGGACCCGACAGCTCCGTCTCCGCACACAGAGTAGAGACACAGCTGCCATCCACCTGTTCAGTGGGGGATCGGCGGATCGAGCCGCCGCTGAGAAAAACAGAGTCCGCCTGACGGACTCTACAGTGTGAAAGGAGCCTTAGAAGCAACCACAAATTGAGCAGGCAGTGCTGGGCTTTTTTACTACAAAGTTCTATAACAAAATAATAATTACAGCACTGATTCAGTATTATAATTATATTTATAAGTGTGAAAATGTATGCATAATAAATCATAAAAAAAAAAAAATATCTTAATCAAATAAAATCCTCCAAACATTACAAGAAAATATTTAACCAAAATTTATTTTAAAACAAATAAGTTCAACTGAAGCAATCCAGTGGTGCAATGACTACAAAATTCCAATCACCAATATTATTCTTCCAAGTGTAGAAAAATCTTTCCCACCACCAATACACCAAAACACACTATGGCCCCTTTCACACGGGCTTTCTGATCAGGTCTGACTGTCAGTTTATTCAGGCAGACCAGATCAGATGCTTCATGCACCCCTATGGAGCGGCAGATGTCAGCGGTGACATCTGCGGCTATCCGATCCGATTAGTGAAATCCAGACGGATGGAAGCCCTATTTTCTATCTGTCTGGAGGATCGGATTGGAGGAAAACGAATAGGCGGTTCGTTTTCATCCGATCTCCCATAGAGGAGTGCGGGGATCTGACAGCTCCATCTCTGCAAAGTAAGCGTAGACTGAGCTGTCATCCGCCTGCTCAGCGGATTGATCCGCGCTGAGCAAAACTGAGTCCGCCGGACAGAAAGCCTGTGTGGAAGGACCCTATTTCACTACAAGATTAGGCAAACACAGCTTGTATTGATTCTAAAGAGGTGAAGTCTATCATTATTTCCCATATAAGGCCCCTTTCACACATGCTGTCCGTTTTTCACCCTCCCGTTGACGGATGAAAAACGGACATCAATATATCTCTATGCAAAAACGGATGACAACGGATGATCATCAGTTAACATCTGTTTTCATCCGCTTCCGTTAACCACTTGCCTACTGTGCACTTAAACATCCTTCCCATCCAGGCCAATTTTCAGCTTTCAGCGCTCGCACATTTTGAATGACAATTGCGCTGTCATGCTACACTGTACCCATATAAAATTTTTATCATTTTTTTCACACAAATAGAGCTTTCTTTTGGTGGTATGTAATCACCTCTGGGTTTTTTATTTTTTACAAAAAAAAAGAAAAAAAAAGACAGAAATTTTTGAAAAAAAAAAAAAAGTTTTTCTTATTTTCTGCGAGAAAATTTTGAAAATAAATTTTTCTCCCTCCCTGATGTGCGCTGATGAGGCGGCACTGATGGGCACTGATAGGCTGCACTGATGGGCACTGATGAGGTGGCACTTTTGGGCACTGATGAGGTGGCACTAATATGCCGCACTGATGAGCACTGATAGGCGGCACTGATCAGCACTGATAGGCGGCACTGCTGGGCACTGAGAGGCGGCACTGACGGGCGGCACTGATGGGCACTGGCGGATGGCACTGATGGACACTGACGGGTGGCACTGATGAGCACTGATGGGCGGCACTGATGAGCACTGATGGGCAGTGCCATCAGTGCCCACACTCAGTTCCCATAGTGCTGCCAGTCAGTGCTCATCAGTGCCTAGATGAGCAGGCACTGATGGGCACTGACTGGCAGCACTATGGGCACTGATTGTGGGCATTGATGGCGGGCACTGATGGCGGGCACTGATGGGGGGGCAATGTGTGTGGTTTTTTTACCTTTAGTAATCAGGGCACTGGTGATCAGTGCCCTGATTACATTTCTCTGTGTCCCCAGCGGCTGTTGGCTCCCCCTCCTTCCTCACACTGCAGTGTCTGTGTGAGGAAGGAGCGCCGGCGATGATCTCATATGTTTACATATGAGATCATCTCTCATTGGACGGCTTGATCACGTGGTGAATGGCCGCTGTGATTGGCCATTCACCACGATCTGTGATTCTCCCCACTGCGCGCTCGCGGGAGCGCGTGGGGGGCGTGTCACTGGGAGACCGTTTAAAAACGGCCTTCCGAAAATTCAAGTCCGCGCTGCAGCCGTATATAGGCTGTAGCGCGGATGGGGGGGGGGGGGGGGGTTAATGCTCAGCCCCTTTCACACATGCGGGCCATTCAGTTCATTAGTTCAGTCACGTCAAAATAGATAAAGTATTCGTCGTTTTTTTTTTTTTTACATTCATTACCAATGCAAAAACAGATGAAAAACTGACCGTTCATTAGTTTACATTCGTTTTTTTTAACGGAAGAAGAAAAGGCCCTTTCACACATACGGTCCGTTCAGTTCAGTCACATCAAAATGTATCAGTTTTTCATCCATTTTTTGTCTGTTTTTTTTCTTTTTACATCTACTACCAATGCAAAACGGATGAAAAACGGACCATTTACATCCATTTTTCGTCCGATCCGTTTTTTTTTGACGGATGAAAAAAAATGGATTTTTGTAAAATCTTACCGTAAAATCCTTTTCTCTTAGCTCATCGACAGACGTAGTCCTCGGTGATACACCACCTTCGGGTTATGTTACCTCCGCAGGAGCAGGACTAGACAGGAAATTAAAAAGCTCTGGCCACACCCTAGGGGCAGTCCCAGAGGGTATATCCTCTCTCTCTCTGCCTCAGCAAATCAGTTATGTGAAAAAGCAGTGCTTAGAGAATTTAACCCAACCCAACTCCAAAACAGAGGGGCGGGGACTACGTCTGTCGATGAGCTAAGAGAAAAGGATTTTACGGTAAGATTTTACAAAAATCCATTTTTCTCTAGCGCTCATCGACAGACGTAGTCCTCGGTGATACACCACCTTCGGGACGTCCCAGAGCAGTATCACAACTGAGGGGTGGGAAAATGGAAATCAAATCCCAATCTAGAAGGCCCAACCGGTGCCAACTAGAAGTTTACAATGCTCATCCTTAATGATGAGACTCAACAAAAAACTTTTTCAAACAGAAAAAAACCCTCGAGGTAGACCACCGGTCTCCTCAAATTGCGGCCTGCAAAACCTTGCGGCCAAATGAGGCATCCGCCGATGCCGTCACATCAATTTTATAGAATTTAGTAAAGGTATGTACCGACGACCAAGTGGCCGCCTTACATACCTGGACCACTGACGCCTGATGGCGAAAGGCCCAGGAAGTACTGAGCGCTCGAGTGGAGTGCGCCCTAACAGGGAACGGAGGACTCTGACCCTTAATAGAATAAGCCTGTACCACCGTCTGTCTAATCCATTTGGCAATGGTCGCGGCAGATGCAGGCAAACCCTTTCTGGGGCCATCCGTGATCACAAAAAGTGAATCCGTCTTACGGAATGATTCCGTAGCTTTCAGGTATACCCTGATTGCCCGAACCACATCCAAGGAATGCAACGCATGTTCCCGATGATGCTTGGGCTGAGGACACAAGGAAGGTAGTACAATATCTTCATTCAGATGAAAATCTGAAACCACCTTAGGAAGAAAAGATGGCTTAGGATGAAGTACTACCTTATCCCTATGAATCACTAGGTATGGGGACTGGCATGATAATGCAGCCAGTTCTGACACCCTGCGAGCAGAAGTAATAGCCACCAAGAAGACCACCTTCTGGGATAAAGTAAGCAAGGGAATCTCCCTGATGTTTTCAAAGGGAGGTTTCTGTAGAACCGACAAAACCAAATTAAGATCCCAGGGCGGTAAGGGCGCGCGGACTGGAGGAGCCAGGTGCCGCACCCCCTGGATGAAATTCCGCACCAAGGATTTGGTAGCTAAAGGTTTCTGAAAGAAGATTGCTAATGCTGAAACTTGACCCTTGATGGTGCTCAAGGCTAGCTTCTGCTCAACCCCTTGTTGCAAAAAGGCCAATATTCGAGACACCGAATAGGTACGTGGAGGAAATCCTAAAGATTCGCACCACGCAATATAAGTCTTCCATGTGTGATAATAGACTTTGCTGGAAGTCGCTTTCCTTGCTTTAATAAGGGTAGGAATGACTGAAGTAGACAAACCTCTGTCCTTCAGTACTTGGGTCTCAATGGCCAGGCCATTAAACCCAGCGACTGTAAAGCATGATGGTAAATTGGTCCTTGAGACCACAGACACTCCCTGAGACGAAGTTCCCACTGAACGTCTGCGACTAACCTGTCCAAGTCGGCCAGGCCGGCTTGAAGAGGCCAGCCTAGAATTTCTAGGACCACTGGCGCTGATTGGATCTGAACCAGGCGTCCCTAGAGGTATCTGGCCCCGACCATCCGAGAAAGTCTGGTCGTCTTCTGTTCCCACACATTTATCAGATACCTGATAGTTATCAGGCAAGGTGATCTTTTCTGGTTGAACCTCAGGGACCGAAGTCACCCGACTAGAGGCTACTTGGCCTATCTGGTCAATCAGATCCGATTCCTGTGAGGTATCGGGACTAATCTTAGGAAAAGGTAAAGGAAAAGATCTATACAGGGAACGGTAACTACCGCTTCCTGTACTTAAATGTTGGAAGGGAAGAATCGCACCGGTAGTAGTGGTTGATGCTCGATCTAATGTCCTGAATACCGGTGAAAACGTCCCCCCACCCTGAAATTGGGTGGGGGCGCACCTTCAGGCTGTGTACTCCTTTACTTCGGGTTTGGCTGGGTTGGTCCTCTGCTTGTCCGACCAGCCCTTCTTGAACCCTCCTGGAGGAGTCTTGCCTTTCCCGGAAGTACCAGCCGGGCGTCCTTTATGGGCGGTAAAGAAAGGTCCTCGCTTGTTGCGAGGTTCCTTAGCTTTTGCAGCCTGTGGCAAAAAAGTACTCTTGCCCCCGGTGGCATCCTTAATGATTTCATCTAGGTTGGCTCCAAATAGACGATTCCCCTGGAAAGGGAGATTGGTCAAAGTCTTTTTGGAACCTAGGTCAGCTGACCAGCATTTTAACCACAGCACACGTCTGAGGATCACTGCTAACTTAGATGCATGCCCTAACAAGGGAGTAGTGTCCAAGGCTGCGTCACAGATAAACCGTAGCCCTTGTATGATCTGTTCTATCAAATCAGATGTCTCCTGGGGAATATCTTTTCCCCTAAGATCTTGGCGTACCATCTTCGCCCATTCTGTAAGTGTCTGGGAAACTAGACCAATAACAATTACTGGTCTAAATGCTGACCCTATCAGAGAAAAGATAGTGCGGGACTCCGCTTCTATCTTTCGATCCACCGGATCCTTAAAGGACGAAGTGTCCTCCACTGGAATAACCGTGGCTTTATTCAGCCTGGAAATAGGCGGATCCACGACTGGTGGTACCGTCCATTTCTTAATGATGGATTCCTCAAACGGATAGCGTCTAGCAATACGCTTGGAAATAGTAAAGGTACGTTTAGAATGTTCCCATTCTCCTTTAATCTGATTTCCAAAACATTTAGGTACAGGAAAAGCCTTCGCCGTCTTGATGGGCTTATTAGTCCCAAAAGGCCTCTCTGTTTCAGTTGCCTCTGCCGGTAAAGCCTCAAGTTTTAAGGTTTCTTGCACTGCCACAACTAGTGCGTCCACCAATGCTTCTTCCTGAATTATAGCAGGAGAAGAAGCGTTCTCCTCACTGTCTGAGGGGGCTTTACCTGGGATAGCAGCCCTTGCAGAGGAACCTGCAACTGCAGTGACCATCTCTGAATCAGAGTCAGAGGTGTCAGATAGTATAGGGGTAGGCGGGGGTCGCTTCCTTGACCCCCGTCCCTGACAGGCCGCCTCCACCCGAGCCACCATAGACTCCAAAATTGCTGTAAATGACTCTATACTCTGTACACCGGCGGGTCCCGAGGCCCCCTCGAGGGAAACAGGTGGGGGAATCTGTGTGGCAGGGTCCATAATAACTCCAGTTACTTCCTGGATGATATAATTCAAAGTAAAGAAAAACTTTTTTTTTTTTTTTTTTGACCCTCAGCGCCACAAAAAACCCCTTAGTGTTACCTGCTAGGGATCCCTATCGATCGAGAGAGAGAGAGAGATAGACCCCCAGGCTCACCACTTGATGTTCAGAGTTGAACTGCAACAGCTTACAGCGCTGTCTTAGACAAACAGGAAGTCTTTTGGCTGGCTGCCCAGGAAGAAAGGAGGCGGCTCCGCCCCTCTGTACGCCTTCCGGCGCCTCCCCCAAGCTCCACGAGGTGTAGAATCACCTAAAACATGGCCGCCCCCATGCTGGAGACACGAGGCTACGCCAAAATGGCGGCTCGTGCGATCCAGCAAAAAAAATGGCGGCGGCCTGTGCTGACTAGCGGTGTGCTGCAGGCACACAACACTCTCTCTGCATGGGGATATGGCGTGTTTGGCGGTACCGGCCCTGGCGGACCGCATGGCCGTTCGGGAGGCCTGCTATTAGCTGGAGATCTGACTTGGAAGGCAGTCTACATGTCCATGGCTTCTGACTGGTAGGTAGCTTATACTTAACCCATAAGATTCCCAGAATGCCACAGATTACATCTTTAAAACATGTATACAATAGATTGTTAGCTCCCAAACCAAGCCTCCTGGCTTTTGCACACATAAAATCACACTCAAAGTAGGAGGATTTGTGACATGTTATAGGATAGAAAGAAACTCTTTCTTACCATACAGAGAGGGGCCCGCGTTCACCACAAAACCCGTCAGGGAAAACAGGGGGAACATACTACTCACCATACCGGAACCAGGCGGGCACCAACTCCTGACAGTACCCCTCTCCACCGGGGCGGGAGGGCTGTCGACCGATACAGACGCCGTGACTCATGGTCTTTGGCGTTTCAGCGAGACGTTTAACTCGCGGGTTCAGTCCTTTAATGGGACTTTGTCGCGGCCGACTCAGCGCGGAGCTATGGCCTGCACGCGCTCGTAGGCTGAACTGGGGTGACCACCGGATCTCAACATCCAGCCCGTCGCCCAGTTCAGCTTTCTTGCTTGAAGATCTCACAGGAACACTGGAGAAAAAAAGCTGTCCAAAAATCCTTTTAAAAAAAAATTTTCTTGCCAGGACCTAAGATCCCAGCAAGGTATCTAGGTCCTTACTCCTAACTAGACAGAAAATAACTGATTTGCTGAGGCAGAGAGAGAGAGGATATACCCTCTGGGACTGCCCCTAGGGTGTGGCCAGAGCTTTTTAATTTCCTGTCTAGTCCTGCTCCTGCGGAGGTAACATAACCCGAAGGTGGTGTATCACCGAGGACTACGTCTGTCGATGAGCGCTAGAGAAACAGGCATTCATCCTTTCCAAAAAATGGACATTGACGGAAGCGAATGAAAACGGATGTTAACAGATGATCATCCGCTGTCATCCGTTTTTACATCGAGATGCATTGATGTCCGTTTTTCATCCGTCGACGGATGGATGAAAGACGGACAAGATGGACCGTATGTGTGAAAGGGACCTTAAACTTTACTGAAATAAAAATTAAACAGGGACAAATACACAAAGCATTCAGTAAACATCCTGACTAAATCAGAACTTTGCTTTCCTCGCCTTCACAGCTGCAAAATTGTGAATAACATCATGGAAATCAATGCATTTTGCTAACTCACTTTCAACCGATAATATCGCAAGTTTAAAAAACCTTGACTGTCCCATTGTAGAATGCAAATTGTTCTTTATAACCACTTCACCTCCAGAAGGTTTTACCCCCCTTCATGACCAGGCCATTGGTAGCGATACGGCACTGCACTACTTTAATAACTGCGCGGTTGTGCAACGCTGTATTTAAGTAAAATTGATGTCCTTATTTTAACCACAAAAAGAGCTTTCTTTTGGTGGTATTTGATCACCTCTGTGGTTTTCAATTGTTGCTCTATAAACAAAAAAGGACCGACAATTTTTAAGAAAAAAAAATATAATTTTTTTATATATTTTTTTTAATTTCTGCTATAAAAATTGCCAATATAAAAAAAAAAAATCAAATTTCTTCATCAATTAAGGCCAATATGTATTCTGATGTGCAAGAGGCCTTAAAGTGTCATTGGAAACACTTGAAGATTTTTCTTTTGTTTGTTCATTTTTTGGTTTGTTCTGCCAAATTCAAATAAAAAAAACAAAAAAAAAAACAAAATATATAAAAATTGTGATTCAACCTGATTCAAATGTTTCGAATTAGAAAAAAAAAAAAAATCGGTAAATTCAAAGAAAATTCGAAAAAGACAGAAAATTCCGAATACACCTAATTTAACTAAACTAAATAACTAGATGACCAAATCTAAACTAAACACATTTTTTCATCGTGCACAGGTCTACAGTGCTCTTTCCTGCTGCTGCAGAGTGATAGCAGGACAGGCAGTAGAGCACTGAGCAGGCTAGCACATCGGAGAACCTCTCACCCCCCCACCCTGGCACAGTGCTCTGTCCTGCCGCTGTGGAGTGGCAGCAAGACAGATTAGTAGATACTGGGCAGGCTAGCATATTGGGCTCTCTCCTCCTGTCTAGACTGCCACAGTGCCCTGCTGGGCAGCCTAGTTTTAGGCCAGCAGCGTATGGACATGGTGCACATCCGAAACCAGCCCCTGTAAATGATGCGGTCAGTGCCGGCGTGCCAGTCTGTGCACTGTCATTGATGGAGGTGACACCATTATGGTTGGATATCACTTCCTACTTGATGGTGTCGTCCCTCTGGCGGGTGTCATCCGAGTCCAGTCCGCACCCCCATAGTGACCTCCACTGCTATCCTCTCTCCATTCAGTAGTTAGATTTCATAGCCAGCATAAAAATAACAAAAAACAAAAACAGGCTCCCATAGTGTAGTATCTTAAACATCCAAATTTATTTGACACAAGTAATCAAGGTACTCACAAAAGCTGTTTAAGCAAACGCTTAAAATCAAGCATAATTGATGCATCAGCAAAGATATACAGATAAGCTGCCGGCCATCAGCCCCTTCAATCCTTCCCATCTCACAGAAACAGAAAACACTGACAGGACACTCCCAGCATCAGGCTCTGCCCCTACAGGTTTCGTCTGTTCTGACGTCATCTAGGGGGAATTTTTTTTAGTCATTGCACCATTGGAATGCTTCACTTCACGGTTTTTTTTTTTTTTTTTTAATATTTTCATGTATTGTTTGGAGGACTTTATTCGATCACGACATTTATTGAAAGATTTATTGTGAATTATTATTGAATTTTCACATTTATTCCATCCCCCCTTCGCTTCCTCCTCACAGGATTTGACTGGCAGCAGCAGGAGCCAATGGCTCCCGCTATCAGAGTCTAGAGCAGAGATTTCCAAACTACGGCCCTGCAGCTGTTGCAGAACTACACATCCCATGAGGCATCGTAAAACTGACATTCACATACATGACTAGGCATGATGGGAATTGTAGTTCCTTAACAACTGCAGGGCAAAGTTTGGGAATCCCTGGTCTAGAACACTTCTGCTGACCAGCTTCATGGAGATGCTGATTTTATTTTCCGGCAGGATTTGGCACTGCTCACACTGCCAAAACGACCAATACCTGGTCACATGGATCATGGTATCACTGTGCTTGATTGGCCAGCAAACTCGCCTGACCTAAATCCCATAGAGAATCTGTGGGATATTGTCAAGAGGAAGATGAGATAAACCAGACCCAACAATGCAGTCGAGCTGAAGGCCACTATCAAAGCAACCTGGGCTTCCATAACACCTCAGCAGTGCCACAGGCTGATCGCCTCCATGCCACGCCGCATTGATGCAGTAATTCATACAAAAGGAGCCCCGACCAAGTATGGAGTGCATTCTATACTGTACATGGACAGACTTTTCACTAAGCCAACATTTCTGTATTGAAAATCCTTTTTTTTTTATTGGTCCTCTGTAATAATCAAATTTTCTGAGATACTGATTTTTGGGTTATCACTAGCTGTAAGCCATAATCACCAAAATTAAAATAAAAAATACTTGAAATATATCACTCTGTGTGTAACACACCTATATAAAATATAGGAGTTTCACTTTAATTTAATTACTTAAACTAAATTAACTTTTTGATGATATTCTAATTTTTTGAGACGCACCTGTATATAGCGCTGTCAATTTATGCAGCGCTTTACATATATTATACATTCACATCAGTCCCTACCCTCAAGAAGCTGACAATCTTATCGGTCCCTACCCTCAAGGAGCTGACGAGCTCATCAGTCCCTACCCTCAAGGAGCCGACCATCTCATCAGTCCCTACCCTCAAGGAGCCGACCATCTCATCAGTCCCTACCCCCAAGGAGCAGACAATCTCATCGGTCCCTACCCCAAGGAGCGGACAATCTAATCGGTCCCTACCCTCAAGGAGCTGACCATCTCATCAGTCCCTACCCTCAAGGAGCTGACCATCTCATCAGTCCCTTCCTTCAAGGAGCTGACCATCTCATCAGCCCCTACCCTCAAGGAGCTGACCATCTCATCAGCCCCTACCCTCAAGGAGCTGACCATCTCATCAGTCCCTTCCTTCAAGGAGCTGACCATCTCATCAGTCTCTACCTTCAAGGAGCTGACCATCTCATCAGTCTCTACCTTCAAGGAGCTGACCATCTCATCAGTCCCTACCCTCAAGGAGCTGACCATCTCATCAGTCTCTACCCTCAAGGAGCTGACCATCTCATCAGTCCCTACCCTCAAGGAGCTGACCAGCTCATCAGTCCCTACCCTCAAGGAGCTGACAATCTCATCAGTCCCTACCCTCAAGGAGCTGACAATCTCATCAGTCCCTGCCCTCAAGGAGCTGACAATCTCATCAGTCCCTGCCCTCAAGGAGCTGACAATCTAAGGTCCCCACCTCACATTCATACATACACATAGTAGGGCCAATTTAGATAGGAGACAATTAACCTACCAGGCGTGTCTTTGGAGTGTGGGAGGAAACCTGCACAGGCACAAGGAGAACATGTAAACTCCATGCAGGTAGTGTCATGCTTGTGATTCCAACCGAAGACCCAAGTGCTGCTAGATGGAAGTGTAAGGCTGGGCTTACACATGTGGCCTGCGGCTTCAGTGCGTGCGATTCTGTTCACCGGTTCAGGTGCAAACGTTTACCTGAAATCGCACCTGAACAAGACCAAAACTAGTACAGGACTATTTTTAAAAAACTGCGGCCGCTCCGCACATGTGTGAATCAGCTGCACTGAGAAGGCTGCCAGTTCACGTTATGCAAATTGGACGCGGTTAAAAACGCACCAAATCACATATATGTGAAACGAGCCTTAACCACTGTGCTGCCCACATTTCAGTTAGGCCTCATGCACACTGAGTATTTTGAAAACGTCAGTAGAAAGTTGTAGCTGTTTTTCAGCTTTTTGCAGTAGCAGTTTTCAGCTTTTTTCAGCTTTTTCCAGCTGTAGCGTTTTTTGCTTAGCAAAACTATACTCCTAAAAATGTTGATAAACGCTGAATAGCTGCGATTTTCAGCAGTTTTTTGGCATTTTTCAGCTTTTATCATCGTTAGAGCGTTTTTTACAGCTGAAACATTCCTCTCAAAACCCGCTAGTTCTGGATTTTTTTACAGCCAGAAAACGCCACTGCCAAAAACTGCTGATTACAGCCTATGGGCTCTTTCACACAGTCCGCCTCCGTAGGCGGATCCGTGCTGCTCAGTGGGGATCGATCCGCCGATCCCCGCTGAGCCGGCGGATGACAGCTCCGTCTCCGCTTGCAGTGCGGAGAGGGAGGTGTCTCAGCCCCCGCTGCTCTCTATGGGGGATCGGATGAGATCAGACCGCCTGTCCGCTCTTATCCGATCCGATCCCTGAACGGATGGAAAAATAGGGTTTCCATCCGTCCGGATTTCACGGACAGGATCGGATACGGATGGCAGCGGGTGTCAGCCGAGGTGTCTCCGCTGACATCCGCTGCCCCATAGAGCTGCATGGAGGATTCGATCAGATCCGCCTAAAAAACTGACAGGCGGATCTGATCGGATCGTCCGTGTGAAAAAGCCCTATGTGTGCATGGACACCTAGGATAACATGCTGGAGAGTTTACTGGCTGCAGAAAAAAATGTCTGATGCCAAAAACAGCCGCTGTAAAAACGTTCCGTGTGAATGAAGCCTTAGTGCCGGTTCACATATGTGTGACGTCAGACATCGCATGTGATTCGGAGCGCACTGCTCTGCAAATCACATGCAATGTCTGTGCGATGCAAATTCAGCTATACAGATTGTATGGCTGAATTTGCATCGCATTTGGACACAACTCGCACAGGACCCTTTTTTTGGGTTCGCACCAGAATCGGATCGCATGGTGGTTCACACCTATGCGATCCGATTCATGTTCGAACTGACAGTTTGCCCTGCGATATGCGAACTGATCTGGGGGTGTCATTAACTTTGTATTGACACCCCTCGCATTGCATATGTGTGAGCCGCCTCTTAATGTTAACCACACAAATCAAGGCAATAAGTGAAACTCAAAAGGGAACGGATAATGTGTTCAAGACAACACTGAACCTTATTGGCCATACACTCTATACAATTGCCTTTATATTTTTCCCTTTAGATTTACCAAAACCATATAATATGAGGTCAAATCTAAACACTTTCAATTTGTATGCAATCAGGCCGGCCCTTGCACTACATAGTTGAAGGTAAATCTAAAGGAAATCTAACAAAAAAAGTTGTATAGTGTGTATCCAGCTTTACGGTGAGCAATTCACTGCAGCCAGATTGCAGAAATCTCCTCACTTGGTGCAGGTGGGTCTGTATTTTGAAGCCTTTGCAAGTTCTTTTTTGCTGCTTCCTTTAAACCACAGGTGTCAAACACAAGGCCCACGGGCCGAATGTGCCCCCCCCCCCCCCCAGGCCATTTCGTGTGGCCCTTGCACCTCTCCTGCAGCACCCCTCTTGTCTCTGCCCCCACCTAGTCTCAAAAGTCGGTAGCAGAGAGGACTGAACTCCTTTGCCAGATCCTGCAGTCCTCTATGCAGCTGCAGAAAGGTTTGTCTTTGCACCCCCCCCCCTCTCAACAGTCTGCAGCAAAGAGGAGGGCAGAACTCCTCCTACAGATTCTGCACCTCTCTGTGCAGCTGCAACACCACCTTGTCTCTGGAAGCTGACTTCAGCCCTCCTCTGTTTCTCCTCCAGACCCTGCACTTTTCTTCCCAGATCCACCCGCATCTTCTTCCTGGCAGCAGCACACGGTAAGGGAGTGCATTGTGATGTAAGGAAGGGTGGGTGACTCTTGACTTTTGAAGGTGGGGGGGGGGCTTTTGACCTCTCATGTGAGGGTGTAAGGGGGCGTGGGGTGCTCAGGACATCTAATCTTACAGATGTTAACGGCCCTTTGAGGGCAACCATAATGCTGATGCGGCCCACAATAAAATTGAGTTTGGCACCCCTGCTTTAAACCATTTAATTTCAAATATCACACAGGAAAACAAAGACAAAAGTACATCCAATAAAACGGTCAACATAATAAAATTGTACACAAAAAAACAAAATAAAAAAAAAATAGAAATAACAACTAACTCCGAGAGAAGTACATAATTGCTGAATGCATATTTTATTATGGAAGATACTGAGGTATTAAGTTTTAAAACACAAAAAAAAAAAAAAAAAAAAAAAAAAAGATCACAAAATTTTCACAAAATCACTATATCGTGATGGCGGGGAGGAAAATGTACCTGTCAGTAATAAACAGTGACGTTTATGAAGTTTTTGGTCCCGAATAGAAGTTTCCACTTTAACAGAAGTCCCTTACGGGATTTCGGCCCCTCTATGTAGCATAGAGAGGTCCCCACTTAACACAGCCACCTTTGTAACTGGCAAGACCCCCCATCCCACTACTGCCTATACTGGCGGACCCAAGTCAAAACTCTAGGATTCAGTTGTTTTAATACAAAATGTTGTATTTTAGGATCACGCCACCATACCAGATTTCACCAGCAGGTGGCACATGTCAGATCAGTATTTGAAAAACTCAGCAGGGAGAAAACTAAGGGGCTGTAGAAGGTGGGGCATCCCTCTGTTGCTACAGTAGGGGTCCCCATCAGATATGGAATGTTCAGTTTTCCTTGAATCCCCCTTTGATGCTCCATTCTTACAAATATTGCCGTACTCACAAAGTCACTGCCTCTGCGGTCCGTATGTGACCCATAGAAAATGAAGTCATCACCATTTTGCTCCTGGTCTGGTAGCGGTGGGAGGTGTTACATCCATATTCACTGAACTAGGAAATTATAATACAAAAGCTGCTACAAAGTTACAAAATAAGAGTCCGCCCAGACAAAAAAGTGATATCTCGAGTACAGGTGATCTTTGGGGGTTGAGTCACCTGTTGGCTTTTTATAGAAATCAGTGGTGAGGTCTCCCACCATATTTTTGTGAAGTACAGTTCCCACTATGGCCTTGCGGTAATATGTGCGGTACCAAAAACGCACGTTACATGCATTAAGCTGAATGATGCTCTTTGCGGTATAGCCTGCAGGTAAATGCATTTAAAGGGTGTTGCGATAAACCTCGAGTTACTGCAACGCCATACTATGAAAGCAGTGCTGGGACAAGATCATCCAGTGCCCAGGGCAAAGGTGCCAAATTGCATCCCTCCCTTCATTATGTGCAAGCTTAAGTGAAGGAGGGGGAGAGAGAGAGAAAGCACAGCCCGCACCTCCTCCTCTCCTTGCCACTTCCAGCGCTGGGCTGACAGAAGTAGTGATGCCATGGTCACTACTACTGTCAGCCTTACAGTAGAAAGAACTTGCGGCGCCCCCATCCCTACAATACACAGTGCGCCCAGGGCAGCCACCCCTAGTCCCGACCCCATATAATAGGGAACTTATCCTTCTACAGCCGGGGTCTTCTCACTATTTCTGATGTATTCTCCGTAATATAAAATACAAAGTTCAACTGGAAGAGAAGGAAACTCTAATAATGGCCGCAGAAGGTGTGCAGACCTTGGGGATCATGGGCGGAAATCTCACAAACTCAGTCTCTGAAAAAACATAAGCCATCGGCCAACCTAAAGTGAACCTGTATTATATTGTAAACTTATAACAAGGTACAAGTCCTAAATCCACAGCTCTGCTCAAGACTTAACCATCCTGTACACAGGCAACTTTGGTGCCGACTACTGAAGTTCCTCTACACTCCCCATCAGAAAAAATGTATCAGCCGCACTCCACTCTTAGCTCCTCTTGCTGTGTTCATCATGAACAAAATGACTGCATAGAGCAATGTCTCCACCTGAGAAAAAATCCTACGCGTTTCACCACTCCTGGCTTGCTCCCAAGGACAGGGAAAGCCACCTATGCTTGTGAGCATGCTAGGAGTGGTAAAACGCGTCAATAAAGGTTGGTTCGCAGGTGGAGACATTGCTGTATGCAAATGGACGATCCAATATACTGTGTGCTAGATGTCCTCTTCCTTAAATCTGGCATATACAAACATCAGTGGGAGTAGCCAAGGACTTTTAGAGGAACATATAGATACAAGGAAAACACTGCGTGTATAAAAACTATACATTTTATTATAACTTTCAATAAAAGGCAAAACACAAACCAGACAAAATACTGAATGTAGGGTTCAAATATTGTAGGGTTCAAATATTGGTTTACATTTCACATGTAGATGCAACGTGTTTCGATAGATCTTCAGGAGTACATGTGAACGATCAGCATGTTGAAACCCATAATTCTTATTGTATTAAAACCACAGATTCACTGAATTCCTATAGGTGTGTCGTCTCTCTCCCATGTGGGGGGGGGGGGGGGGGTAGGAGGCTCGCATGGGGTGAGGTATATACAAAAGATGCTAGAAAGCCCTCAATGGTCATCCATAATGCAACTAGATGGACGCATCAATTAGCATAGATTATTGCTTGAAACATAGATGACGGTGTGCCTTTATCTGCTAATCATCTAATTGGATTATGAATATTGAGGGCTTTCTAGCACCTTTTGTATATATCTCACCCTATGAGAGCCTCCTACCCTTCCCCAGATAGACAACACACACCTATAGGATTCCAGTGAATCTGTGGTTTTAATACTAGAGAATTATGGGTATCATGCCAATCGTTCACATGCGCTCCTGAAGAAGGTCTATTTGAAACGTGTCGAGTCTACATGTGGAATGAATTGGATCTAAACAAATATTTGAACCCTACATTTAATATTTTATTGTTCTGGATTTTATTGAAAGATGTAATAAAATGAATGTTTATTTTTATACATGCAGGGTTTTCCTTGTATCTATATGTTCCTCGAAAAGTCCTTGGCTACTACCACTAATGTTTGTAGTTGCTGTATGCAGTCATTTCATTGATAATTAATAAACACAGCAAGAGGAAATAAAAGTGGAGTGCAGCTGATACGCTGTATTTCTCAAGGTAAAAGCCCTATCTAAGAGGTCACAAGAGCCTTGATATAACTTTCATGCCCCTCTCTGGATGAGTTTCACTTTGTTACAAGGATCTGACTTTGCCTGATTTCCTGATCAAGCTCTGACGACACGTTCCACCATCCAATGAGTCTGTCTCAGTGTCCGGTAAGTGCGCTCTCATTGCAAACGTCAGGTTCCCACAACAAAGTAAAACCAATTCAGAGAGGTAGACAGAAGAAGCTTTTCTGGCTAAGAAGGGCATTAGCGCCTTTCTGCGTTGTCAGTTCTCAGGCACAGCATATACGTCTAAGGCTGGATTCATCCCTATGCAGTTTTCCCTTGATGCCTATTTTTTATAGAAATGAAAGGAAGCGCATCAAAACACGTTGGGATGTGTTAATATGCATCTCAATGTATTCCGTTGGCAATCAGTGCTCGCCATAACACTCATCAACATTTTTATGCATTAAGGTGCACTGTAGTGCTTTATGAAGCGTCAACGTGCATCCGTCTTTAATACAGGACAAAAGGGGCTGCTGCCCCGGGCCCAGTCATTGTGGGGCCCAAAGCAGCTGCCCCCGAAACTGCAAATAGTTGATAAGTGGATTCAGAAGGGCCCAAGAAAATGTTTGCCTAGGGTCCAATAAATATAAGAGACGGCCCTGCGTGCGTCATAGCTCATGTGTTGAGCTGCGTTGACATGATTTAACTGAAATCTGCATCAAGCAAAAATGCAAAGACGTGAATCCAGCCTAAAAGTATAAAATGTGCCAGCTCACTTCAATTCTAAAGTATCTACCAAAAATGAAAATAACAGTCCCAGGTGGACTGAGCCTTTAAAGTATGACCCTGCCTTTGTGGCAAATGTGCTACTTAAGCCTAAACAGCAAAATAATAATCTCTGCAAAACATATTTTTTTTAGGTGGGATTTGAAGAATTCACCAATCCGAATCAGGAGTCAGTTTTGGCACTCAGTCCCTGGTCACCCCACTACCACTCTGCCAGGAGAATGTGATATTTGTGCCGATAACAAGGTGGGTGGTGTAGGGACACAGCAGTCAGTGTCACATGCAGTGCCATTTGGGGATGCAGATTTTCTCTATTAAAGGGTGATGTTTGTAGGGCCCTCTGATTGCGCCTGTATTGAAATGTATTGTAACTGTACTGTCTGCCCTCCCGTTGTAAAGTGCTGCGAAAACTGTTGAAGTTATATAAATCCTGCATAATATTAATATTTTGAATCAGCTCTGCAGGCGGATTGAAAGGCTTCAGTTGGCACCATATACGGGGCACTAGGGTAAGGAATAAAAAGTCAACACTGCCACCTGGCATTTATATTCAGCAGCTTGGGAGTTTTAGCTTTTTTTTTTTTCTTCTTATGCCTACAAATGCCTCTTCACACTGAGGCCCAACATCAGGCGACGGGCAACATCAGGCGACGCATATATGCAAATTCTCGCACTACATGCAAAGGTCAGCCCATTCATTTTAATAAGCCGCCTTATGCATGACAAATTAGCTCATGCACCTTTTTTGAGCATTTAGCTTGGAGCATTTTTGAACTGCGCACTTTGCCATCTTTTTTTGTGTGTCTACTTGATGTATTTTCGAACGGCATTAACAATAGGGCCCCTTTCACATTTGTGCGACTTGTCCGACTTGTCCTACGACTTGGGACTGCAAAGTCACATGACAAGTCAAACCCCATGATTTCCAATGAGTACTATTCATATCTGTGCGACTTCAAGTTGCAGCAACTTCAAAAGCAGTCCTTGCACTACTTTGGTCTGACTTTAACACTACTTGAGGTCAATAGACCATGGGCATTGCTTCAAGTCCTGCCAAAGTCACGCGGTTTTTAGGTTGTATAAGTGTGAAAGGGGCCTAAATGACGCTGGAAGTGCGAAACATTTTTTTTTTGAAAAGTATGTGATCACACGCAAGTTTAGGAAACACAATAGTGTAAATGCATCCTACACAGCCCTAGTAAGAGTGGTAGAGTGGTCTCTCTGCAGAGGTCCAACATGCTCCACGCTGAATCTGAGCTTGTGCTTCCAATCACTAAGGAGCATTGCGTTTCTTTACAAAGGGCCCTTCTCTGCAGATTCTGGCAAGGTACAGACTTTTCTTCTCAGGCTGTGGCTGCTTTAGAAAGAAAAAAAAAAAGACCGTAGGACTGTGTGGCACTTGGGTGTACCTTAACGCCCAAGTGCCACATATGTGTCCATGGTGCAACGTTGTGTGCTGCGAGTGTGCTCACTCAGCTCCCAGTCACTGGTAACAATTGGGAGCTGATGGTAGGGGCACCCAATTATGTGGCTGCAGTGACAGTCAATCACAGCAGTCATGTGATCAAAACCTTGGCTTCCCATGGTTTCGATCCCCTAAAGGCCTGCAACAGGTGTCAGCAAAGAATTAAACAACTTTTGTTTTAATGCATCTGGAATGCATTTAGCCGATTTAGGCTCCATTCCGCTTGTGCGACTTGTCATGGGACTTTGGACAAAAAGTTGTAGGACAAGTCACAGCTGGTGTATTTCAATGGAAGCTGTTATAATCAAACTTTAAAAAGGTCCCTGCACTACTTTGACTTGAGTGGCATGTAAACTCTCAAAAGTTGCATGAAAGTCCCATTTTAACCTCTTGGCACTGACTGATGCATAGATGCGGCCTCTCTGTGATCGGGCCTTTACGCTGAGCAGCCGCAAATATGCCACAGAGTAAGAACCCCGCGTGCTCCCAACACAGTCACTGGCAGGCACGGAAAGCTCCCGATGCATACTTGTGATCCAGAGCTTTCCGATCATGTGACTGCTGTGAGAACCAATCCGGGCGGTCACGTGACCTGAATGCCCGCCCCCCACCTCCTGGCATTTAGAAGTCTTAAAGGGCCGGGAGGTGTCAGCAGGAAGGGGTTAATGTCATCAATGCCACAGTGGTGCAACAGTCAAAGTTGCACCACTTTGCAGATGCACAAGTGTGAATGGAGCCTTAAACTGAAGATTTATTTGGACTTTAATGTAATAGGTGTCACAGTATGATGGTGCCCTAGCCCGCATTCCCAGGGGGAAATCTAAACCGCTGCAGAGCTTCTGACCAAGGTAAAAACCTTTGCTAGATTATCAGAACATAACAGGTAAGTAGTGTTAGGTACACAGCAACCCATCTTAAAGGATCACATTTGCCAAGGTGAAGGGATACTTGGACCAGTCGCCAACAGACATTGCCTATTGTAACCTGAAATAGAGTCCAGGGGGAAACATTAAATGGAATGGCCTTAATAAATCATTCACGAGCAGCAATAAAGTCCTCGGGGAATTCACGGTGTGGTCGTTTTCCTCTCCATATTTCCTGCTCTGCACAATAACATCCTGCCACCCAAATCCGAGTGAAAATACTTTCCTCCAGGATACAGGAAGCGTGCCTCGTCTGTCAATATTCTGTGTCATTCCAAAGTGAATCTGCAGCACCAGCGCACGTGCATCCATTGGGGCCGAAACAAAAGAAAAAAAAAAATGTTCTCAAGGATACGGATTCTAATTGGTGTGCTCATCCAAAGTGTTTCCCTGTAGTACTTTAAACCTGGCAGGTGAGGCAGTATTGAGTTGGCAGCTAGCGATGATTGCACTCAATTTCATATGCTCGTTCCTCAGGCGTTAAGGCAGTTATTTCCTCCAATCCGAGTAAAACGATGGCGATTGCCAAGAATGGTTATCCCGGACATTCTTTTGATTGTGGAATGTTTAACCCCGTGGCTGCCAGAGGGGGTACAAGGCACTGCTTTGACAGCCAAAGCGCTAGCGGGCTTTCTGATTCAGATGCAAAATAGACTGGCAGTAGAGATCCGAAGGCAGCACATTTTTTTTAAATTTTGAATTTGTGATTAACAAAAAAAAATTGCGGGGGGCAGTGAAAAAAAGATTTTTCCACAACTGTTTGGATAATAATGGATAAATACCCCAAAAATGTGGAAGCATGCTGAACTAGCCAACTGGCAACTACCGGGTGGGAACACAAAGGGGAGTGGGGCATACAAAGGAAGAATGGGTAAGCTAAAAACATAACAGGAGATGGGTACTGTGCATGCTGCGTGTCAGCCGTGGCAAACGGGTATCGTCTGTCCAATCTACACTACACAGCGGGGCAATCTGTTACACAGCGCTGACAATATCTGGTGGAGGCGTGAAAGCCAAGGAGGCTGCGGGAGGCTACAGTTCTTGGTTTCCCTGTTATAGATTTTGAATTGTTACAACGCCCTTGTGGCTTGGCGAGAGTTTTCTGGAGGAAAAAAAAAAAAAGGAAACCAATGCCCCCCTTTGGAATAAAGGAAGTTCATATTTTCTTGGGTCTGCGGCCAACTTGGTAGTAGAAGTAGATGCTGATGAGGACAAAGAAGAGGCAACAGCTGAGGAGGATGGCAGCAGCCATGGTGGAAGAGCCACTCTCGATCACCGTCACTGTAGTAACTGCACAAGGGAGAAAAAGAGAACACTGTGAGGGGACATGTTTTTAGGAGCATCTTCATGCAGAGCTGATTAATCTGTTGGGGTTGAACAAAAAAAAAAAAAAAAAAGGAGGACCATCTTGAGGCCCCCAACCCAACCATGGCTATGAGAGACAATTTATTTTTCTATATATTTTTGTAGCGTATTCACTGGAGGTTTAAGGAAAAAAAACTGCTGTACTGTACTACACACTCTGGTGCAGCTATTCTCAACCAGAGTTCCTCCAGAGGTTCCCCAGAGGTTCCTTGGGCTGTGGCCCATTAACCTCCTATTTGATGGTGCCTGCATAGTTCCAGGACCAACACCACTTGGCAAAGCCAGTTACATTAAGACCATGATCTTTGTTTGGAGTGGTGGCATTCTGATCACCACTGTAAAAGTAGGTATTCTTCCCACTGACCACCACTGTAAGGGCCATTCTTCCTACTGACCACCACTGTAAGGGACATTCTTCCCACTGACCACCACTGGAAGGGGAATTCTTTCCACTGACCATCACTGTAAGGTGCATTCTTCCCACTGACCAAGAATGTAAGGGACATTCCTCCCATTGACCACCACTGTAAGAGGCATTCCTCCTATTGACCACGAATGTAAGGGGCATTCCTCCTATTGATCACCACTGTAAGGGGTATACTTCCCACTGACCACCAATGTAAGGGGTATACTTCCCACTGACCACCAAAGTAAGGAGCATTCTTCCTACTGACCACCTCCACTGTAAGCGGCATTCTTCCCAATTAGCACCACCACTGTAAGCGGCATTCTTCCCAATGACCACCACCACTGTAAGCGGCATTCTTCCCAATGACCACCACCACTGTAAGCGGCATTCTTCCCAATGACCACCACCACTGTAAAGGGCATTCTTCCCACTGACCACCACCACTGTAAAGGGCATTCTTCCCACTGACCACCACCACTGTAAAGGGCATTCTTCCCACTGACCACCACCACTGTAAAGGGCATTCTTCCCACTGACCACCACCACTGTAAAGGGCATTCTTCCCACTGACCACCACCACTGTAAGCGGCCTTCTTCCCAATGACCACCATCACTAAGCGACATTCTTCCCAATGACCACCACCACTGTAGGGGGCATTTTTCCCACTGACCACCACCACTGTAAGCGGCATTCTTCCCAATGACCACCACCACTGTAAGAGGCATTCCTCCTACTGACCACGAATGTAAGGGGCATTCCTCCTATTGATCACCACTGTAAGGGGTATACTTCCCACTGACCACCAATGTAAGGAGCAGTCTTCCCACTGACCACCAAAGTAAGGAGCATTCTTCCTACTGACTACCACCACTGCAAGGGGCATTCTTCCCACTGACCACCACCACTGTAAGGGGCATTCTTCCCACTGACCACCACCACTGTAAGCGGCATTCTTGCCAATGACCACCACCACTGTAAGCGGCATTCTTGCCAACGACCACCACCACTGTAAGCAGCATTCTTGCCAATGACCACCACCACTGTAAGCAGCATTCTTCCCAACGACCACCACCACTGTAAGCAGCATTCTTCCCAACGACCACCACCACTGTAAGCGGTATTCTTCCAAATGACCACCACCACTGTAAGGGGCATTCTTCCCACTGACCACCACCACTGTAAGGAGCATTCTTCCCACTGAGCACGAATGTAAGGGACATTCCTCCCATTCACCACCAACGTAAGTAGCATTCTTTCTGCTGACCACCAATAAAAGGAGCACTCTTCTCACTGACCACCAATTTAAGGGACATTTTTCACTGACCACCAATGAATTGGTTTTAGTAAGGGGTTCCTCAAGGCCAGAAAATAACTTCAAGGGTTCCTCTGGGGTAACAAGATTGAGAAAGCCTGCTTTAGTGGATTTCTTAAAGAAATTAAGAATTCACACAGGGCCCCCTTCAAACATGACACTCCATGGTACCTGCTATTACTTCATTAGTCAGACAAGTCTCTTTCATGCCTCCCTCTGATTCTAATTTTCAGGTTAAAGTTGAACTGTACTCAAAAGGTGAATTTTTGATAAAAAAAATAAAAATTAAATCTGGTCTGGTATTTCACCTAGTACACTTCCTGGTATGCGAGTATGCCTAGGCACTTCTGCGTCTACATCTCTACATCTGCAGTGTGAGATCTAAGGCACTGTTGCCTCCGGCTGCTCTTCTCAGGGGATTTGATGTCACTGCTATGCTGCTCACTTTTCTCCTTGCTGGAGGCTCTGACATGAGGAAGCAAAGCCCTGCTTCTGCCAAGATGGCCAACTCCAGGCAGGGACACTGTGCAGAACGCGGCATGGTAAGTTAGTAATGGGGAAAAGATTAGCTGAAGAAAAACCACAGGCTTAGCTCTGTGGATGGGGCATAAGGCCGAAGTTGGGAAACAAATTGAGACCAGCATTAGAGGAGAGCACAGAGGATAGTCTTCTGATCTACTGCTGCACTTGCAAGTACAACATGGCATCTGCACATAATCAGGACTTTTGATTTGTTAACCACTTGCCGACCGCCGCAAGTACATATACTGCGGCGGTCAGCCCCTCACAGGCAGAGTGACGTATCGGTACGTCACTAGCCTGTGAGGCTCTGAGGAGGGAGCGAGCGCGGGGTCACAGACCCCCCGCGCGTGTGACACTCACTCAGTGATCGTCGGGGGAGAGGGAGAAAGTCAAGCGGCTAGTGTAAACAAGCCGCCTGTCATTCTCCCCTGTGTAGAAACGATGATCATACGGTTCTACTATGTAGGACCGTTGATCATTGTTCCTACAGCTCAAGCCACAGCCAATCACGCCCCTAGGGGCACACACAGCCCCTCCCTCTCAAATAAAGTTAACCCCTTCACTGCCAGTGTAATTTTACAGTAACAGTGTATATATATAGCACTGATTACTGTAGAAATGTCACTCACTGGTAACCCCAAAAGTGTCAAAAATGTCAGTCAAGGGTCCGATCTGTCCGCCCCAATGTCGCAGTACCGCAAATAAAAAAAAAAAAAAAAAAATCACAGATCGCTGCCATTACGCGTTAAAAAAAAAAAAAACAACAAAAATCTTTCCCTTTGTTAGTAAACGCGATAACTTTTGCGTAAACCAATCAAAATACGCTTTTTGCGATTTTTTTTACCAAACATATGTAGCATAAAACAAATTGGCCGAAAATGTTAAAAAATTTAGATTTTTACATTTTTTGGGGGGAATTTCATATAAAAAATGTGAAAAATATTGTTATTTTTGCAAAATTGACGCTCTTTTTTTGTTTATAGCTCATGATAAAAAAAAAAAAAAAAAAATCCCACAGGTGATCATATACCACCAAAAGAAAGCTCTGTTTGTGGGAAAAAAAGGACGTCAAATTCGTTTAGGAACAGCGTCGCACGACCGCGCAATTGTCCGTTAAAGTCACGCAGTGTCGAATCGCAAAATACCCCCTGGTCTTTAAGCAGCCAAATCCTCCGGGGCTTAAGTGGTTAAAAAAGTCTAAGCTGGCAAAGTCAGTATGCAGTGGTGACATGTTTTGGGAACAGGTAGGTTAAGGGGTTCAATTATAACAGAGAGCGGATATCGCTATTTCCTTTCCATTACACTTCACTGAGTTACTTCATAACATGACCTGCATTTTATATACATTCTGCATAATGCAGGATGTGGTATTTAGGTTGCAGTTTTCCTACCAAGTTTAAGTAAAATGAAAGAAATCAGCACAAGGGTACGTCCATTGTGATTACATTTTTTACCTTTAATGAGATGTGTTTCCTTGTGCTGGTGGCTGTTGACTTAGTTGAAATCAGCCACCCCCCCAACCTCTACCCAACCCCCCCAACAGTAATCGCCCAGCTCTTGGGGGGTTTTCGGATTTCAACAAGGGTGGCTGCCATCGGCACAAGGGACACTTTGTTTTTTTTTTACCTTTTTTTAATTACCTAAACTTAGCCTTAAGGGCCGGTTCACATTGGTCTGATGCAGGAACCCTGCAAACCCACTGCGGGTTGCGCATCGCACCCGACTTGCAGGCAGATCACACTGCCATATGCAAACTGCTGGGGGTGTCAATACTAAGTTAACGACACCCCAGATGAGTTCGCATATCGTAGTGCGAACTGTCAATTCGAACAGGAATCGGATCGAATATGTGTGAACATGTTCCTAACATGTCAAGTGACTTGATTCTCTTTTTTCATATTTATTTATATTGCACTCGGTGCCCCCAAACCAACTGAAGTGCAACACACAAAGCAAAGCGCACTGTGATTTTGGTATATGCAGTCGTTTTTTTTTTTTTTTTTTTGTATTTTATATTTTTGTATTTATTTTATATTTTTTGTATTTTTTTTTTAATGATTTTGTATTTTTTATTTTAAAACAGTGGTATGGCCACAATAAAGCCATTACAATGCTTCATAGCGTGACTTTGGCTGCACTAAACCCAACCCAGACTTATCCCGGGCTAGGCTGGGGTTCACATGTCCACCTGCAGCAAGCCATAGTAAGATTTCTAAGATTGATGAGAATATTACAGTGGTTGTAAACTGAAAAAAGAAAAAATGAACGTATCCTTCTATAGTGAGCATTGGCAACTATCCAAAGCACCTAATTTAATTTCTGTCTCCTCCCATATTCCTCTGTTATCTACACAAGTCACTTCTGACAGTCTATGCCAAAACCAAGCAATCCCAACCCCCCCCCCCCCACCCCCTTGAGCACACAGCAGGTGATTGACAGCCTTCCACTAAGGTCTCAGATTACACTCAGCTCCTTGTTCTATGTTGTGCAGTGTGTGACATCAGATGCCCCACCCTCTGCCTTCTGTAGCTGATAAAAAAAAATCCTTTCATCTGTGTGTTTTAGAAGACTTTAAAGAAGAGAGTGCTGCAGATAAACAGGTACAATGTATGTAGGAGGATTTGTTTAATCTCTGTGTATCACCTGAGGCCAGTCACTTCACTGGGTGTATGGAAGGGTTTACAGTCAGGTCAATAAATATTGGGACATCAACACAATTCTAATCTTTTTGGCTCTATACACCACCACAATGGATTTGAAATGAAACAAACAAGATGTGCTTTAACTGCAGACTTTCAGCTTTAATTTTGAGGGTATTGACATCTGAATCAGGTGAAAGGTGTAGGAATTACAACAGTTTGTATATGTGCCGCCCACTTTTTAAGGGACCAAAAGTAATGGGACAGATTAACAATCATAAATCAAACTTTCACTTTTTAATACTTGGTTGCAAATCCTTTGCAGTTAATTACAGCCTGAAGTCTGGAACACAGACATCACCAGACGCTGGGTTTCATCCCTGGTGATGCTCTGCCAGGCCTCTACTGCAACTGTCTTCAGTTCCTGCTTGTTCTTGGGACATTTCCCCTTCAGTTTTGTTTTCAGCAAGTGAAATGCATGCTCAATCGGATTCAGGTCAGGTGATTGACTTGGCCATTGCATAACATTCCACTTCTTTCCCTTAAAAAACTCTTTGGTTGCTTTCGCAGTATGCTTCGGGTCATTGTCCATCTGCACTGTGAAGCGCCGTCCAATGAGTTCTGAAGCATTTGGCTGAATATGAGCAGATAATATTTCCCGAAACACTTCAGAATTCATCCTGCTGCTTTTGTCAGCAGTCACATCATCAATAAATACAAGAGAACCAGTTCCATTGGCAGCCATACATGCCCACGCCATGACACTACCACCACCATGCTTCACTGATGAGGTGGTATGCTTTGGATCATGAGCAGTTCCTTTCCTTCTCCATACTCTTCTCTTCCCATCACTCTGGTACAAGTTTATCTTGGTCTCATCTGTCCATAGTATGTTGTTCCAGAACTGTGAAGGCTTTTTTAGATGTCGTTTGGCAAACTCTAATCTGGCCTTCCTGTTTTTGAGGCTCTCCAATGGTTTACATCTTGTGGTGAACCCTCTGTATTCACTCTGGTGAAGTCTTCTCTTTATTGTTGACTTTGACACACATACACCTACCTCCTGGAGAGTGATCTTGATCTGGCCAACTGTTGTGAAGGGTATTTTCTTCACCAGGGAAAGAATTCTTCTGTCATCCACCACAGTTGTTTTCCGTGGTCTTCTGGTGGTGCCGAGCTCACCGGTGCATTCTTTATTTTTAAGGATATTCCAAACAGTTGATTTGGCCACACCTAATGTTTTTTCTATTTCTCTGATGGGTTTGTTTTGTTTTTTTCAGCCTAATGATGGCTTGCTTCACTGATAGTGACAGCTCTTTGGATCTCATATTGAGAGTTGACAGCAACAGATTCCAAATGCAGATAGCACACTTGAAATGAACACTGGACCTTTTATCTGCTCCTTGTAAATGGGATAATGAGGGAATAACACACACCTGACCATGGAACAGCTGAGCAGCCAATTGTCCCATTACTTTTGGTCCCTTAAAAAGTGGGAGGCACATATACAAACTGTTGTAATTCCTACACCGTTCACCTGATTTGGATGTAAATACCCTCAAATTAAAGCTGAAAGTCTGCAGTTAAAGCACATCTTGTTTGTTTCATTTCAAATCCATTGTGGTGGTGTATAGAGCCAAAAAGATTAGAATTGTGTCGATGTCCCAATTTTTATGGACCTGACTGTATAACTTTCATTCTGGGATTTACAAGATGAAAAAAATAAAAATATACGAGTCAAATTTTCCTTTTCAGGAGGTAAGGAACTCACCAATAAGCTGTATGCTGAGATAACAAGCTTCTGTGAGTAGCGTCCACCGAATGATCACCTTTTCTGACGTGTACATGGAATTCCATAAAATTAATGAGATGCCTGAAAAGCAACATTAAGATTTTATTAGGTAATTACTTTCTAAATGAACACCAAAAAAAAAAAAGTTTAGCAAAAGGTCACAAGGGGGTAGCAATGAGGGGTTGTAGCCACCAATAAGAAATCAACTGTAAACTAACGTCAACAGAGCTGTGCATGCACATGCCACAGAAGACAGTGAGCAGGCAGGTAGGTTTATTTTATTACAGAGGAGACATTGCATGTTTCTTCTGCAAAAACTGACCTGCCTGCTCCGAAGGTTTGCAATTTTGCCTTTAGTCACACTAACTACTTGCCAATCGGTCAACTTAAATATACGGGGGGCAAAGTGACACCTAGTATGTGATCTGACAATTCTGCTTCTGGGGGCGCGCATGCGCGCCGCCGCCGGTCCGCTCCCACCGTGATTATACACAGCAGGAACTGGTCTGTGGGTACTGTGGACTCGATGTCCGCCGGCACCCGCCGATCATCCAGTGCAGAGGCAGATCGCCGTTCTATCAGTAGGGAAGGCATGAGTCCTGTGTTCCTGCAAAGCAGGGCACCAATCCATGCCTTCCCCTGGTATAAAATACCTCCCACATTAGCTAGGCACACATTTATAGGAGTTGTAAACCTTAACCACTTGCCTACCTCCCGCCGCTGCTTGCTCAGCTGCGCGAATCACCGAACAAATACGTCGCTCCTCGGGAGCAAGCATGGGGGGGGGGGGGGCGTGCGCGGCGATTCGCGAGAGGGGAAGCTGATCTGCGGGGCCGGCAGACGCGATTGCCGCTGGGCACCTGCGATCACTCCCCAGGAAGACAGAACGGCGGTCTGCTGCTGTAAACACGCCAGACCGGTGTTCTGTCAGTTATCACCGGAGTCATGCGATCCTCCTATTTAGGAACACATGTCCCTGTGTTGATCCAATAAGCCCCTCCCCCTCACAGTTAGAAAACACCCCCTAGGCAGAGATGTATAGTAACGAAGTAGAACTACTTCACTACTGTACTTAAGTACCGAAAGGCGGTATCTGTACTTTCCTGGAGTAGAATTTTTTTCTCCTACTTCCACTTTTACTTCACTACATTTTTTCGATGATTTCAATACTTCTACTCCGATATTTTTTTTTTTTTTGCGCTGCATAGTTACTCGTTACTATTATAAAAATTACCACTGCCAGAACAGTAGGTGGCAGGTTTCATGAAGCTCAAAAAAATGTGTATAATGTCATGTGTACTTTTGACTTCTTTCTTTAACCACCTCAATACTGGGCACTTAAACCCCCTTCCTTCCCAGACCAATTTTCAGCTTTTAGCGCTGTTGCAATTTGAATGACAATTGCGCGGTCATGTAACGCTGTACCTAAACCAAATTTGTGTCATTTTTTCCCCACAGATAGAGCTTTCTTTTGGTGGTATTTGATCACCGTCAGGTTTTTTCTTTTTTGGTGCACAAATAAAAAAAGACTGAAAAGTTTGAAAAAAAAAAAAAAAAGTTTTTTTGTTTAGGTTATAAAATTTTGTAAATAGATATGTTTTTTCCTGCACTGATGAGCACTGATGATGCCGCACTGACAGGCACTGATGAGGAGACACTGATGGGGTGGCACTGATATGCAGCACTGATGGGCACTGATAGGTAGCACTGATATGCAGCACTGATGGGCACTGATATGTGGCACTGATATGCAGCATTGGTGGGCACTGATAGGCAGCGCTGATGGGCACTGATAGGCAGCACTGATGGGCACTAATTGGCGGCACTGATAGGTGGCACTGTTGGGGCGGCAATGATCGGCACTGATGGGGGGCACTGATAGGCAGCACTGGTGGGCAATAATGGGCACTGGTGGGCGGCACTGATAGATGGCAATAACGGCACTGGTGGGCAGCACTGATAGATGGCATTGGTGGGCAACACTGATAGGGAGGGCACTGGGGGGCTCTCTGAGCCCTGCTTGCCATCCCTGGTGGCCATAGTGGGCATCCCTGGTGGCTTAGTGGCACCCCCCCCCCCCAGGGCTGCACTGGTAATCAATGTTCTGATTACCAGCACAGACCCCCCCCTGTGATCAGTGAGTAATTAGAAATACTCACTGATCACCCCCGCAGCAGCACCGATCATCCCTCTTCTCCTCACTGACAGGATCTGTCAGTGAGGAGAAGAGATCGAAGCCGTTACAACGGCTCTATTTACATTACATGACGGACATCAATTTTATTTGGGTATAGCGTCGCACGGCCGCGCAATTGTCAGTTAAAGTAACGCAGTGCCGTATTGCAAAAAATGGCCTGGTCATTAAGGGGTTAAATCTTCCAGAGGTCAAGTGGTTAAGCAAAACGATTTTGTGCAATACTATTAGAAGATTCAAACTGGCCACTAAGGCAGCCTATCACAATGAAGAACCAATAGGAATGCACAGGGGTGAGAGCTGGCAGCGGGTTCCTTCACGTCGCCAGTTGAGATTTAGAGGAAAATCAGGCAACACTCACTGAACAAAGCCCCTCCATAGAGGCGGGTGGACGTTTTGCTGCTCACTGTGCCTTTGTCAAAGACGGCTTCATACATCTGGTCTGGAAAGGCGAGAGCCTGCAAAGAAAGCCAATCATGAAGATACACATCATATAAAGAACCTCATGTTACATATATACACTATATTGTCAAAAGTATTGGGACGCCTGCCTTTACACGCACATGAACTTTAATGGCATCCCAGTCTTAGTCCGTAGGGTTCAATATTGAGTTGGCCCACCCTTTGCAGCTATAACAGCTTCAACTCTTCTGGGAAGGCTGTCCACAAGGTTTAGGAGTGTGTCTATGGGAATGTTTGACCATTCTGCCAGCACTGCATTTGTGAGGTCAGGCACTGATGTTGGACAAGAAGCCCTGGCTCGCAAATATGTTTTATCGGGTTGAGGTCAGGACTGTGCAGGCCAGTCAAGTTCCTCCACCCCAAACTCGCTCATCCATGTCTTTATGGACCTTGCTTTGTGCACTGGTCCAAATCATTTGGTGGAGGGGGGATTATGGTGTTGGGTTGTTTTTCAGGGGTTGGGCTTCGCCTTAGTTCCAGTGAAGGGAACTCTAAAGGCATCAGCATACCAAGACATTTTGGACAATTTCATGCTCCCAACTTTGTGGGAAGTGTTTGGGGATGGCCCCTTTCTATTCCAACATGATTGCGCACCAGTGCACAAAGCAAGGTCCATAAAGACATGGATGAGCGAGTTTGGGGTAGAGGAACTTGACTGGCCTGTACAGAGTCCTGACCTCAACCTGATGAATTAAAGCGGAGACTGCAGGTCAGTCCTTCTCTCCAACATCAGTGCCTGGCCTCACAAATGTGCTTCTGGAAGAATGGTCAAACATTCCCATAGATACACTCCTAAACCTTGTGGACAGCCTTCCCAGAGGAGTTGAAGCTGTTATAGCTGCAAAGGGTTGGCCAACTCAATATTAAACCCTACGGACTAAGACTGGGATGCCACTAAAGTTCATGTGTGTGTAAAGGCAGGCGTCCCAATACTTTTGATAATATAGTGTATATATGCCAAGTAATCTGCAAGTCTAACACTTCCATTAAAAAAATGTGTAATATATATTATATATCCCCTTACAGCAAGGATCTCCAAACTACGGCAGTCCAGCTGTTGCGGAACTACGTGTCCAATGAGGCATTGTAAAACTCTGACATTCACAGACATGAACAGGCATGATGGGAATTGTAGTTTTGAACAACTGGAGGGCCACAGTTTGGAGACCCCGTACCTTACAGAGATCCCAATACTCTGACATTGGCTTCATCTTCTTTTCTTTTCAGAAGGAGGGAGCCATTTTTGTTCAGGCATCATCCAGGGTCACCATCTACTTCCTAAACTAAGCTATTGGCTTAAAGATGACAAATCCATGTAATGTTTGCTGTCTATGTTGTTCATGGCAGTGTTCACAAATGCCCAACAAAGTTCAGCCCCTGCGGCAGCCTCGCACCTTGCGACTAGCTAAAAAGTTGCAATGTTGCAGTCTGATCACTAGGCGGAGAGAAGAAAGCCACTGATTGGAGTTTAAAGTGGTTGTAAAGCCAGTGTAGTGACTGGCCTAAAGTAATACACAGAGATTAAACAAATCCTCCTCCATAAGTTGTACCTGTTTATCTGCAGAATTCTCTACTCTACAACCCTATAAAGCACACACTTCACACAGCTTTTTTTTTTTTTTTTTTTTTTTTAGCTCCAGAAGGCAGGGGGCGGGGATCTGAGGTCACACAATGCACAGGATATTAAGTGATCATTTGGAGAGCCGTGTCATCTGCTGGTGTTGGTCCACTGTGTTTTATCAAGTCCAATGTCAGTGCAGCCCTCTACCAGGAAATTCTAGAGCTCTTCATGCTTCCCTCTGCTGACCAGCTTTATGGAGATGCTGATTTCATTTTCTAGCAGGACTTGGCACCGCCCACACTGCCAAAACTACCAATACCTGGTCACGTGATCATGGTATCATTGTGCTTGATTGGGCAGCAAACTGGCCTGACCTAAACCCCATGGAGAATCTGTGGGGTATTGTCAAGAGGAAGATGAGAGACACCAGATCCAACAATGCAGATGAGACTGAAGGCCGCTATCAAAGCAACCTGGACTTCCATACCACCTCAGCAGTGCCACAGGCTGATCGCCTCCATGTCACGCCGCATTGATGCAGTAATTCATGCAAAAGGAGCCCCGACCAAGTACTGAGTGCATCCTATACTGTACATGGACAGACTTTTCACTAAGCCAACATTTCTGTATTAAAAATCCTTTTTTGGTGTTATGTAATATTCTAATTTTCTGAGATACTGAATTTTGGGGTGTCACTAGCTGTAAGCCATAATCATCAATATTAAAAGAAAGAAATGCTTGAAATCTATCACTCTGTAACGCATCTATATAAAATATAGGAGTTTCACTTTTTGAATTGAATTACTGAAATAAATTAACTTTTTGAGGATATTCTAATTTTATGAGATGCACCTGTATATATGTCCGATGCAGCCGTTTGCTGGGCAAGAAAAGCGAGTGAGGGCAAGATGGCCCCAACTCATCTCTATGCCCTTGGAGGACCGGAGTGACCTCTTATGTCACTTCCAGTTCTAAGGCCAAAACAAGTAATTTATTTTATTTTTTTTTCTTTTGCTTTCAAAAGGTGAATAAGAGATCTGGAGTCTTTTTGACCCCAGATCTCTCAATAAAGAGGACCTGTCCAGCTTATTCCTATAACAAGGGATGTTTACATTTGTAATTTGTAATAGGAATTAAATTGATTAAAAAAAATAAAATAAATATAAAATAAATCAAAAAGGGACAGTTTAAAAATAAAAAGTAAAATGAAAAAAA
Organism: Pelophylax lessonae; assembly: GCF_965119305.1. NCBI lineage: Eukaryota > Metazoa > Chordata > Amphibia > Anura > Ranidae > Pelophylax > Pelophylax lessonae. The sequence continues at coordinate 23,634,564 of NC_138777.1, forward strand.
ATAAATAAAAAGTAAAGAGCCCCATTCTCTTCATGCTCGCGCACAGAAGTGAACGCATATGCAATTATGCAAACGGTGTTCAAACCACATGTGAGGTATCGCCGCGATCATTAGAGAGACCTCCTCTGTAACGCTAAACAGGTAACCTGTATACATTTTTATATATCGTCGCCTATGGAGATTTTTAAGTACTGTAGTTTGTCCCCATTTTACAAGCATGCACAATTTTAAAGCGTGATATGTTAGGTATCCATCTTTCACATTGTATAAAAAAAATTGGGATAACTTTTGTGTTTTTTTTAATTTCTTAAAAAAAAAAAAAAAAAAAAAAAAAAATATATAATATATATATATATATATATATATATATATATATATATATATATATATATATATATATATATATATATATATATATATATATATAATTTATTTTTTTTTTTTTTTTTTTTTTTTTTAAATTGCATTTGCAAATGCCAGGTGACTTAAAAAATTGCAATGATCGCCATTTTATTGCCTTGGGTTTCTGCGTAAAAAGAAAAAAAAATGTTTAGGGGTTTATATTTAATTTTCTAGCAAAAAATACTGCTTTAAACTTGTAAACAAAAAGTGCCAGAAAAAAAATAAAATTGATATGAAGAGAAAATACCCCAAGAACATTCAAGTAGAGAAGAGAAACTACCATAGGAACATTCAACTGTAGGAGAAAATCGCTTAGAATATTCAATCAGAATAGAAAATACCCCAAGTCTCAGCCTATAGCTCTCTTTTTAATTTTTGTTTTTTTAACTTCACTATTTCCAAACTTTTTATCCGTCTCATTGAGAAATGTTCACCTTCTCTTCACCTTCTAGAGTCCATAAAGTTCCAAATAATCTATTTCATGCCGGGAGGCACACAAGAACCACTTGACATGTTCTGTTGAATAGTGAAAGAAGTGGCTGGACTGCCCATTATCAAAAACGATTCAGCTGGAAAGCTATCATTATTACTCTCGCTTTGTACAGTTGTGTCAAATCACTTTACTGTAGCACTGTTACCATCTAAAAAGCAATATAAAAAAAAAAAAACACTAGGTGATAACAAATACTGCTGTTGTCCATTGGAACCTTTTAAATCGGCATTAACCCCTTCACGCCTAGGGGCAAAAAAAAAAAAAGTGCTTAAAAAGAAAAAAAAAAAAAAAAAGACAAAAAAAGTTACTTGCCTAGTGACTAGATTATTGTCTAAAAAAAATAAAAAATTGTCCAAGCCTGATATATTTAAAAATAAATGCCTGTACAAAACAAAAAAAAACAAAAAAAAATTGACCAAAACATTCATTGTAAATGAAGCCTAAAGATGTACAATAACTCCAAGACTCCGTTCACATAGTGGCGTATCGAATCACTGCTATTCTGGCCTCAACCCCGACCCATTGCAAATCACTGGATGCCTGTGCGATTCCCGTAACTTGCAATGGCACCCCAAACGCGGCGTGGATTTGCCGCCTGACAAATCGCAGCAAAATCACGCAAAACAGATTCGCGGGACGCCTGTCCCCCAAAATAAGTTCTTGTACTTTTTTTTAGGCGACCGGCATCCCATGAGTCTGTTTGTGCAATTTTACTGCAATTCGTCGGGTGACAAAATCACGCCGCGATTGAGGTGCCATTGCAAGTCATAGGAATCGCACGGGCATCCCACGGTTTGCAATGATTTGGGATCGTGGGCAGAATAGCGGCGATTTGATATGCCAGTATGTGAACAGAGCCTTTTTTTTGCACATCTTTAGCTTTCATTCACACTTGGACTGAATGTTTTGGTCAAATTATTTTTTTTGTACAAGCATTTTTTATATATAGGCTTGGGCAATTATTTTTTTTTTTTTAAGCAGATTCTGCCCGCAATCCCATATGCCAGTGTGTGAACGGAGCCTTTAATTCTTAGGGCTTGTTCACAGCCATCACGTCCAGGCTCAACACAATGACAGAGTAAACACTACTGCTATCAATGTCCCTAGTTCACACCAAAGCACTGCGTTGGCTTGCGCTGGGGAAAAATGTAGACTGGAGCATGTACAAAACAGGCGGTTGACCTGCGGCTGGGAAAGGGTTTATAAACATGTTGAGATTGTGGCAAATTTAGCATGGCTTGTCATGTTGCCAAGCGGCAACAGGGCAAAGCTGCAACCGCAAGCCAAATGCTTGGTTTGTGGTTGCTTAGCATTAGTTCCACTTTAACAATTATAAATAAATAAATACATAAAAAAGGAAACATATACATTGTGTTTTTGCACATTTCCTTGCCTAGTAACTAGATTGGTGAAAAAAAAACTTAAAAAAAAAAAAAAAAAAAAAAAACAATAAACCCCCCCAAAAAAAAACACAAATTGACCAAAACATTCAGCCAAAGTGTGAATGAAGGGTAAAGCTGTGCAATAACTCTTGCTGCATTCACACTTGAGCGTAGCGTTTTTGCGCGTTTTTTACCGCAATTTTACCGCGATTTTCAGGTGTTTTTTTCAGGCGTTTTTGGAGGCAGGCATTGACATCTATCAAAAACGCTGGTAATCAGCCCAAAAAGAAGCTCATGTACTTTTTTCAGCTACAGGCGTTTTGCTTCAGGCGTTAAAATGCTCAGATGTGAACAGGGGCCATTTAAATGAATGGGGCTTTACTTCTTGGGCGTTTTGGAACGTTTTTTTTTTAGCGTTTTTGAGCTGAAAAACGCTCAAAAAAGCCCAGGTGTGAATGGAGCCTTAGGGCTTGTTCACACTTGTCACATCAAGCTGAGGCTCAACACAATGACACAGCAAACACTATTGCTGTCTACGTACCAAGTTCACACCAAAGCAAAGGCAGTAATGGGGCAACATTGCAACTGCAAGACAAATGTTTGGTTTGCCGTTGCTTAGCATTAGTTCCATTTTAACATTAAAAAAAAAAAAAAAACACATATACCGTTGTGTTTTTGCACATTTCTTGCCTAGTTACTAGATTTTTGTTGGTTAAAAAAAAAAAATTACCCAAGCCTAAAATTTGCAAAAAATGTCTGTACAAAAAACAAAAAACCCCCAAAAATATACCCCCAAAAAAAAACGAACAAAAAAATTGACCAAAATATTCAGCCCAAGTGTGAATGAAGCTGTACAATAACTCTTTGGGCTTGTTCATACCCATCACATCGAGCTGAGGCTCAACGCAATGACACAGCAAACGCTATTGCTGTCTATGTACCAAGTTCACACCAAAGCATTGCGGTGGCGTGCGCTGGGGAAACATGTAGACTGGAGCATGTAAAAAAAAACAGGCGGTTGAACTGCGGCTGGTAAGAGGTTTGTAAACATGTTGAGACTGTGGAAAATTTAACATGGCTTGTCAAGTTGAGAGGCGGCAATGAGGCAACACTGCAGTCGCAAGCCAAATTGCTTGGCTTGCGGTTGCTTAGCATTAGTTACATTTTAAACAAAAAAAAAAAAAAAGACACATATACTGTACATCGTGTTTTTGTACATTTTCTTACCTAGTAACTATATTGTTTGTAGGCTTAAAAAAAAAACAACAAGAAAAAAAATTGCCCAAGCCTGAAATATGCAAAAAATGCCTGTACAAAAAAAAAAAAAAAAAAAACTAAAAACAAAAAACAACAATAAATCCCCCCCCCCCAAAAAAAAACCAAACAAACAAATTAAACAAAACATTCAGCCTAAGAGCCCATTCACACTAGCGCGACTTGTGAGGCAACTTGTGTCACCCCAGGTCGCTTGACATAACAAAAGCAATGTTAATCAGTGCCGTCTTAATTGGCACTACTGAAGTCGCTCTAACTTCAGAAAAGGGTCCTGTACTACTCTGAGGCGACTTGTGATCCGACTTGTCCCATATACTTCAATGGGAGTCGCCTCCTTATCTTAATTGAAGCGACTTGTTATCAGACTTTCCAGGAAGAAGAAAGAGATTAGCCAGGCATTCCCCACATTGCAGCCATGCCTATATTAATATATATATATATATATATATATATATATAAAATGGTATATATATTCCATTATCTCTGCTTGGTCTGTGTGAGTGGCACTGGTGGACACTGATTCATGGCACTGATACGTGGCACTGGTGGACACTGATACGTGGCACTGGTGGACAGTGGCACTGGTGGACACATACGTGGCACTGGTGGGCAGTGGCACTGGTGGACACATACGTGGCACTGGTGGGCAGTGGCACTGGTGGACACATACGTGGCACTGGTGGACACTGATACGTGGCACTGGTGGACAGTGGCACTGGTGGACACATACGTGGCACTGGTGGGCAGTGGCACTGGTGGACACATACGTGGCACTGGTGGGCAGTGGCACTGGTGGACACATACGTGGCACTTGTGGGCAATGAGGAAAGGAGTAAAAAAAAAAAAAAACAGAAAAGGGGAATTAGGTCACAACACATCATATTCTGATTGGCCAAACACAAAGTCGTCTGTCATATAAGTCGCGCAAAATAATTCACAAGTCGCGCTGAAGTCGCGGTAAAATCGTGGTAAAAAGTCGCTCCGACATGGGGCGACTTTATGGTCGCGGCAGTGTGAACCGGCTCTAAGTGTAGCTGTGCAATAACTCTTTGGGCTTGGCATTAGTTACATTTTAATTAAAAAAAAAAAAAAAAGAAGACATATGCATTGTGTTTTTGCACATTTTGTTGCCTAGTGACTAGATTGTTTGTTTTAAAAAGGAAAAAAAATGCCCAAGACTGAAATGCCTTTACAAAAAAACCCCAAGCAAACAAAAACAAATTGACCAAAAACCCAAAGTGTGAATGGAGGGTAAAGCTGTGCAATAACTCTTCAGTTGTGTTCACACCTATTACATCGAGCGGAGGCTCAACGCGAACACTATTGCGGTCTACGTACCTAGTCCACACCACAGTAAAGGCAGCAATGGGGTAACCTCCATGATGAAGCCCCCGACTACTAGTATGGATTCTTTGGGTAGAGAAGACAGTATGGTGTCTCTTTTTTTATAAACTAAAGCATACCTTGGAGAGGGAAATGACTCAGTGGAAAGACATTCTACCAGAGAAATACCTGGAGGTAGAAAGAACACAGAGGGGTCTAAGTTTGACCAAAATGTGTATATGGTTAGAGGATGACCTGAAAACAGAATGGATAGGGAAATTAGGGAATGTAATAAGCTACTTCTCCAATAACACAAAGGAAAAGGAATTTGGAAAAGATTCGTATTGACCTAAAAAACATACAAGAGGAGCTTGCTTCATACGCAGATATTGAATCTTTTAATACCTGGGATAATGGGGTTAAAGACCAAAATGCTCAGCTTTAAAACTGAATTGATCAGAAAAAAGGTGGGTAAATTTGAAGGGGACAGACAGGATTACCAGCAGGGGCGTGAATTCAGTTGGAAGAAAGACCCACACACCTTCCAAAAGAAGTGGGGGAGACCTGGATAATATCAACGGCACCAGGCCCCCATGCCCCGACAGCTGTGAGCCCAACAAAGCCTTCTCCAGGCCAAACGACAGACATAACTTCCATCATAATAAGAAATCTAAGAAAAGTTATAAAGGTAAGCGCCCCATGAGAAACCGTAGTCTAGGTCCCGAGAATAAAACTAGCAGCAACCTAGACTCTGCAACTTTCAACCAAAACTGCAATACGAAACACCCCTCAACTCATTCAGGAACCATAGGGCCAAAAACCCCAACTGACACGCTACTAGTACGGGCGAATACAGATCAGACCAAGGAGGACATAAACTCCTTAAGATTCAGCCCCTCTAGAGCCACTGCCTTAGGTGCATCCAGTCTCCCTCAGGGCAGCCACCAGACATTACAGCTCAGTCCCACAGAGACAGTCGTGAGAAAAAAAGAGGAGGAAGAAAGAATACTAAAAAGAGAGAGAAGGTAATCCAAGAGTTCTCCACCATTAAAGATCTATAATTTAACCAGCTCCATGTTTACGGACACAGAGCTGGACCTTTTACGTAAAGGGATACATTTTGCTTCCAAGAGCCATCCCAATTTGTTGAAGTTATTGGTGGATCTTAATAAATATATTAGAGGCCTGACTGTTCAGAGATACTTTGCCCTCAAGAATGAAACTAGTAAGGTGCCTGATAGCCCTAAGAGGGCAACAACAGGCATTGAGGACTATTTGGAGGTTGCCGCACTACCCATCCTGGAAAGTTTATTCCAGGAGGGAGGTTGCGACGATATACTAATAGAATGAATAGAACCATTACGTAAGGTCAGGAGGAGAGGAGTATGATTCACACACATTTTAAACCTAAATCCTCATTCTTTGCACATTGGGCAAAGGACAACTTTATCTCCAACTTTTATGAAGTGGTATTTGGTGAACTAAGGCAAATCTGCCATAAGAACAGTAACGATTCTAAAACCAAATACTCAGCCGGGGGTACAAAATGGGACAATACATTGGATACAATTAATAGCCTCAAAAAAAAAAATTGATCAGAACATCATCAGAAAAGCGGATAAGGGCGGAGGCCTTATTTTACAGGAGAAGTCTTTATATCTGGTGGAAGCTCTGAGATTGTTGGGAGATATGGACACATATGAGATACTCCCTAGGGATCCGCTGCAAGAGTACCAAACTTTGCTCAAACAATTATTGGACAAGGCATTACTTGATAAAGCAATTACAAAAAATGAATATCACTTTCTATACAGACAACACCCACTGACCCCACATTTCTACCACATATCCAAGCTCCACAAGGATCAGGCTTATCCTCCGGGTAGACTAATCATAGCTGGCATAAACAGCATAACTAGTAATTTTGGTTGCTATATCGATTATTTCCTCCAGGATTTGGTCACAGAATTTCCCTCCTACGTTAGAGATTCCAGTCACATGTTGGACATTTTATCGCCCATTAGGTGGCGTCAGCATTATATGTGGCTATCCTTTGATGTCACATCTTTGTACACATCAATCGAACATAAATACAGCCTAAAAGCAATTGACTACCAATTCACAGCAACCTACATTCCCTAAAGGCATCCTTCCTGGTCAACTCTATAGCATTCACCTTGACACACAACTTCTTCTCCTATATAGGGGAGTATTACAGACAAGTTAGGGGTACTGCTATGTGAGCCAGGTTTGCCCCTAGTTATGCCAATTTATTTATGGGTTATTGGGAAGACCAATTAATTTGGGCCAATAACACATACCTGGCCCTATATGCTAGGTACATTGATATTTTGATCATCTGGGACAGGACAACTGAGGATCTCAATGGGTTCCTCTCGCATTGTAACCATAACCCTTTCGGTATATCCTTCACTCATGTTGTGGATGATACCCACCTTGTCTTCCTAGACCTAGAACTTGGAGTAGGAGATGATGGGAGTATTCTCTCTAAGACACATTTCAAGCCTATCGCAGGGAACCCCTATTTACTCGCAAAATCATCCAAGGTGGATTAAAAACATACCCTTTGGTCAACATTGCAGTTTGCCTAGAACCTGCACTATGAGGGCAGATTATGAGGTCCAAGGAGAGGATCCTCAGAAGGAAGTTCCTGGAGAAAGGCTATAGAGAGGACCAGGTGGAGGAAGCATTTAGGAAATATTGTCTGCTATATAGTGAGGATAACCCATAGGGTGGTAATAGAATGGCACATGGGTCCAGATGCCACAAGAAGGGCAATAGGGAAAATGCGAAGACAGACACCATAAAGTTCAGCACCACTTTTAACACAAAGGCCTTTGAGATACAGCATGCAATACAGAGAAACTGGAAAATCCTGAGACAGGACCCAGTCCTAGGAAAGCTTTTGCCATCTAGGCCTGAGATTGTTTTTTGAAAATCTAAAGATCTCAGGAGCCAAATAGCACCTAGTAAAAGTACGTAAACCCTGGGTTAGTCGGGAGGAAACTATGGGCAACCCTTGGTCCACAATATTTGGCCAAAAAGGTAACTATAAATACTCAGTCGCCCAGCATTTCAGGCAATACCATAATGGGGACCCATCTGGTCTAAGGGTCTTTGGCATCGAGGCAATAGGTAGAGATTTAGACTGCGGCAAGAGGTTCCAAAAATTGTGTAAGAGGGAGACCTATTGGATCTTCACTTTGGAATCTCTTACTCCCGGGGGACTCAGGGAGGACCTTGAGATACATGGGGTCATGCAAGGATAACGTTCGACAGTGGGGGAGCATTTCATCTAGTCTTGTGTTCCATCCCCTATGCACTACATACATAAGTTACTGAGGGTCTTCTATGTTTATAAGGATGGGTGAGTCTATCTTTAACCGTCCCAACTGTTTCCATTTGCTGATACCGGTGACGTTCGATATACAGAACCGCTAAAGCCCCAGGCTTTCAGGGGGAGTTAGTTTTCCCGTTTGTATCTTCTTGTGTCTAGCTTCGAGAGAAAGTCAACTTAATAATCTTTTGCGGAGTAATTGTGGCACCATACATTTGCCATTTACAGAAAAGGAAAGAATCACCTAGTAGTCAGTAGATCAGACTTAATCAGCCCCCTCACTAGCTAGGGTGGAATTAGATCTGACATGCAATTAATACCATCACTATTACTATTAATGTGGGTTTTAATGGATTTTTTACTGTATATTTTACGATTTTTAGATTTAGATTTATAACTACATCCTCAAGGATTTTGAATTCGAGCCAGCCAACATTGTAGGGATTTGTATGGAGCTATTTATGTATATATATATATATATATATATATATATATCTATATATATATATATATATATATATATATATATATATATATATATATTATACATACACACACATATATATATATATATATATATATATATATATATACATATACATACACATATACACAGTAAAACCTTGGTTTAAGAGCGCTTTGCAAGACAAGCAAAATTTTCAAATAAATTTTGACTTGATATACAAGCGATGTCTTGATATACAAGTAGCCTCAAGTCACAGCTAAGTATAAAAGAGAAGAGAGGCGCCTCGAAGTGTAGCAATATGGTTAAATTTAATGAAGGTTCAACATTTAGCAACTCACATGGTTGATGATTGGAACAGGCACATCTAAGGATGCAGGCATCCGGGGTAAAGCTGTCCACATAGACCATCCTCTGCACCGACTTCTACGTCATCTCTTCCATGCTGCCCCTCGCTTTCAGATCGCTTTACTGCAGGGTGGTCTTCCCGGTCAGGATTACAGACTGGCAGCTGGCGGTGCAGATGATAGTCTATGTGGACAGCTTTACCCCGGATGCCTGCATACTTAGACATGACTGTTTTATTCATCAACCATGTGAGTTGCTAAATGTACCTTAATTAAATGGAACCATATTGCTACACTTAGAGGCGCCTCTCTTCTCTTTGATACTCTGTAGATCCTGCTGGATTTTGCTTCTAATCTCCTTATGGAAGTGGCTATTTGTGGATGGACATTTTATGCAACCTATCGTAATGCTATAATCTTTGTATATGGACTATAAACTGAAGGACTTATGAATAAATGGTTCTGGAATGAATCCTCTGAGTTTCCATTATTTCTTATGGGGAAATTCGCTTTGATATAAGAGTGTTTTGGATTACAAGCATGGTTCCGGAACGAATTATGCTCGCAATCCAAGGTTTTACTGTACATATATATATATACACACACATATGTATATATTTTAATTGCTATACACACACATATATATTATACTTTTTAAAAAGATACATTAACCACTTCAATACAGGGCACTTTCACCCCCTTCCTTTCCAGGCCAATTTTCAGCTTTCAGGGCTGTCACACTTTGAATGACAATTGCGCGGTCATGCAATGCTGTACCCAAATGAAACTTATAATTTTTTTTTTTTTCACACAAATAGAGCTTTCTTTTGATGGTATTTAAGTATTTTGCTCATGATGAATTTTAGAAGTATATTTTTGCAGTATTTCTATACACCCAATATATGCCTTTGCATTGTGTGCTTTGAGAGTGCTTAGCAACACTCGGTGGGTTGACACCATAAGTTCTCACACACCCATCTAGCCCTGGTATACACGTCTTTGCAATGAGTCTGGTTCCATAAATATAGAGGTTGAGATACAGTACAGCAGGCTCTGAGGAAGAATCGAGACCTCGAAACGCGTCAACCAGTCGATGTAAGGACTTCATATCTGTGAGGCGACAATCTCGATGCTGTAACATTAGTGTTGATGTGCCTTTGTCAAATCGATATTTGTGAGTATGAATATGTACTCTCTTTTAATAAAGCCGTTTGTATTGAGGATAATGTGCTAGGCTGGTGCGCCCTCTACTTATTTCTTGATTGCAGCAATAGGGCAACGCTGCAGCCGCAAGTCAAATGCTGGGCTTGTGGTTGCTTAGCATTAGTTCCATTTTAACCAACTGCCGACTGCCCCACGCAGATTTACTACGGCAGGGCGGCTCAGCTGCACATTATCACGTAGATGTACACGATTATGTGCACGCGGTCTTGGCAGCAAGTGCGCGCCGCCAGGGACACGCCCCCGCTGTGATTAGACAACGGGAGCCAGACCCTGGGAGGAGCGTGCTCAATTGACACCGGCCTCGCGCGATCTTCAGATAAACTGACAGGAGAGCCGTCTGCCTATGTAAACAAAGCAAGCGGCTCTCCTGTCAGACAGGCACAGTGAGATTGTGTGTCTCAGCTAAGCCGAAGCACCGATCTCTTTGTGCCTTTCACAGAGCCCCCGCCCCTCCCCCACAGTTATTAAGCACAATTAGGCTCACACTTAACCCCTTGATAACCCCCAGCATTACCCCCTTCCCTGCCAGTGTCATTTATACAGTATCAGTGCATATTATTTATCACCGATTACTGTATTGGTGTCACTGATCCCCAAAACGTTGCAGTCCCGCTAAAAAAATCGCTGATTGCCGCCATTACTAATAATAACAACAAAAGAAAAAGTCTAAAAATCTATTCCATAGTTTGTAAACGCTATAACTTTTGCGCAAACCAATTAATATACGCTTTTTGGGATTTTTTTTTTACCAAAAATATGTAGCAGAATACAAATTGGCCTAAACAGATAAAAAAAAAAAAAAATGATTTTTTACATTTTTTTTTCATTGGGAATATTTTATAGCAGAAAGTAAAAAATATTGTGTTTTTTTTTTTTTTTTTTTTTTTTTCAAAATTGTTGCTCTTTTTTTGTTTATAGCACAAAATCTAAAAAATGCAGAGGTGATCAAATACCACAAAAAAAAAAAAAAAAAAAAAAAAAAAAAAAAAGCTCTATTTGTGGGAAAAAAGGACATCAATTTTATTTGGGTACAGCGTTGCACGACCGCGCAATTGTTAGTGAACGAAATGCAGTGCCGAATCGCAAAAAATGGCCTGGTCATTAGGGGGGGGGTAAAACCTTTCGGAGCTGAAGTAGTTAACCTTTAAAAGAAAAAAAACAAACACTTCAGGAGATGGCGGCGGCAGGATCATCTGAACCCCTGAAAGCTGAGCAATGTGAACGTAGCATTCTTCTCGCTTGCATAACGCTATAACTTTTGCGCAAACCAATCAAAATTTGCTTTTTGGGATTTTTTTTTTTTAACCACAAATATATAGCAGAATACAAATTAGCCTGAACTGATAAAAAAAAATTAGATTTTTTAAATTTTTTTATTGGGAATTTTTGGTAGCAGAAAGTAAAAAATAGTTTTTTTTTTTTTTGTTTTCAAAATTGTCACTTTTTAATTATAGCGCAAAATCTAAAAAATGCACAGGTGATCAAATACCACAAAAAAAGCTCTATTTAGAAAAAAAAGGATATCAATTTAATTTGGGTAAAGCGTCGCACGACCGTGCAATTGTTAGTAAAGGAAACGCAGTGCCGAATCACAAAAAATGGCCTGGCCATTAAGGGGGGGTAAAACCTTCCGGAGCTGAAGTTAACAATTAAAAAAAAAAATAAAAAAATAAAAACACCCCATTTCAGGAGATGGCGGCGGCAGGATCATCTGAACCCCTGAAAGCTGCTGCTGCTTTCAGAGATGGTAGCAATGTGAACGTAGCATTAATTTCACAGCACAGACCCCAAAAATGTGTATTGTGCCAATGCTTGGCAAAATGCTGCATTGCAAATAACTAAAAAAAATAAATAAATATATAAATAAAAAAAAAAAAAAAAAATAAATAAAAAAATAATCGCAGTGCAGGATCACGCTACATTATGCACACGTTGTGCAATGTGAATGAGCCCCTATTCTCGTTCACATATTGTCCATGAATCTCAGCGCAGTCCGCTGGATTACACCTTTTATGAGGCAAAGAACTCGGATTTTACCTGTCAATCCACCAATCAGCCCTCTTTATACTCTGCCCCAGCTACCGGAATATCAAAATTTCAGGCTGCACTTCACTGACTTTTGACAAAAAAAATAAAAAAAATCCCCAGTCATTTAAAGAGAGTCGCGGTTTTTGCTGTAAATTAGTTTTGTAGCAATTGGTTGCCGGCTGCTAAATCCTTTCAACCAATTGTGAACAAAATGACTCCGAACTGCATAAAAAAAAAATAAAAAAAAGTCATTGAACAATTTTTTATTTTTTTAATCTTTTGTTCTTTCTTCAAGCAATGCAAAAAAGAATGTTATTGGTGTGCAAATCAAATGACATACCGACAAGACCGTGTTAATGTAACCTGCCCGCTTCCCTGAGGTTTGGAAATATAAAAAAAAAAAAAAAGTTAAAAGGAAAAAGAAAAAAAATCAATTTTGTTTGCTAGTGGCAGAAGTGGTGGATGGGTTTCCATGACGACGGCGCAGTGATTGACAGCCCGGTGCTGGGTAGCGCACGATATGTAGATTGCAAATGGTTCTCTTATGAGATGGAATATGCACATTGTGAGCTGCAGGGAGGCCGCAACATTGTATCCTTATCAGGGAGGTAAAAACAATTGTTACCTATTAGAAGGAATAAGGGGCCCCATATCGGCTGACATTAATGTTATAATAAACAGAGATTACATATCGCTTTGTATAAAATAACATTCAGGAGATCAACAGAAATTAATGAAATGGGGACCCGTGTGGATAGAAATATGGGGGCTGCCACTGCGATAGGGAGCACTGAAATTATCAGCCTAAACTTCACTTTTTTACCAACTGAATCACTGGAACAATTATGCAGCATGTGAAGTCTGAACTTCTGCCGGCATCCTCATTCCCAGTCAAGCAGTGCAACCAGGATCAGTAGGACAGCCCTACAGAGCGGACTTCAACTCATTCCTCAGATGTGCTGTAACACAGGTCTAAATTCAAGAAAACAGGGAGATCAGATTACACAGTCTGCAGAGGGAGCAGGGAGATCACATTACACAGTCTGCAGAGGGATAACAGATTACACAGTCTGCAGAGGGAGCAGGGAGATCACATTACACAGTCTGCAGAGAGAGCAGGGAGATCACATTACACAGTCTGCAGAGGGAGCAGGGAGATCACATTACACAGTCTGCAGAGGGAGCAGAGAGATCACATTACACAGTCTGCAGAGGGAGCAGAGAGATCACATTACACAGTCTGCAGAGGGTGGAGGGAGATCAGATTACACAGTCTGCAGAGGGAGATCAGATTACACAGTCTGCAGAGGGAGATCACATTACACAGTCTGCAGAGGGAGATCACATTACACAGTCTGCAGAGGGAGATCACATTACACAGTCTGCAGAGGGAGATCACATTACACAGTCTGCAGAGGGAGATCACATTACACAGTCTGCAGAGGGAGATCACATTACACAGTCTGCAGAGGGAGATCACATTACACAGTCTGCAGAGGGAGATCACATTACACAGTCTGCAGAGGGAGATCACATTACACAGTCTGCAAAGGGAGCAGGGAGATCACATTACACAGTCTGCAGAGGGAGATCACATTACACAGTCTGCAAAGGGAGCAGGGAGATCAGATTACACAGTCTGCAGAGGGAGATCAGATTACACAGTCTGCAGAGGGAGCAGGGAGATCAGATTACACAGTCTGCAGAGGGAGCAGGGAGATCAGATTACACACACTGTGGAGGGATCAGGGAGATCACATTACACACATTGTAGAGGGATCAGGGAGATCACATTACACACACTGTGGAGGGATCAGGGAGATCACATTACACACATTGTAGAGGGATCTGGGAGATCACATTACACACATTGTAGAGGGATCAGGGAGATCACATTACACGCATTGTAGAGGGATCAGGGAGATCACATTACACACATTGTAGAGGGATCAGGGAGATCACATTACACGCATTGTAGAGGGATCAGGGAGATCAGATTACACACACTGTGGAGGGATCAGGGAGATCAGATTACACACACTGTGGAGGGATCAGGGAGATCACATTACACACGCTACATGTAGAGAGCTGGGAGATCACATTACACAAATACCGCTTTCTCTCTTCTAGCAGAGATTGGCTTGTAGTGGCTTTTCTACATATCCATGAAGGTTTTGACTTTCTTGCAGCTAATCCCATTACAAACTACAAAAACCTCCCAGTGCCACAACCTCTGACCACCAGGAAAACAGCCTGTATAAGTATCTGAATCTGTCTTCATATGGGATTCCTGCAATCCTCTACACAACAGACCAGCAGAGGGAGAGTCGGCACCAAGAGCCAATGCGGCATCGTTCTGCCAATCTAACAGTGGACTTCTGCTGACAGGAGGACAGAGCAGAGTCACCTGCCGCAGCCCGACTAGCAAACTGGGGGCGTGTTGGTGACCCAGCTATTCAGTATGTAATGCTGCAACCGAAAATCCTGGTCACTGACCTGGCACAGCAGGCAAGTAGAACTGCTTGGATCGCAAGACTGGCTGAGCAGAATTACAAAGATTTTTGTACATAAGTCGGCCTTAAGTTAAGCGTTAATCAGCAAATTAAAGAAAAAAAAAAATTACCTTTGCAAAAATCAAACAAATCAAAGTGAGCTAATGAGAAGAAGACGCGTTACTGACTGCGTACAGGAGAAGTGCCGAACGTCTGGATATAATCAGAGATAGATTGCACTCAGCCGTGGAGGTAATTGATTTGGTAATGTCATTACTGATGGAAAAATTCACAATTAATCATCTCATTTATCTGCTGGGAGAATATATTAAAGGAAGCAATCATGACATAAACTCGGGGGCTGTCACTACCGATCTCCTTCCAGGAATACTAGGCAGCTGGCTGTCCTGCAGATCCAATGGCTTCAACACGTTCTCCGTCACTGACGTGGATGCAGATCAGGAAAGAGACCTGTCAGCCATTTATTGTTCTCTTAGGACAGGTCTGCTTTAAAGCCCAACTGAACTGTACAAAGTCTTACAGTTCCTTTAGAAAGCAGCCACAGCCTGAGTAGAAAAGCATGTCACTGGCCAGCATGCAGCAAAGGAGGACCATTGATCCCTGCCGGGAAGTAAAGGTCTCTCTGCAGAGAACTGATACTCCATCGGCTGAGACAAACCTTTAGCTATGTATAGTCAGTTTGCTCTCTCTTTCTCCATGTGGTAAAGCCGAGTCTCTATGCATTTTGTCATAATGACGTCATTATGATGAAACGCGTAGGAGCGTGGCTTCACGACAGAGAGAGCAAGTGGACAATACAGGCTTTCACTGAAAGATACAATCCAGTCCCAGTTCATTTCCTTTAGAAAGCAGCCACAGCTTGAGTAAAAAGCCTACCCCTAGCAAGTATGTTTTAAAGGAGGACCATTGCTCCCTGTCTGGAAACAGTGGTATCTCTACTAAGAACTGACACACCATCTGCTGATTCAAGCCTATAGCTCTGTATAGTCAGTTTGCTTTCTCTTAGTGCCGTAAAGCCACCTCCTTGCGCGGTTTGTCATAATGACATCATTACAGCGAAACGCGTAGGGTAATGGCTTCACGGCATCGAGAGAGACAGAGCAAGCAGACAATACATGCTTACATTGAGAGATCCAATCAATTCCCAAACCTTTAGCTATGTATAGTCCACTTGCTCTCTCTCTCTCAATGCCCTGAAGCCACGTCCCTACTTGTTTTGTCGTAATGATGTCATTACGACGAAACGCAAAGGGGCAAGGCTTCACTACATTGAAAGAGAGAGAGTGAGCTAACAATACAGGCTTACATTGAGAGATCCATTCCATTCCCAAACCTATAGCTCTGTATAGTCAGCTTGCCCTCTCTCAGTGTCGCAAAGCCATGTCCCTGCGCGTTTTGTCATAATGACGTCCTTATGAAAAAAATGCATAGGGGGGTGGCTTCACGGCATCGAGAGAGTGAGCAAGCTGACAAAACAGGCTTACATTGAGAGATCCACTCCACTCCAAAACTTATAGCTCTGTATAGTTTGCTTGCTCTCTCTCTGTGCAGTGAAGCCACATCCCTGTGCATTGTCATAATGACGTCATTATGAAGAAACGTGTAGGGGCGTGGCTTTACGGCATAGAGAGAGAGAGCAAGCTGACAATACAGGCTTACACTGAGAGATCCAATCAATTCCCAAACCTATGGCTCTGTATAGTCAGCTTGCTCTCTCTCAGTGTTGCAAAGCCATGTCCCTGCGCATTTTGTCACAATAACGTCTTTACGAAGACATGCATAGGGGCGTGGCTTCACGGCATTGAGAGAGAGCAAGCTGACAATACAGGCTCACATTGAGAGATCCAATCCACTCCAATACTTTTAGCTCTGTATAGCTAGCTGGCGCTCTCTGTGCATTGTCGTAATGACGTCATTACTTAGAATTGTGTAGGGGTGTGGCTTCACGGCATTGAGAGAGAGAGCACACTGACAATACAAGCTTACACTGAGAGATCCAATCCATTCCCAAACCTATAGCTCTGTATAGTCAGCTTGCTCTCAATGCCGTGAAGCCACGTCCCTACCTGTTTTGTCGTAATTATGTCTTTATTACGAAACGCGTACGTGCAAGGCTTCACCGCATTGAGAGATAGAGAGCAAGCTGACAATACATTGAGAGAGCCAATCAATTCCCAAACCTATAGCTCTGTATAGGATTGAATCTCTGTGTAAGCCTGTATTGTCGGCTTGCTCTTTCAATGTCGTGAAGCCACGCGTCTACCTGTTTTGTCGTAATGTCATTATGACGAAACGCGTATGTGCAAGGCTTCACCACATCGAGAGAGAGCAAGCGGACAATACAGGCTTGCATTGAGATATCTAATCCATTCCCAAACCCTTTAGCTCTGTATAGTCAGCTTACTCTCTCAATGCCATGAAGCCATATCCCTATTTGTTTTGTCGTAATTATGTCCGAGGCAAGGCTTCACCGTATTGAGCGAGAGAGCAAGCTGACAATACAGGCTTACATCAGGTTGTGGCTGCTTTCTAAAGTGGTTAGCACTTCTGTCTAGCTGTACACTGTTGTTCCCGGTTCAAATCCCAGTCGGGACACCATCTGCATGGAGTTTGCATGTTTCCCTGTGCTTACATGGGGTTCATACCAGGTTTCCTCTCGTACTCCATAGGTTGTCTCCGGTCTGAATTTGCTGTAGTATGTGTATGCGCATGCATGTGAGATAGGGCCCTTAGCTTGTAAGCGACTTGAGGGTAGGGGGGACTGATGTGATGCAATATGTAAAATGCTGTGTAAAAGTTGGAGCCAAGTAAATACCTGTAATAAAGAGATGCAAGGTGAACATATTTAGCCAACAAACTAAAATCTAATTTGGGGATTAAAAGTAATCTTGGATGTGAATTTCACATTTTTATATACTTTCTATACTCTTATATGATTGTACTGTGCAGAGTCTCCCTCTAGTGGCTATCTGCATACAACTGCAATCATTGTGGTCTCTGATCAACAACTGCTGAGATTAACCACTTCTGGACCGGAAGGATTTGCCCCCTTAATGACCAGGCCATATTTTGCCATTCAGTACTTGGTTACTTTAATGGACAATTGCGCGGTCGTGCAACGCTGTACCTAAATAAAATTGATGTCCTTTTCCCCCACAAATAGAGCTTTCTTTTGGTGGTATTTGATCACCTGTGCGATTTTTATTTTTTGCACTATAAACAAAAAAAATAGCGACAATTCTGAAAAAAAAAATTAAATAAAAAAAAAAAAAAAAAAATCGCATTCTGCTATATAACATTCCCTCAAAAAAATTAGAAAATCTAACATTTTAGGCCAATTTGTTTTCTGCTACATAATTTTGTTAAAAAAAAAAAAAATCGCAATAAGTGTATTCTGATTGGTTTGCGCAAAAGTTATCGCATCAACTACAGGAAAGATGTAATTTTTATTGTTTTTTATTATTTTATTTTTTTTACTAGTAATGGCGGCGATCTGTGATTTTTTGCAGGACTGCAACATTGCGGCGGACAGATCGGACCCTTGACTGACATTTGTGACACTTTTGGGGGGACCAGTGACATTACTACAGTAATCAGTGCTAAAAATATGCACTGTTACTGTAATAATGAGGGGTTAACATTGTGGGTGGATCAAGGAGTTAAATGTGAGCCTAGGGGAGTGATTCTAACTGTGGGGGGCGTGGCTTCTGAAATGACCATAGAGACCTGTGATCCTATATAGAAGGATCACATGGTCTCTATGACCATTCCAGGGAGAAGAACGGTCAGCTGTGTTTACAACAGCTGACCGTTCTCTCTCAGCGGGGAACGATCGTGGGTGTCAGGCGGCAATCGGAGCTGCCTGCCCCGTGCATCGGAGTCCCCGCTGATGAGTGGGGGGTGGGAGCGTGGCAGCGCTCGCCCCCTAGCTGCAGGTGCGTGACCGACGTATACCTACGTCGGTTCACGCAGGAGGGCCGCACTGCCGCAATATAACTGCAGCGGGCGGTCGGGAAGCGGGTAAAGAACAACTAGTTTTGGATAGAGTGGAATAGGAACAGACCCCCCCTATTGGTTCTTGCTTTCTGTGCGCCAGTTAGGGAGATTCCCTCTCTCTATCTGTCCTGTTTACCATTATCATTAAACGTGAAAGTAAAAGAAAATCCCAAATTTTGGGTTGCCTCCAGAAAAGTAAATGAAGAGGAAATCTTCCAATAGGGAGTTCTGATGACATGGAGGTCCCCAAGGAGGTGCTGAGAATTCTCCTAATTTGTAGGGATTTCCTCTCACTTCGTGTTTGGTTAGGAGACAGGAAGTTAAGGGAAATCTCTGCAATGGGACACAGATGGTGAAAAAAAAAATAAAAAAAATCTGACAAGGGTTATAAACCTCCCTTGCTCTATCCAAAAAAAAAAAAAAAAAAAAAAGTTTTGCCTTTAGTTCCACTTTAAATCCCAGCCACACAGCATGCATTGCATTGCATTCAGTTAGTCAGACTTGACTGGTAGGCTTCCACTGAATGATAGGAACAGTAAAACAACTGCACAGTACCTTAACCACTTGCCGACCGCCCGCAGCAGCTATACTGCGACAGGCTGTCTCGACTGCGCAAACTGCTGTACCTGTTCGCGGGAGCGCTCCTGGGGGCCCCCATTAGGAAGCCGATCTATGGGGCCGGCACCCGCCATCGCTCCCCACTGGGAGAGAACGACGGTCTGCTGTTGTAAACACAGCTGACCGTTGTTCTCTCTGGTATGTACACAGATCTCCTGTGATCCTCCTATTTAGGATCACAGGTCTCTGTGTTGATTCCACAAGTCCCTCCCCCATACAGTTAGAAAACACCCCCTAGGCTCACACTTAACCCTTTGATTGCCCTAGGTTAACCCCTTCCCTGCCAGTGTTTTTCCAGTAACAGAGCATATTTTTAGCACCGATTACTGTAGTAATGTCACTGGTCCCCAAAAAAGCGTCAAAAATGTCAGTTAGGGGTCCGATCTGTCTGTCGCAATGTTGCAGCCCCACTAAAACTTGCTGATCGCCATCATTACTAGTAAAAAAATAAATAAAAATGACAAATCTTTCCCCTAGTTTGTAGACGCGATAACTTTTGTGCAAACCAATCATAATACACTTATTGGGATATTTTTTTTTTTTACCAAAATCATATGTAGCAGAATACAAATTGGCCTAAAATGATGAAAAAAAATTAGATTTTTAATTTTATTTTTTTTGGGTAATATTTTCACAATTGTCGCACTTTTTTTATTACGCCGAAAAAAAAAAAAAAAAAAGAAAAAAAAAAAATCGCAGAGGTGATCAAATACTACCAAAAGAAAGCTCTATTTGTAGGGAAAAAAAAAAAAAAGTACATCAATTTTATTTAGATACAGCGTCGCACGACCGCGCAATTGTCAGTTAAAGTAACACAGTGCCGTATCGCAAAAAATGGCCTGGTCATTAAGGGGGCGAATCTTTCCCGTCCAGAACTCCCATTTATAGAAGGTCTGTGAGGTCCAACAATCATTGCAGTTCATCTGAATTTGCTATAGAAAGAGAACCTTATTTTGCATAAATGTTATTTTATTATGACTGCTGTGTTCCTTTTCTCAGATTCAGATCGGCACCCCGGGCAGGGAATAGGTATGGGAAGGTGTATTGTTTGATGCTCACATCAGAGACAAAGTGCATTATTCAGGAGCTCAGGAAGCCCACAAGCTGAATCGTCTTCTACAGATTCTATAATACCGTTGGGCTGGGGGCTGCATACTGTACATTACACAACCTGTACACTAAGAAATGTACACATCTGACATCTCAAATAGGATAACATTTCTACAAAATGCAGAACTCCAAGCACAAACTTTTTTTTTCTTATATATATATATATATATATATATATATATATATATATATTTATATTCCACAGTAGCTACAAAGGATGTAAACCCACTTTGTGTGCATCAAATGCGTTTGCAATCCCAGATATTATGTTCTAACCAAAGCAGTGACATCATCACTGGGCTGTACACAGCCAGTGCAGAGCGCAGAGTTGTGGGAGGAACCCACAAGACTCCACCCATTACAAACTGCCTGCAGAAATTTACTGGGGGGGGGGGGGGGGCGGAGACAAGACCAGTCACCCTGCACAAGGAGAGAGAGCAGCAGTGAGCGGTCTTTATTACAGGAAGTCTCGCACTGGATTGCTGCACAGATCTGGAAGAAATACACAAAGCACACCGAGATTCAAGAAGCATACACATGCTTATCCCAGGATTTAAATCATTCCTTTGCTTAGATAATATCTTAAACAGAAGCTCGAGCCCAACTCCCTAAAATGATTCAGGGATGTACTGTTTACCAAACTTTTTATTTGGTTTTGGATTGAAAGGAACAGTAAATACCTCTGTAGAGTTTCTCATTTCTACGTTCTCGATATTATCAAGAGGGTGGAGGCAAGGTTGGTCATGGGAGTAAATTATTTGGTCATGTGAATCTCATCATGCACTGGTCACAGCGCCTAGTTCATCATGCACTGGTCACAGCGCCTAGTTCATCATGCACTGGTCACAGCGCCTAGTTCATCATGCCCTGGTCACAGCGTCTAGTCCATCATGCACTGGTCACAGCGTCTAGTCCATCTGTGGTAAAATGTGCAAGATTTTGTCTAACACAGCACCTAGTTTCTTTTAGTTTTAAAGTGGTCAAGAAGGAAATCTTCCTTGGAGATATGATGGTCTACAAGTAGTGAAGCCTAGAGACAATTACGGGTGAAAGTCAAGTCAAGCAGTTCTTCTGGGGCTTTCGAGGAGATGAGAAAGTAGAGGAGGTGATTCAGGAGTCATCTTAGAAGGTCTTGAGATGAGAACTCCATGGCCACTGACTTTTGCCACGTAAGGGGGTATCCATTCCCCCCCCCCCCCCATTTAGTAAAGTGCCAGGTATGGAGAAGACAACAACAGTTGAGGTGGGAAACGCATCGGGCACAGGCTATTTTTAGCTTCAAGTGTTTTCTGGCTATTTTAAAGCACGTCTGCCACGTTCGGCTGCTCAGTAGCGCCCGGTGTATCATTTTTCTTAAAAACCTGCCCAGACTTTTAAACAACTTGGTGATAACAAACATTCCACCTTTACCAAACTAACAAAAGAACCGCACAAATTCTATAGCACGAATACACAGTTGGGCAGCAAAGCCACCATTCATACACAGAGATGGAAGAGAAAAGTGTCGGTATAAGGTGTCTTCCCTACCAAGCCAGCTACAACTTCCTTCATCTTAAACTCACAAAGGAGCAACCATTACATGGAAACTCGGCTCACTCTCTCATTTTTTCTTTTTTTAAAGGGAGAAAATTGCCCAGCCAAAAAAAAAAAAAAAAGAAGCCTGCTTAGAAATAAAGATAAAGAAACGTATCATGAAAAAAAAAAAAATAAGCGGCTTCAGAGTGAAATTAAAAGAGGAAAGAAAATAACAGTATCAAAAGGAACATTACAAACTATAAGACGCTGAGCAGCAGGAGAGTCTGCGAGAGTGGAACACAATATCTACTCACAAAATTCTCTTATCTACAAGGACTTCAGAGGCAAAAAAATGGAATGCTGAATATCGAGCTTGTTATGGTAAGCTGGCAAAAACTGAGGTTTAAAGTAGGTCTACTGATAACATTCAAGTTACCTAAAAAAAAAAAAAAAAAATCAGGCTTGAGTTAAACAAAAAACAGGGATTGGCTAAGAGAAGGGAGGGAAATTTACCAAAGTGTGCAAATTGGACCGGCCCAACAGTTGCCCTTTCCTATCTGCAATCTGTAAAACACCTCAGCAGGATGCCCCATGCAAAAAGGAACGTTAAAGAGACACCCTCATCTTGCTCATGCAAGGGTGATGTTGCCGGCTGTGGAGGGGCATGGCGTTACGATGGAGGGCAGGTAAAGTCAGTCCGGAGAGCGCTTCTCCAGAGACCTGCCCTGTATGACCAAGGTGACCAGGGCCGCTGATAAGCCAGTACAGCCAGCCCTCCTGTAGGGGGCCCGAGCTCTGTCACTTCAGAAGAGGGGCCCGGGCACCTGCAGGAGAGGAGAGCCGACTGTACTGTCATGTGACTCCTGTGGATCTACTTGCAACACTGCCAGCTTTCTTCCTCCAGCAGCTTGGCAGAGGGATCGGTTCTACATGCTGGCAAAGTGTCCAGATCTGAAATAGAAGGAGACAGCTACAGAGTCTCTGTCGGGTCCTGAAACTCCCCTCCGTCTCCCTCTGGTCAGTAGTCGGCAGTGTTATCTCCTGGCTGTCAGTGTGATGAATGAGCAGGAAGCTCCACCTCCCTCCAGATCGTGCACTCACTGCTCTGTTTCACTATGACCTCCAGGGTTTGGATGCTTCAATGCTTCTGCTGGAGGGGGTGAGTGTGGGGGGTGTTGGGGAGTTCCTGCTAGAGTGAAGGGGACAGAAACTTCAGAATTTTTGAGAGGGGTAAACATGGACCCAGCCTAGAACTGCAGGAATCTGCTACTGCACTGCTGGAGCTGGGAGCCAGTGTACACATCTGTACCCAGGCTTTTCTATATACATCTTAGTGCCGGTTCACACTGATGCGGCTGCGGCGATCGCATGTAATGTCGGAGCGCACTGCTCCTTCATTACATGCGATCGGCTGTGCGGTGCGAGTTTAGCCATACACTTTGTATGGCTAAATTCGCATCGCACCCGCAGCAAAGACGCACAGGACCCTTTTTTGCAGCTGCATCAGGATCGGATCGCACAGCGGTTCACACTTGTGCGATCCGATCCTGTGCGAACTGCAAGATCGCACTGCAATATGCAATCAAACTGGGGGTGTCGTTAAGATTACATTGACACCCCCAGCGTATCGCATATGGCAGTGTGAACTGCCAGGGGTGCGTTTGCGATGCGGGAACAGGCTGCAAATTCGCAGCCTTCCCGCATCGCATAAGTGTGAACCGGCACTTAAGGCCCACTTTATACTTCACATAGCAGTAACACACGTTCCTGCTTGCATTTTTTTTTTTTCCTTTTCGTAAATAGGTAATCTAATCACTTGAATGGGCTGTCATATGTGTGACAAACACATCATAGAGGCTCTAGTACCTATTAAGACATGCAGCTTTGCCACAGGACAAAACGCAGGTCTGATAATTGCATTTGGGGTGCCATTAACAATTAATGACACCACAAGTGATTAGCGCATTTGCAGTGCATTTACAAAATGCACTGCAAAACGCCCGTTACCTGTGCACTTTTTCACACATTCAGGAAACATCACACAAGTGTAAATGCGGCCTGATGCCTAGTATATACTGCTAGTTTTTTTTTTTTTCGTTCAACCCTGCGGGCTAAACAAAAAAACCCTACACCTCAGGTCAGAGCCGCTGTACTAACAATCCAATGTCAGTACAGCAATCTCCCCTGCTGTTCAATTGTGTTTTGACAAGGGGACCACCCACCCACCAGAAAACTCTGGTCAGTGCTCTCAGGCCGTTGGCTGAGAGGACTGATCGGGAGATGGTCGGCAGACCTTTTTTGGTCATGCCCCTTCGACAGAAGCCAGCTATAGTCAGACAGGACTGTGTACATGCCATGGCTGCGATGCTTTACTTCATAGCTGTGGCATTTTTAACGCAGGCTACAGAGTTTGACAGGCAGTACCATCTGTCAAACTCCCCATTGAGTTCAAAAGGGTTGCTCTACACCTTGAAGTCAAATAATTGGCTCACAGTTGCAATGCGGTCTCACAATGTAAAATTGCCATTCAGCAATTTAAAAAAAAAAAAAAAAAAAAACATGCCAGTAGCGAGGCTCTAATTTCTGCCATGGCAGCATACCATTGCGACCATGGCATTTTAGCGAATTGAAATTTCCGGGGAGGGGGGGGGCCCTGTCAGGTAGGTTGTAGGGGGCCCCGTGATTTCTAACAGCGGCCCTGAAGGTGACCATAACTGTTTTATTCTATGTTTCTTTTTACAGCTAGGTACACAGCGTTTGAATTGTATACTAGCAAAAGTACGCCCATTCACTGAATACAGAAGAACGCGTCACTGTTGTGGTGTAGCGTACAGAAGTATGCATCAGTAAAGTAGTGCTTAGGCATGCATCAGTGCAGTGGCAGTAATGGCAAGGGCAGGCATTGGTGCAGTGGTGAGTGAAGATGGTGCATGTGGGAGAGGTGGAGAGAGCAGCAGAAGGAGAGAATGGTGGACTGGTGCAGTGGTGAGAAATGGTATGCAGGTGTGGTGTGGACTAAGGGGGGTCAGCTGCGGTGGTGAGAGTAGACATGCAGGTGTGGTGTGGATGGAGGAGGAAGGAGGTCAACTGCAGTGGTTAGAGTGGGTGTGCAGGTGTAGTGTAGATGGAGGAAGATGGGAGTCTGCTGCGGTGGTGGGATTGGGTGTGCAGGTGTGGTGCAGATGGAGAGGAAGGGGGCCAACTGTGGTGGTAGGATTCCGCATACAGACGTGGTGCAGAGGGAGGAGGAAGGGGGGGTCTGCTGCAGTGGTAGGAAAGGTTGTGCAGGTGTGGTGTGCATGGAGGAGGAAGGTGGTCAACTGTAGTGGTGAGAGTGGGTGTGCAGGTGTGGTGCAGATGGAGGAGGATGGGGATCTGCTGCGGTGGAGTGATTGGGTGTGCAGGTGTAGTGCAGATGGAGAGGAAGGGGGCCAACTGCGGTGGTAAGATTGGGCATGTAGACATGGTGCAGATGGAGGAGTAAGGGGGTCAGCTGCAATGTTGAGAGTGGGTGTGCAGTGTGGTGCAGATGGAGGAGGAAGGAGGTCTGCTGTAGTGGTGAGTGGGTATGCAGGTGTAATATGGACAGAGGAGAAAGATGGTCAGCTGCAGTGGTGACAGTGGGTGTGCCTCTGTGGTGCAGATGAAAGAAGGAAGAGGGTTAGCTGCAGTCGTGAGAGCAGGCAGGGTTGGGGAAGGGGGTCAAGGTGCAGTGGTGAGAAGGTGATGAGGATATTGGGGGGGGGGGTTGGTTGCTGAGGCATGCATTGGTGCAGTTGCAACGATTGATAGGCATACTGGTGAGTGAAGTGGGGGCATGTAGAAGAGGCAGTGAGAGCCAGGGAAGAGGATGGGGTTCAAGAAATCTGGTGAGAGTGGGAGGTGGTTGGTGTGCAGGTGTGGTGAGGGTGGAGGAGGATGGGGCTCAAGAACTCTGGTGAGAGTGGGAGGTGGTTGGTGTGCAGGTGTGGTGAGGGTGGAGGAGGATGGGGCTCAAGCACTCTAGTGAGAGTGGGAGGTGGTTGGTGTGCAGGTGTGGTGAGGGTGGTGGAGGATGAGGTTCAGCTGCAGTGACGAAAGCGCGGTAGGTAAGGGGTAAAGGTGCAGTGATGGGGAGGTTTCGGGCATTGTGGTGAGAAGGGTAGTGCATGCTCATTGACGATGGAGGTGGGGGATGGGGAGAGTGCAGGGGTAGGCATGGATGCAATTGCAGCAATCTTGGAGACTGAGAACCCAAAACCTGGGAAACCAAAATAAAAACCAAGGGAGATTATCCAACCACAGCATCCACCCAAAACCGATATACATGGTACGGAAGGCTGAACTTCTAATCTAAGGGCTTGACATAGAGTGGTGGGAAATGCAGAAGTCTGACTCAAATTCATACAAATTCTTCACTGACTTCTTAAGGCTCAGCTGAGCAACTGATAAAACCCCCAGCGATTCCAGTCACATCGTACTCTGCTTGATCAATACACTTACCATGACAGCGATTCCTGTGAACATTAAAGCGGAGAGGAACTGCCATACTCTGAAAGGGGAAAAAAAAAGAGAGAGAAGATCAGTTATATCACAGCATTCTACCAGCTGATTAAAAAAATATAAAGATATTTGCAAAATGCAAGAAATACAGGCTCATGTAAAAAAAACCCATACTGCATATTAATATATCCAATGACAACAAACATAAGCTGTTAGATTTTGCATCCCTGTGCTCTGACAGCGATCATCCCAGGCCCCAAAGAGTAAGGCTGGCCATACACTATACAATTTTCTTTTTCAATTTTCTTTAGATTGACCTTCAACTATGTAATGCAACAGCCTGGCCTTGTTGCAAACACATCGAAAGTGTTTAGCTTTGACCTCATATTATATGGATTTGGTAAATCTAAAAGAAAATTGAATAAGAAAATTATATAATGTATGGCCAGCCTAAATATTACATTGTTTACATCAACCCTGTCTGGCACTGCAACTGCAGACGAGGACTGGGAATAAATAAAATAATGCATTCCACTTCTCTGTTTTTGATTCAAGGCCTTTGGTTCCAGTAGCTGAAAATGATCTCTATAATGCACTGCACTCATGTAATCACTGGAGACCACAGACTGCTGGGAAGCAGACACTTTGTATTGGTTGCAGAAGAGATCAAAACTATGTTTTGTTTTTGTTTTTTTTTTTAAGATTTAAATGTCGAAGAAATCAGTGTCATCCAAGTAACCTTACTAACAAGTGTTGACGTGTATCCAAACTTTGTTTTCTTCTCCTTTCCATGAATAATTTATGAAAAGCTTTCCCTTAAAGGCCCAATATGATCAAAAACAATGTATTGGCTAAAAAGCGTAAATACATTCTCTGCACAAACCAATTCCAATCCTCTACTCAGAAAATAACTATTGATTAATGACTGCTATTACCACTGGTATGTGCTTCACATATCAAATCAAATCTATATACAAACAAGTGCTGTGCAATCTATTTTACCATGCATTAAAAACAAACAAACAATCTATAGTAATGCTTAATTAGTGTTTACATAAAACCTAACCCCATAAATAAAAAATAAAAAAAACGGTGATAATAAAGAATCGTGCTTTTGTTTATTAGTTTTCAGATGTATCCTCTACCTCCACTTCTGCATTCACAGTGCACTTATTTTGTTAGCGATTTTCTTCATGCTTCTTGGTTTTAATAAAGTAATTTTTCAAAGGAAAGCACTTTGATGTTTTACCTTACGTTCTTTTTTTAAAGTCTTTATTTATTCAAACTTAAAGATGTGGACAAGATCAGAAAATGTGGAAGAATGTGCCTTTAGCCCAGGGGTCTCCTGACTTTCTAAACAAAGTGTCAGTTTACTGTCCTTCAAAATTTAGGGGGGCCGGACTGTGGCCAGTGGAAGAAAAAAAAATGTTCTGGGGGGTCAGTGGGGGGTAAACCGTGCCCCGTCGTTGGCATCCGTGGGAGGAAAAGTGCCCCCGTCGTTGGCATCCGTGGGAGGAACAGTGCCCCCGTCCTTGGTATCCGTGGGAGGAACAGTGCCCCCGTCCTTGGTATCCGTGGGAGGAACAGTGCCCCCGTCCTTGGTATCCGTGGGAGGAACAGTGCCCCCGTCCTTGGTATCCGTGGGAGGAACAGTGCCCCCGTCCTTGGTATCCGTGGGAGGAACAGTGCCCCCGTCCTTGGTATCCGTGGGAGGAACAGTGCCCCCGTCCTTGGTATCCGTGGGAGGAACAGTGCCCCCGTCCTTGGTATCCGTGGGAGGAACAGTGCCCCCGTCCTTGGTATCCGTGGGAGGAACAGTGCCCCCGTCCTTGGTATCCGTGGGAGGAACAGTGCCCCCGTCCTTGGTATCCGTGGGAGGAACAGTGCCCCGTCCTTGGTATCCGTGGGAGGAACAGTGCCCCGTCCTTGGTATCCGTGGGAGGAACAGTGCCCCGTCCTTGGTATCCGTGGGAGGAACAGTGCCCCGTCCTTGGTATCCGTGGGAGGAACAGTGCCCCGTCCTTGGTATCCGTGGGAGGAACAGTGCCCCGTCCTTGGTATCCGTGGGAGGAACAGTGCCCCGTCCTTGGTATCCGTGGGAGGAACAGTGCCCCGTCCTTGGTATCCGTGGGAGGAACAGTGCCCCGTCCTTGGTATCCGTGGGAGGAACAGTGCCCCGTCCTTGGTATCCGTGGGAGGAACAGTGCCCCGTCCTTGGTATCCGTGGGAGGAACAGTGCCCCGTCCTTGGTATCCGTGGGAGGAACAGTGCCCCGTCCTTGGTATCCGTGGGAGGAACAGTGCCCCGTCCTTGGTATCCGTGGGAGGAACAGTGCCCCGTCTTTGGTATCCGTGGGAGGAACAGTGCCCCGTCCTTGGTATCGGTGGGAGGAACAGTGCCCCGTCCTTGGTATCCGTGGGAGGAATAGTGCCCCGTCCTTGGTATCCGTGGGAGGAATAGTGCCCCGTCCTTGGTATCCATGGGAGGAATAGTCCTCCGTCCTTGGTATCCGTGGGAGGAATAGTGCCCCGTCCTTGGTATCCGTGGGAGGAATAGTGCCCCGTCCTTGGTATCCGTGGGAGGAATAGTGCCCCGTCCTTGGTATCCGTGGGAGGAATAGTGCCCTGTCCTTGGTATCCGTGGGAGGAATAGTGCCCCGTCATTGATATCCGTGGGAGGAATAGTGCCCAGTCGTTGGTATCAATGGGAGGAAGAGTGCCCCGTCATTGGTGTCAGTGGCAGGAACTATGCTAGTGCTATGTTAGTACCAGTGGGACAAATAGTGCCCATCATTGGTATTAATGGGAGTCTTTATGCCCTGTTCTTGGTATCAATCGGAAGAATAGTGCACTGTCGTTGGTATTAATGGGAATGTTAGTGCCCCGTCATTAGTATCAGTGGGAGGAATAATGCCCCGTCGTTGGGATCAAATAGTGCCCAGTTGTTGGGATCAGTGGAGGAATAGTTCCCCATCACTGGTAATAATGGGAGTCTTAGTACCCCATCGTTGGTATCAATGGGAGGAAGAGTGCCCCATCATTGGTGTCAGTGGCAGGAACTACGCCACACTGTTGCTGTCAGTGGGAGGAATAATCCCCAGAGGGCCAGATAATAGCAAGTAAGGGCCACTGGGCTGCAGTTTGGAGACCACTGCTCTAGCTGTTCCACATCTCCAACAGTTGTTTCCATATGTTCTTGAGTGGAAGAGCCACTTTAGTTGCAGACTTTGGTTGTTGTACTAATTTCAATTGAAGAGGAAGTGGATGATACATCTGGAGGCATTACTAAAAAAAAAAAAAAAAAAAAATAGTGACGTCACTCCCGCGCATGCGCGCGGCGGTCATTTTCCGGCAAGTGCCCGGCATGGAACTCTGAAGGTCCGCCAGACCTTCAGAGCGCATGCGCCGCTAGCGTCAGCGGCTGCATGCAGGGCAAATATCTACTAAACCGTGCAGGTTTAGGAGATATTATTATACCTACAGGTAAGCCTTTATAGGCTTAACTGTAGGTAAAAGTCACAAAAATACTACCACTTTAAGCTTTGCCCAAAAAAACAAACCTGGAAACTGATTGGTTTCTCTGCAGAGTTGCACCAGATATGGCTCCAATTTTAGAACCCCCCCCACCACCACCAATATATTTGATAACTGTATTGGATTATGTAGTAGATTTAGAGTGCATCTACAGCCCAAACTTCTTTTGAATTTTATATAGAGTGCGGAAGGTTGGAATCCATGTAAAATTTTTATTGGCACCTGGGGAGTTTGCCCTCTATTTGTCCTGGGGACCACTGTCAACAGGACATATTGAAGTCTATGTATAAAAAAAATTATTGTACAAATGTTACAAGTATATTTTATGGATATGGAGATCCTGTGATCAGCTCCATCGTGTTCTTTGTTTCCTGAAATACATCAAATCAGAGAATATACCGCATTATGGCCACTAGATGGAGTTGACAATCAGAGGAAATCAATATTCAAGAGTAACTTCAGTCCCCTTAATGATAGCCTTGTAACCCCCCCCTCCCCCCCCCCAACCTGTGCTGCCATCTTTGAAAATCCACCATGTGTACAGATAAGTCAGAGGACTCTGCCCAGCCTTTGGGACCTGGCAGACCCCTGCGAGGCAGTGGCACATGGGCAGACGACCTGAGATCTGGAACCCCCATAACTTGTCTTCCCATCGCACATGCACAGGGAAAAACTGTGCGCAGATGTGCCAAAGGTGTCTGCTGGGTTCTAAATGCCAGGCAGTTCCCTCTAGAAAATCTGGAACTTCGCAACGCATATGCGCAGTGAGGCACCAGGACCACAACGTCAATTCTTAATATCGAATTGAGGGAGAGAGGGAGGGCTGGAGCCAGGTGCAAAAATCTTTTTTTTTTTTTGGGTGAAGGTCCTCTTTAAGTAAAATACAGTATTGGATAGAAGACTGCTTGTGACATTCATCCAATGACTTTTTGATACATAGATGCTAAAGTGATAGGAATCATCCAGTGGTGACAACTGTGTAAGAGGGGATACCTTGCACTTTCCCTCAGCCTTTCACAAGGTTTAGTTTTAGATTTTAGAAAAACAGACTTTTCAAAAATGAAATTAGTCATAAATGAGTCCTTATCAGACTGGAACGGATTACATGGAGTCCAGGAGAAATGGGACTACTTAAAAGGTGCATTATTGAAGGCAACAGAAAATTGCATTAGACTTGTCAGTAAAAGCAAAAAAAGGAAGAGACCACTGTGGTACTCAGCAGAAGTGGCCCAAATCATTAAAAATAAAAAGCTAGCATTTTGTAATTATAAAAAAACCCAGAGCAATGAAGATAAGGAAATCTACAAGATTAGGCAGAAAGAGGCCAAGCAAGTTATAAGAACTTCTAAAGCGCAGGCAGAAGAAAAACTAGCTCAGTCTATGAAAAAGGGGGATAAGACATTCTTCAGATATATAAATGAAAAAAGGAAATTAAAACAAGGAATAACTAAATTAAAAACAAAGGACGGAAGGTATGTAGAAGAGAATAAAGGGCTAGCCGACTGCCTTAATGAATACTTCTGTTCAGTTTTTACAGAAGAAAAAGGAGAAGGACCTCCACTTCAAAGGATGACTAATGAATCATTTGATGCATGTGTCTTTACAGAGGAAGACGTTCTAAGATTGCTGTCTAAAGTGAAGACAAATAAGTCACAGGGTCCTGATGAGATACACCCAAAATTATTAAAAGAGCTTAGTGGTGAGCTGGCAAAACCATTAACAGATTTATTTAACCAATCATTAGTAACAGGAGTCGTCCCGGAAGATTGGAAATTGGCAAATGTCGTGCCCATTCACAAGAAAGGTAGTAGGGAGGAATCGAGCAACTATAGACCTGTGAGTCTGACATCAATAGTAGGCAAATTAATGGAAACCCTATTAAAGGATAGGATTGTGGAACATCTTAAATCCCATGGATTGCAAGATGAAAAACAACATGGGTTTACTTCAGGGAGATCATGTCAAACAAATCTTATAGATTTTTTTGACTGGGTGACTAAAATAATAGACGGTGGAGGTGCAGTAGACATTGCATATCTAGATTTTAGTAAGGCTTTTGACACTGTCCCACATAGAAGACTTATCAATAAACTGCAGTCATTGAGCATGGACTCCCATATTGTTGAGTGGATTAGGCAGTGGCTGAGTGACAGACAACAGAGGGTTGTAGTCAATGGAGAACATTCAGAACAAGGTCATGTTACCAGTGGGGTACCTCAGGGATCTGTACTGGGACCAATTTTGTTTAATATCTTCATAAGTGATATTGCAAAAGGCCTCGATGGTAAGGTTTGTCTTTTTGCTGATGACACAAAGATATGTAACAGGGTTGATGTTCCTGGAGGGAAACGCCAAATGGAAAAGGATTTAGGAAAACTAGAAGAATGGTCAGAACTCTGGCAACTGAAATTTAATGTGGATAAGTGCAAGATAATGCACCTGGGACGTAAAAACCCAAGGGCAGAATATAGAATATTTGACACAGTCCTGACCTCAGTATCTGAGGAAAGGGATTTAGGAGTAATTATTTCAGAAGACTTAAAGGTGGGAAGACAATGTAATAGAGCAGCACGAAATGCCAGCAGAATGCTTGGATGTATAGGGAGAGGTATAAGCAGTAGAAAGAGAGAAGTGCTTATGCCGCTGTACAGAACACTGGTGAGACCTCACTTGGAGTATTGTGCGCAGTACTGGAGGCCATATCTCCAGAAGGATATAGATACTCTAGAGAGAGTTCAGAGAAGAGCTACTAAACTAGTACATGGATTGCAGGAAAAAACTTACCAGGAAAGGTTAAAGGACCTTAACATGTATAGCTTGGAAGAAAGAAGAGACAGAGGGGATATGATAGAAACTTTTAAATACATAAAGGGAATCAACTCGGTAAAGGAGGAGAGCATATTTAAAAGAAGAAAAACTACCACAAGAGGACACAGTTTTAAATTAGAGGGGCAAAGGTTTAAAAGTAATATGAGGAAGTATTACTTTACTGAGAGAGCAGTGGATGCATGGAATAACCTTCCTGCAGAAGTGGTAGCTGCAAATACAGTGAAGGAGTTTAAGCATGCATGGGATAGGCATAAGGCTATCCTTCATATAAGATAGGGCCAGGGACTATTCATAGGATTCAGATATATTGGGCAGACTAGATGGGCCAAATGGTTCTTATCTGCCGACACATTCTATGTTTCTATGTTTCTAAGGTATCTGGCTACCAAAGCACCGCAATATACGGCACCACTAAATAGGAAGCATAGCCCAGAAAGGGAATAAGCAAACATGGATACCTCCCATGTAAGTCTCCAATTAGGTAGAATGAAGCATACAAGTTATAGGGTTATAAAAAAATGTATTATCCATTACATATCCAAAAGTAACAAAAAAGGATTACAGCTTTCATCCCCCTCCAAAATTTATTTTTTAAGTAACTTAAATGCAATATGCCCATCAACCAGCAGGTGCCACTGTTGAGCCTGCCGATAGGCCAGCTTGGTGTGTTTACAGAAGGCATACATTTGTCCCATTTGTTGTAAAAGCCAGCGGGGCTCCGGGGAGTCATTGCTGGAAAAGAAATAAGAATTTCTGCCAAGATAGTTTACATCATTTTTCTTCAGTAACTTCTGTGAATAGTTTCAAGCCGGGATAACGGGGATTGTGCAACATGACATAACTGATTATCTCCTGACATCAGAAAGGGAAGCGCACGCGCAGAATCTGTAAGGCAATACTGTGCAATATATTTTTCAGCTGCTGGTGGTTGAATCCCCTCATCTGTTACCACATACAGATTAGTCTGTTTCACCCAGTAAATGCATTCTCCTGTATTAAGTCAGTAAGCATGGGCACACCACATGCAAAATGCTCAGGGGTTGGAGCCTATCCAAGCAGCACACCCCATGCGAAAATCTCAGGCGGTGAAGCCAATCCAAGCAGCACACCCCATGAGAAAAGCTCAGGGGTGGAACCTATCCAAGTAGCACAACCCATGAGAAAAGCTCAGGGATGGAGCCTATCCAAGCAGCAGACCCCATGAGAAAAGCTTAGGGGTGAACCTATCCAAGCAGCCCCTGAGAAAAGCTTAGGGGTGTAACCCATCCAAGCAGCACACCTCCTTAGAAAAGATGAGGGGTGGAGCCTATCCAAGCAGCACACCCCATGAGAAAAGCTGAGGGGGTAGAGCCTATTCGAAGCAACACATCCCATGAGAAAAGCTCAGGGGTGAAGCCTATCCAAGCAGCACAACCCATGAGAAAAGCTCAGGGGTGGAACCCATCCAAGCAGCACACCCCATGAGAAAAGCTCAGGGGTAGAGCCTATTCAAACAACACATCCCATGAGAAAAGCTCAGGGGTGAAGCTTATCCAAGCAGCACACCGCCTGAGAAAAGCTCAGGGGTGAAGCTTATCCAAGCAGCACACCGCCTGAGAAAAGCTCAGGGGTGAAGCTTATCCAAGCAGCACACCCCCTGAGAAAAGCTCAGGGGTGAAGCTTATCCAAGCAGCACACCCCCTGAGAAAAGCTCAGGGGTGAAGCCTATGCAAGCAGCACACCCCCTGAGAAAAGCTCAGGGGTGGAGCCTATCCAAGCAGCACACCCCCTGAGAAAAGCTCAGGGGTGGAGCCTATTAAAAGCTGCACACCTCCAGAGAAAAGCTCAGCGGTGGAGCCTATCCAAGCAGCACACCCCCCTGACAAAAGCTCAGGGGTGGGGCCTATCCAAGCAGCACACCCCCTGACAAAAGCTCAGGGGTGAAGCCTATCCAAGCATCACACCCCCTGAGAAAAGCTCAGGGGTGGAGCCTATCCAAGCAGCACACCTCCTGAGAAAAGCTCAGGGGTTGAGTCTATCCAAGCAGCACACCCCCTGAGAAAAGCTCAGGGGTGGAGCCTATCCAAGCAGCACACCCCATGAGAAAAGCTCAGGGGTGGAGCCTATCCAAGCATGGACATGTACCATGCCAAAAGTTAAAGTGATACTAAACACACACCTAGTTTAATTTACATTCTCCCTTCTGTTTCTGTATGTGGATGATGGCGCTGAACTTATTTTAATAAAAAAATAAAAATAAACACATCCAAGTACCTTTTTCCTAATCGAAATACATCTGTAGCATGACCCAGCTCTCTCCCAGCCTGTCTACAGGGAAACATAAGCAGGAGGAGCTTCTAGTCCTCTGCTGCTTGTCACATGTTAAAAAAAAAAAAAAACAGCCTTTGCAATACAGAGTAAAAATAAATAATATCAATAAACGGTTTTAAATTGTTATACAAATATATATTTAAATTCAAATCTTTATTATTCTGTGGGAAAAAATGGTGTGGGTGTATTTCTGCCAGTCATAGACTGTGTCACTCCCTTCCAGCCCATCTTAGAATAACAGGGAGGTGAAGCCTCATCAATCTACATGTAATAGCCAAACCCCATTGTGTATAGCTGGTTAGTGGGCATGGAGGAGGGAGGGAGGGAGTGAGCCGTCATTTATCACTGTGTATACGCCCACGTGTGACTCCATAGTTACATGGGCTGCTCAGACATGATGTGGAGAAAAGGCTCAGCATAGAAACTCACTGAAAGCTGAGCATGTGCAGAGCTGCCAACACTGCTCTGCAAAATCCCCAGCTGAGTGGGGACATGAACAGAAGAGGGAGCAGCAGGGTCAACCAGGTGTTTTGCAGAATAATGAAAAAGGATCTTATAGTAACTGTATAAGTACAGCATGTGGGTTTAGTGACACTTTAAGAAGTGGATTCTGTACAAGCATGGGTGTACCATGAGAGAAGCTTGGAGTCTATTCAAGCACATACCATAAGAAAAGCTCAGGGGTGGAGTCTATTCAAGCATAGGTGTGTAGCGTGACAGAAGTTCAGCAGTGGAGTCTATATAAGAATAGGTATGTAGCAGGAGAGAAGAGCAGGGGTGGAGTCTATATAAGCATCAGTGTGTACCATGAGAGAAGCGCAGGGGTGGAGTCTATATAAGCATCGGCATGTACCATAAGAGAAGCGCAGGGGTGGAGTCTATATAAGCATAGGTGTGTACCATGAGAGAAGCGCAGGGGTGGAGTCTATATAAGCATCGGCATGTACCATAAGAGAAGCGCAGGGGTGGAGTCTATATAAGCATAGGTGTGTAGCATGAGAGAAGCGCAGTGGTGGAGTCTATATAAGCATCAGTGTGTACCATGAGAGAAGAGCAGGGGTGGAGTCTATATAAGCATAGATGTGTAGCATGAGAAGAGCAGGGGTGGAGTCTATATAAGCATAGATGTGTAGCATGAGAAGAGCAGGGGTGGAGTCTATATAAGCATAGGTGTGTAGCATGAGAGAAGAGCAGGGGTGGAGTCTATATAAGCATAGATGTGTAGCATGAGAAGAGCAGGGGTGGAGTCTATATAAGCATAGGTGTGTACCATGAGAGAAGCTCAGGGGTGGGGTCTATACAAGCATAGATGTGTAGCATGAGAGAAGCACAGGGGTGGAGTCTATATAAGCATAGGTGTGTACCATGAGAGAAGCTCAGGGGTGGAGTCTAGATTGAGCTGCACAATGTTTAAACTCAAGCAAGACTGACCTAGACCTCACCCTCATGACTTTATATAAGATTATAGGGCCCTCTGTTATGGCCCAAATACACAAGGGAATAAATATCAACACATCGGGGCACTGAACCCATCCCCAGGTGGGAAGCAGACAAACCAATTTATATAACTTTGCTGCACAGGACATGGTCACTGCAGGCTTGGTGTAACGATGATTTGTTACAAAAGAAAAAAAATACTTTTTTTTGGGGGGGGGGGGGGGTGGCAGGTAGGGGAAAATTAGAGACCCCATTTTATGATTTTGCGTCAATCTTTGCCCCAGGGACCACACAGAAGTGTGTGTGTGTCTCTGTACAACTGTCCGAGACTTCCTTTCAGCCTTGGACAGTTGTACAGACTCCTTTCCTGTATTCATAGGTTTTATTTTTTTATTTATTTCTCTGCACACTGAGCTTCTCACAATATGCAAGGACGACGTCCAGCATCATCTAGCCCTTTACGCCTCTCCCTAGTCCACCCCTTGCAATCATAGGGCTTCAGTTCTTTAAAAAATATTAGAGGCTCAGCATCACATTTTCATTACCTAGGCATGCAAATACAACCTCCCTAGGAATTCCCACTCCTCCAGATTGACATCCACTTAAGGCATTTTGATATTTTCATAACTCCTCCCAAAGAGCAATCCCACTGCTTGCAGCATGCATCAGAACTTAGGTCTTTTGTGAGTGGCGGTGATGTTTTCAGGAATCTTTGTACAGCACCCCGCCTGCCCCCCCGCCCAACCGCGATCTGCTTGCATTGCATAGAGAAGCAAGGAGACCCAGTGATGTCATAAAATAAGATATTAAGCTCTTCTCCTCTGATCACTAAGCCCCCCTCCCCTTTTATTTATCTGTCAAATAAATGTCAGATCTTCTGCCATCAGGCAAGTCCAATTTGATAGAATCTACCTAAATCTAATATTCCAATACGGAGTCAGCTGACCCCTTTGACAGGCATTATTGGCGATATATCAGACAGACAGACAGAAATAAACACTTACCTTAGTCCTATAGGCTCTCTTACTGCAAATTTAATTTCATTGCCTAGTACTTGACTGATCTGAAAATAAAGAGGGAGACAATGGTGAGACTCAGATGTACTCCAAACAATAATACAATGTCCTGTACTATCCAGAACACAAATAAATGCAGCCCTGTAAATGTGTGTGTGTGTATATATATATATATATATATATATATATATGGCTTTTTTTCCTCAGAGAATAGGTGCAGGAACACCCCATTCTGAGTCACCCCCTACCCACCTCTGAGCACCATCACTTGGCTCCTCCCCCTACCCCTCTCCCAGTACTGCCCCTTTTACAGACTATAGAACCAAGTTTCATTTTGTGCTACTAAGTGATTTGCATGGAATATAATGATAATCAGTAGTAAGTAGTAGTAGTAGTCAGACAGTAAAATAGATCCCCTGCAGTGAGCAACAATAGACCCCACAGCAGCAACAGTAGACCCCCCCACAGTAGACCCCCCCCCCCCAAGCAACAATATACCCAACCCTAGCAACAATAAATCCCACACAACAATAGACCTCCCCCAGTAACAGTGGACTCCCAACAACAAAATACCTCCCCAGCAACAATAGACCCCCCCCAGCAGCAGCAGCACCAGATCTCCCAGCAGCCAGCAACAACAGACCTCTCCCTTTACAGTAGATCCCTCCCAGCAACAATTGTCCCTCCTGCCAGCAACATAAGTCCCACAACAGCAACAATAGACCTCCATTGCATACAGTACAGTACATTCATTGCTGGAGGTGCCGGAACCGCGTTCCCCCACGTTCCCGCTGAAAAAAAAAGCCATATATATATATATACATACACACACACACACACACACACACGTCAAAACAAGGAGGCACAAGAAGCAGGCTGCTTTCATATCTGGCAATGTGTGTGTGTGTGTGTGTGTGTGTATATATATATATATATATGCACACACACACACACACACACACACATATATACATACATACATACACACTATATATATATATATATATATATATATATATATATATATATATATATATATATATATATACACATATACACACACACATACATACTGTACATACATACATATACACACACACACACACACACACATATATATATATATAAATACACGCAGTGAATCCGGAAAGTATTCACAGCGCTTCACTTTTTCCACATTTTGTTATGTTACAGCCTTATTTCAGAATGCATTAAATTCATTATTTTCCAAAAAAATCTACAAACAATTCCCCATAAAAACAACACAAAAGAAGTTTGTTTGAAATCTGTGCAAATTTGTTAAAAATATAAAAACGAAAAAAAATCCCATGTAAATAAATAAGTATTCACAGCTTTTGTAACAGCATTCAAAATTGAGCTCAGGTGCATCATCCTGTTTCCACTGATCATCCTTGGAATGTTTCTACAACTTGATTGGAGTCCACCTGTGGTAAATTCAGTTGATTGGACATGATTTGGAAAGGCACACATCTGTCTATATAAGGTCCCACAGTTAACAGTGCATGTCAGAGCACAAACCAAGCCATGAAGTCCAAAGAATTGTCTGTAGACCTCGGAGACAGGATTGTATGGAGGCACAGATCGGGGGAAGGGTACAGAAAAATTTCTGCAGCATTGAAGGTCCCAATGAGCACAGTGGCCTCCATCATCCATAAATGGAAGAAGCTTGGAACCACCGGGACTCTTCCTAGAGCGTGCTGCCCAGCCAAACTGAGCTATCAGGGGAGAAGGGCCTTAGTCAGGGAGGTGATCAAGAACCCGATGGTCACTCTGACAGAGCTCCAGCATTTCTCTGTGGAGAGAGGAGAACCTTCCAGAAGAACATCCATCTCTGCAGCACTCCATCAAATCAGGCTTGTATGGCAGAGGGGCCAGACGGAAGCCACTCCTCAGTAAAAGGCACAGGACAGCCCATCTGGAGTTTGCCAAAAGGCACCTGAAGGACTCTCAGACCAGGATAAACAAAATTCTCTTGTCTGAAGAAAGATTGAACTCTTTGGCATGAATGGCAAGTGTCATGTCTGGAGGAAACTAGGCTCCGCCCATCACCTGGCCAATACCATCTCTACAGTGAAGCATGGTGGTGGCAGCATCATGCTGTGGGGATGTTTTTGAGTGGCAGGAGCTGGGAGACTAGTCAGGATCGAGGGAAAGATGAATGCAGCAATGTACAGAGACATCCTTGATGAAAACCTGCTCCAGAGCGCTCTGGACCTCAGACTGGGGGTGAAGGTTCATCTTCCAACAGGACAACGACCCTAAGCACACAGCCAAATAACAAAGAAGTGGCTATGGGAAAACTCTATGAATGTCCTTAAGTGGCCCAGCCAGAGCCCAGACTTGAACCCGATTGAACATCTCTGGAGAGATCTGAAAATGGCTGTGCACCGACACTCCCCATCCAACCTGATGGAGCTTGAGAGGTCCTGCAAAGAATGGGAGAAACTGCCCAAAAATAGGTCAAATGCTCAAAGACTTGAGGCTGTAATCGATGCCAAAGGAGCTTCAAAGTATTGAGCAAAGGCTGTGATACTTATGTAAATGGGGATTTTTTTAGTGTTTTATTTTTAATAAATTTGCGAAGATTTCAAACAAACTTTTTTTTATGGTGTCATTATGGGGTATTGTTTGGAGAATTTTGAGGAAAATAATAAACTTGTTCAATTTTGGAATAAGGCTGTAACAAAGTGTGGAAAAAGTGAAGCACAGCAGGAAGAAAAGTAATGATCAAACATGGCTGCCCCCACCCACATAGAAAATTACAAATGATACAATTTGTGCATTTTGTTTAAAGGTGAATTCCAGAATTGGTTTGGTTTTTGCGCTGTTACATTCGTCCAACTTGGACCGATATACAGTACAGTATGTATACATATTCTATACCGGCCCATTCCTGTGAAAGCAGGGAACCATTGTAGTACTTGGAATAAGAAATCAGGCTTAATTTATACATGTGTAGTTTGGGGGACAGTAAAAATAGATGGTTGAGCTGCCTTTTTATACCCCAACAAACTTAAAAGTAGAACTTTATTTATTTTTTTTTTTTTTTATCATTCTGGGTAGATTAAGGAAGGATTTTAGCCCGTCTATTTTTTTGCATTGTGTCTCTTCTTTCCTGTTTTGGCTAGGGGACAGGAAGTGGAGTGGAAATCCCTCGTTCTCACCAGACCTCATGTCCTGTTCTGGCGATAGCCCAAAATTTGGGATCTCTCACTTTCACTCTCTGTGATAACAGCAAACAGGACAAAGAGGGTGATCTCCTTAATAAGCATGCTAATACCTCTGTCAGAATGTTTATACATCTCTGATAAACCGTCTCTATTTATGCAAATAAGCAAGGATCTATAAGCCCCCGTTCACACTGGGGCGACCTGTCACGCGTCCTGGTCGCCTGACAGGTCGCCGTAGGTCACCTGGCATAGAGAAGCTGCGGACCCGTTCTAATAGGAGCGACACAAGTCGCTCCGACTTAGAAAAAGGGTCCGGAGCTTCTTTGGGGCGACCCGGAGCGACCTGCATTGACTTCAATGTTATGAAGTCCGTGCCGGCCGCTCCGAGGTCGCAGGGCGAGCAGCGCGCCGCGACCTGTGAGGTCTCCCCGGGAAGTCGGATCGCCCCAGTGTGAACGGGGTCTAAGTAAGGCGATTCTCAACTTATTTCCATAAATCAACAAAAACTCGATCATTTAGTGGCGCTAACCTGAAGATAAGAGGAATACAATTTTGTGCAAATATATATATTAAATAAAATCAGTGCAGAAGAATGTCAAAAAGATAACTGGTAATGAATACAAAATGCGGAACAAAATTCAATATGTATCACACAGGTAATGTGAAAAATGCAATCAAAAAGGATATTATTACAGAATATCAAGGTAACCAAAACCCATTACCTGACCGATTTGACACGTGACCTCTCTCAGCCAACAGATGTTCACAACTCAATGTTTAAAGAAAATGCATGGACAAAAATGGTTACACCATGCAACAAAACTTGTTAGAAGTCCAGATAGGTTTTGGTAAAATAAGAACCTCTAAGTAATCAGGATTGGGGGGGGGGGGGGAGGCAGATACGTGGAGCTTCCACTTTTGGGTGGTGCTCCGCTTCAAGCCATGTTCACATCTGTCCATTGCAGGAATGTGCGTATAATTGCATGCTTTCCCACAATGCACAGAAACGCACTGCCCTTTTGCAGACGAACGGCGGAGCCATGGAGTCTTAAAAAGAGAAGCATGGTTTTGTTTTTTGCAGAATCATACCTGAGTGGATGTTGCATCTGTCCCCCGCCGGCTCTAACACTGAGAACCGAGCGATCAAACAGCACAGACCACTCGGTTCTCAGAGCTCCCTGAGGAGAGAGCTGGTGACTGTCGATCACCACGGTCTGCTCTGCCCCCTCCCCTTTACTGAAATGTGGGACTGGTGGAGGGGGGGCGGGAGCAGGTAGCTGAGAGGCTGAGCCGGGTGCCAGTCCAGGCATGTGGGCGGATCTTACCCGAGCCTGGACCGGCTTCCTCAACGTCAGCCGACAG
The DNA here is from genome assembly GCF_965119305.1 of Pelophylax lessonae. NCBI lineage: Eukaryota > Metazoa > Chordata > Amphibia > Anura > Ranidae > Pelophylax > Pelophylax lessonae. The sequence continues at coordinate 23,676,771 of NC_138777.1, forward strand.
CGGGCTTTAGGCCGCTGTCTGCTGAAAATAGGTCACAGGAGTGCAGAATGAACTGCATTAGTGCGATCCACAGGAGAAGTACAACCAAACAGGCTTTGGCTGTACTTCTCCTTTAATGCATTTTTGTGTGCACCAAAAAGCACATAGTGCCACACGTTAAGTGTCGCAGATTATCAAAAGGGTTAGGGGATTCCTTTGAGTGTTGCTCGCATGTAGGCCCATTGACATAAGTGGGCTATCCTACAGCGAAGCATGGATCTGCGCAGAACCGCACTCTTGCTCCGATGGTGTGAACAGAGCCTTACAAGGCAAGAATATCTGGAAAAACAATTTGGGTTTGGGAAAAAAAAAAAAAAAAAAAAAGGATTTCCTGAAATGAAACGTCCCATTGGTCAGAATGATCCACCTCCTCCCAACTTAGCCCCATACACTGCCAGGATTGGATCAAACTCGACTGTACATTCCTCCTGTCCTGCAGACATCAAGAACAAGTCACTCCGCAGCAAGCGCTGAAATTCTCCGATATGCCAAGTTGGAGATTCGGTATAAACACAAGATCAATCCCACAACTGCGTGCAATATTCCCACCCTCGGATCACTTCACAAGCTGGAACGGAAAGGCAGCAAACCTTTCCAATCACCAGAGGTCAAATCAGGGTAAATATAATGGGCTCAACTCCGCTGAATATTTTACTGTACAACATTTCTCACATTTATATTAAAAGTGGAGCTGGCTTCAAATATATTTTTCATGCTTCGTTTTAGGTTCAACATACAATACAGCGCATCCGGAAAGTATGCACAGCGCTTCACTTTTTCCACATTTTGCTATGTTACAGCCTTATTCCAAAATGGATTAAATTCATTATTTTCTTCAAAATTCTACAAACAATCCCCCGCAATGACAACGTGAAAGAAGTTTGTGTGAAATCTTAGCAAATAAATTAAAAATAAAAAAAACACTAAAAAAAATCCCATGTACATAAGTATCACAGCCTTTGCTCAATATACTTTGTTGAAGCACCTTTGGCATCAATTACAGCCTCAAGTCTTAACTTCTTGCAGACCGCCGCACGACTATATACGGCGGCGGTCAGCCCCTCCTGAGCAAAGTGACATATATACGTCATTCGCCCGCGAGTCAATAGGGGGCAAGAGCGTGCCGCCGGAGGCGCGCTCCCGCCCCCGCTCGTTCTCGGACACTCCAGCGCGAGAGACATCCGAGCCGCCTGTCACTGGCGATCGTCCGCTAGAGAGGGAGAAAGGCAGGCGGCTAATGTAAACAAAGCCGCCTGTCATTCTCCCCTGTGTAACTGCAGAGATCACACGATCCTGCTATTAAGGATCGTATGTCTCTGTGGTTACATGAAAAGCCACGCCCCTTTACAGTAAGAAGCAAGCCCCTAGGGACACATTTAACCACTGCCTCTCCAATAAAGTTAACCCCTTCCCTGCCAGTGTAATTTTTACAGTAACAGTGCATATGTATAGCACTGATTACTGTAGTAATGTCACTGGTACCCCCAAAAGTGACAAAAATGTCAGTCAGGGTCCGATCTGTCTGCCGCAATCTCGCAAAAAAAAAAAAAAAATTGCAGATCGCGCCATTACTCGTTTAAAAAAAAAACACCAAAAATGACAGAAATCTTTCCTGTAGTTAGACACAATAACTTTTGCGCAAACCAATCAAAATACGCTTATTGCGATTTTTTTTACCAAACATATGTAGCAGAAAACAAGTTGGCCAAAAATGTTAAAAAATTTAGATTTTTACATTTTTTTGGGGGGAATTTCATACAAAAAAAAAAAAAAAGTGAAAAATATTGTTATTTTTGCAAAATTGTCGCTCTTTTTTTGTTTATAGCGCATGATAAAAAAAAAAAAAAAAAAAAAAAAAAAAAAAAAAAAAAAAAAAAAAAAATCGCACAGGTGATCGAATACCACCAAAAGAAAGCTCTGTTTGTGGGAAACAAAGGACTCCAATTTAATTTGGGTACAGCGTCGCACGACCGCGCAATTGTCCGTTAAAATTCACGCAGTGCCGAATCGCAAAATAGACCCTGGTCAGGAAGGGGGTAAAATCTTCCGGGGCTTAAGTGGTTAAGTATGATGCTACAAGCTTGGCACTCCTATTCTTGGGCAGTTTCTCTCATTCTTCTTTTCAGGACCTCTCAAGCTCCATCAGGTTGGATGGGGAACATCGGTGCACAGCCATTTTCAGATCTCTCCTGAGATATTCAATCGGGTTCAAGTCTGGGCTCTGGCTGGGCACTCAAGGAAATTCACAGAGTTGTCCCATAGCCACCCTAGCTGTGTGCTTAGGGTCGTTGTCCTGTTGGAAGATGAACCTTCATCCCAGTTTGAGGTCCAGAGCGCTCTGGAGCAGGTTTTCATCTAGGACAGGGAATCTCCAAACTACGGCCCTCCAGCTGTTGCGGAAGTACACGTCCCATGATGCATTGTAAAACGCATGATGGGAATTGTAGTTCCTGAACAACTAGAGGGCCATACTTTGGAGACCCCTGATCTAGGATGTCTCTGTACATTGCTGCATTCCACTTTCCCTCGATCCTGATTAGTCTCAGAGTTCCTGCCGCTGAAAAAACATCCCCACAGCATGATGCTGCCACCACCATGCTTCACGATAGGGATGGTATTGGTCAAAATGCTGCCACCACCATGCTTCACAATAGGGATGGTATTGGTCATGATGCTGCCACCACCATGCTTCATGATAGGGATGGTATTGGTCATGATGCTGCCACCACCATGTTTCACAATAGGGATGGTATTGGTCATGATGCTGCCACCACCATGCTTCACAATAGGGATGGTATTGGTCATGATGCTGCCACCACTATGCTTCACGATAGGGATAATTTGGTCATGATGCTGCCACCACCATGCTTCACGATAGGGATGGTATTGGCCAGGGGATGAGCAGTGCCTGGTTTCCTCCAGACCTGATGCTTGCAATTCAGGTCAAAGAGTTCAATATTGGTTTCATCAGACCAGAGAATTTTGTTTCTCATGGTCTGAGAGTCCTTCAGGTGCCTTTTGGCAAACTCCAGGTGGGCTGTCATGTGCCTTTTACTGAGGCATGGCTTCCGCCTGGCCACTCTATCATACAGGCCTGATTAATGGAGTGCTGCAGAAATGGTTGTACTTCTGGAAGGTTCTCCTCTTCACAAAGAAATGCTGGAGCTCTGTCAGAGTGACCATCGGGTTCTTGGTCACCTCCCTGACTAAGACCCTTTTCATCCGACTGCTCAGTTTTGTCCCGCTCTAGGAAGAGTCCTGGTGGTTCCAAATTTCTTTTATTTACAAATGATGGAGGCCACTGTGCTCATTGGGACCTTCAATGCTGCAGAAATGTTTCTGTACTTTTCCCCAGATCTGTGCCTCCATGCAATCCTGTCTTTGTGGTCTACAGACAATTCCTTGGACTTCATGGCTTGGTTTGTGCTCTGACATGCACTGTTAACTGTGGGACCTCATATAGACAGGTGTGTGCCTTTCCAAATCATGTCCAATCAACTGAATTTACCACAGGTGGACTCCAATCAAGTTGTAGAAACATTCCAAGGATGATCAGTGGAAACGGGATGCACATGAGCTTAATTTTGAGTGTCATGGCAAAGGCTGTGAATACTTATGTACATGGGATTTTTTCTTTTTAATAAATTTACAAAGATTTCAAACAAACATCTTTCACATTGTCATTATGGGGTATTGTTTGCAGAATTTTGAGGAAAAAAATAATTTTAATCAATTTTGGAATAAGGCTGTAACATAAAATGTGGAAAAAGTGAAGTGCTGTGAATACTTTCCGGATACACTTTATCCAGATACCTAAAACCCCTCGCAGCGATCACTGTACTTCCCCAAACGATGCCTGTATCTTCTTTTCTCTCCAGAAGGGCAGCACCATATTTGTTCGGGCATCATCCAGAGTCACCATCTATTTCCTGACCTGAGATGTTGGCTCAAAGACCAAACCGTCACGCAAAAGCAGTGTTTGACACAGATCAGCCCCTGCTGCAGACTTGTAACAAAGTTAAAATGTAGCAATTTGCTCACTGAGGAAGAGGAGGCAGAAGAAATGCTTCCGACTGCCTGCAGCAGACTGATGAACTCTAATCAGTGACCTCGCCTAGGCTTGGATGTAGTCAAGAGCATTTCTTTTTTTTTATTCATGCAGATGTGTAAAGTTAGCAAATGCTCTAATTTAAAGGCATATTGCATATTTTTCTCTAGCGCTCATTGACAGACGTAGTCCTCGGTGATACACCACCTTCGGGTTATGTTGCCTCCACAGGAGCAGGACTAGACAGGAAATTAAAAAGCTCTGGCCACACCCTAGGGGCAGTCCCAGAGGGTATATCCTCTCTCTCTCTGCCTCAGCAAATCAGTTATTTTCTGTCTAGTTAGGAGTAAGGACCTAGATACCTTGCTGGGATCTTAGGTCCTGGCAAGATTTTTTTCTTAAAGGATTTTTTAGACAGCTTTTTTTCTCCAGTGTTCCTGTGAGATCTTCAAGCAAGAAAGCTGAACTGGGCGACGGGCTGGATGTTGAGATCCGGTGGTCACCCCAGTCCAGCCTACGAGCGCGTGCAGGCCATAGCTCCGCGCTGGGTCGGCCGCGACAAAGTCCCATTAAAGGACTGTCCACGCGAGTTAAACGTCTCGCTGAAACGCCAAAGACCATGAGTCACGGCGTCCATATCGGTCGACAGCCCTCCCGCCCCGGTGGAGAGGGGTACTGTCAGGAGTTGGTGCCCGCCTGGTTCCGGTATGGTGAGTAGTATGTTCCCCCTTTTCCCCTGACGGGTCTTGTGGTGAACGCGGGCTCCTCTCTGTATGGTAAGATAGAGTCCCTCTCTATCCTATAATGACACAGATCCTCCTACTTTGAGTGTGATTTTATGTGCAAAAAAGCCAGGAGGCTTGGTTTGGGAGCTAACAATCTAATTGTATACATGTTAAAAGATTATAATCTGTGGCATTCTGGGAATCTTACGGTGATAAGAATAAGCTACCTACCAGTCAGAAGCCACGGACATGTAGACTGCCTTCCTAATCAAGATCTCCAGCTATTAGCAGGCCTCCCGAATGGCCATGCGGTCCGCCAGGGCCGGTACCGCCAACCACGCCAAATCCCCATGCAGAGAGAGTGTTGTGTGCCCTGCAGCACACCGCTATTCAGTACAGGCCGCCGCCATTTTTTTGCTGGATCGCGCGAGCCGCCATTTTGGCGTAGCCTCGTGTCTCCAGCATGGGGGCGGCCATGTTTGAGGTGATCCAAACACCTCGTGGAGCTAGGGGAGGCGCCGGAAGGCGTGCAGAGGGGCGGAGCCGCCTCCTTTCTTCCTGGGCAGCCAGCCAAAAGACTTCCTGTTTGTCAAGACAGCGCTGTAACCTGTTGCAGTTAAACTCTGAGCATCAAGTGGTGAGCCTGGGGGTCTCTCTCTCTCTCTCTCTCTCTCTCTCTCTCTCGATCGATAGGGATCCCTAGCAGGTAACACTAAGGGGCTTTTGTGGCGCTGGGGGTCTGAAAAAAAAAAAAAAAAAAAAGTTTTTTATTTTTGAATTATATTATCCAGGAAGTGACTGGAATTATCATGGACCCTGCCACACATATTCCCCCACCTGTTTCCCTCGAGGGGGCCACGGGACCCGCCGGTGCACAGAGTATAGAGTCATTTACAGCAATTTTGGAGTCTATGGTGGCTCGGGTGGAGGCGGCCTGTCAGGGACGGGGGTCAAGGAAGCGACCCCCGCCTACCCCTATACTATCTGACACCTCTGACTCAGATTCAGAGATAGTCACTGCAGTTGCAGGTTCCTCTGCAAGGGCTGTTATCCCAGGTAAAGCCCCCTCAGACAGTGAGGAGGACGCTTCTTCTCCTGCTATAATTCAGGAAGAAGCATTGGTGGACGCACTAGTTGTGGCAGTGCAGGAAACCTTAAGACTTGAGGCTTTACTGGCAGAGGCAACTGAAACAGAGATTCCTTTTGGTACTAATAAGCCCATCAAAACGGTGAAGGTTTTTCCTGTACCTAAATGTTTCGGTAATCAGATTAAAGGAGAATGGGAGCATTCTAAACGTACCTTTACTATTTCCAAGCGTATTGCTAGACGCTATCCGTTTGAGGAATCCATCATTAAGAAATGGACGGTACCACCAGTGGTGGATCCACCTATTTCCAGGCTGAATAAAGCCACGGTTATTCCAGTGGAGGACACTTCGTCCTTTAAGGATCCGGTGGATCGAAAGATAGAAGCGGAGTCCCGCACCATCTTCTCTCTGATAGGGTCAGCATTTAGACCAGTAATTGTTATTGGTCTAGTTTCCCAGACACTTACGGAATGGGCGAAAATGGTACGCCAAGATCTTAGGGGAAAAGATATTCCCCAGGAGACATCTGATTTGATGGAACAGATTATACAAGGGCTACAGTTTATCTGTGACGCAGCCTTGGACACTACTCCCTTATTAGGGCATGCATCTAAGTCAGCGGTGATCCTCAGACGTGTGCTGTGGTTAAAATGCTGGTCAGCTGACCTAGGTTCCAAAAAGACCTTGACTAATCTCCCTTTTCAGGGGAATCGTCTATTTGGGGCCAACCTAGATGAAATCATTAAGGATGCCACTGGGGGCAAGAGCACTTTTTTGCCACAGGCTGCTAAAGCTAAGGGACCTCGCAACAAGCGAGGACCTTTCTTTACCGCCCATAAAGGGCGCCCGGCTGGTACTAGCGGGAAAGGCAAGACTCCTCCAGGAGGGTTCAAGAAGGGCTGGTCGGACAAGCAAAGGACCAACCCAGCCAAACCCGAAGCAAAGGAGTACACAGCCTGAAGGTGCGCCCCCACCCGGTTTCAGGGTGGGGGGACGTTTTCACCGGTATTCAGGACATTAGATCGAGCATCAACCACTACTACCGGTGCGATTCTTCCCTTCCAACATTTAAGTACTACAGGAAGCGGTAGTTACCGTTCCCTGAATAGATCTTTTCCTTTACCCTTTCCTAAGATTAGTCCCGATACCTCACAGGAATCGGATCTGGTTGACCAGATAGGCCAAGTAGCCTCTAGTCGGGTGACTTCGGTCCCTGAGGTTCAACCAGAAAAGATCACCTTTCCTGATAACAATCAGGTATCTGATAAATGTGTGGGAACAGAAAACGACCAGACTTTCTCGGATGGTCGGGGCCAGATACCTCTAGGGACGCCTGGTTCAGATTCTATCAGCGCCAGTGGTCCTAGAAATTCTAGGCTGGCCTCCTCAAGCCGGCCTGGCCGACTTGGACATGTTAGTCGTAGACGTTCCGTGGGAACTTCGTCTCAGGGAGTGTCTGTGGTCTCAAGGACCAATTTACCATCATGCTTTACAGTCGCTGGGTTTAATGGCCTGGCCATTGAGACCCAAGTACTGAAGGACAGAGGTTTGTCTACTTCAGTCATTCCTACCCTTATTAAAGCAAGGAAAGCGACTTCCAGCAAAGTCTATTATCACACATGGAAGACTTATATTGCGTGGTGCGAATCTTTAGGATTTCCTCCACGTACCTATTCGGTGACTCGAATATTGGCCTTTTTGCAACAAGGGGTTGAGCAGAAGCTAGCCTTGAGCACCATCAAGGGTCAAGTTTCAGCATTAGCAATCTTCTTTCAGAAACCTTTAGCTACCAAGTCCTTGGTGCGGAATTTCATCCAGGGGGTGCGGCACCTGGCTCCTCCAGTCCGCGCGCCCTTACCGCCCTGGGATCTTAATTTGGTTTTGTCGGTTCTACAGAAACCTCCCTTTGAAAACATCAGGGAGATTCCCTTGCTTACTTTATCCCAGAAGGTGGCCTTCTTGGTGGCTATTACTTCTGCTCGCAGGGTGTCAGAACTGGCTGCATTATCATGCCAGTCCCCATACCTAGTGATTCATAGGGATAAGGTAGTACTTCATCCTAAGCCATCTTTTCTTCCTAAGGTGGTTTCAGATTTTCATCTGAATGAAGATATTGTACTACCTTCCTTGTGTCCTCAGCCCAAGCATCATCGGGAACATGCGTTGCATTCCTTAGATGTGGTTCGGGCAATCAGGGTATACCTGAAAGCTACGGAATCTTTCCGTAAGACGGATTCACTTTTTGTGATCACGGATGGCCCCAGAAAGGGTTTGCCTGCATCTGCCGCGACCATTGCCAAATGGATTAGACAAACGGTGGTACAGGCTTATTCTATTAAGGGTCAGAGTCCTCCGTTCCCTGTTAGGGCGCACTCCACTCGAGCGCTCAGTACTTCCTGGGCCTTTCGCCATCAGGCGTCAGTGGTCCAGGTATGTAAGGCGGCCACCTGGTCGTCGGTACATACCTTTACAAAATTCTATAAAATTGATGTGACAGCATCGGCGGATGCCTCATTTGGCCGCAAGGTTTTGCAGGCCGCAATTTGAGGAGACCGGTGGTCTACCTCGAGGGTTTTTTCTGTTTGAAAAAAAAAAAAAAAAAAAAAATGTTTTTTTTCTCTTTTTTTGTTGAGTCTCATCATTAAGGATGAGCATTGTAAACTTCTAGTTGGCACCGGTTGGGCCTTCTAGATTGGGATTTGATTTCATTTTCCCACCCCTCAGTTGTGATACTGCTCTGGGACGTCCCGAAGGTGGTGTATCACCGAGGACTACGTCTGTCAATGAGCGCTAGAGAAAAATGGATTTTTGTAAAATCTTACCGTAAAATCCTTTTCTCTTAGCTCATTAACAGACGTAGTCCCCGCCCCTCTGTTTTTTGAGTTGGGTTAAAATCTCTAAAGACTGCTTTTTCACATAACTGATTTGCTGAGGCAGAGAGAGAGAGGATATACCCTCTGGGACTGCCCCTAGGGTGTGGCCAGAGCTTTTTAATTTCCTGTCTAGTCCTGCTCCTGTGGAGGCAACATAACCCGAAGGTGGTGTATCACCGAGGACTACGTCTGTCAATGAGCTAAGAGAAAAGGATTTTACGGTAAGATTTTACAAAAATCCATTTTTTGTAGCAGGCTGCCATTAAATCGAACTTCAGCCACAGTTCCTAGTTCTTCAAAGACATGAAGGAAGCAATGGAATTTGGGGACATCCTGATTTTAAACGGTTTGCCATTTGCTATGGCTCAGATAAGGCAAATTGGAATTTTTGCAGTAATGGAAATGTGAGGATAGCTGCAGTTGAGATGGAAGGTTATTACTCTGGAAATTAACCTGGACCATCACTTCAAACTTTTTAAAGGTTATAACACATGGCCTGTAGAGATTGTATACATCGGCCTTTCATAGCCATTTCAACACAGAGGAACCCTGGAAATAACTTTTAGGTTTCAGGGAAGCTCTGAGAAAAAATTACTGCATCTACAACTAAAAGAAAACTTGGCATGGTAATCAGGGGGAAGGACGCCCCTTCCATTGGTATTCAGGGGGAAGAACGCCCCTTCCATTGGTATTCAGGGGGAAGAACGCCCCTTCCATTGGTGCTCAGGGGGAAGAACGCCCCTTCCATTGGTGCTCAGGGGGAAGAACGCCCCCTTCCATTGGTGATCAGGGGGAAGGACGCCCCCTTCCATTGGTGATCAGGGGGAAGGACGCCCCCTTCCATTGGTATTCAGGGGGAAGAACGCCCCTTCCATTGGTATTCAGGGGGAAGAACGCCCCTTCCATTGGTATTCAGGGGGAAGAACGCCCCTTCCATTGGTATTCAGGGGGAAGAACGCCCCTTCCATTGGTATTCAGGGGGGAAGAACGCCCCTTCCATTGGTGCTCAGGGGGAAGGACGCCCCTTCCATTGGTATTCAGGGGGAAGGACGCCCCTTCCATTGGTGCTTAGGGGGAAGAACGCCCCCTTCCATTGGTGCTCAGGGGGAAGAACGCCCCCTTCCATTGGTGCTCAGGGGGAAGAACGCCCCCTTCCATTGGTGCTCAGGGGGAAGAACGCCCCCTTCCATTGGTGCTCAGGGGGAAGAACGCCCCCTTCCATTGGTGCTCAGGGGGAAGAACGCCCCCTTCCATTGGTGCTCAGGGGGAAGAACGCCCCCTTCCATTGGTGCTCAGGGGGAAGAACGCCCCCTTCCATTGGTGCTCAGGGGGAAGAACGCCCCCTTCCATTGGTGCTCAGGGGGAAGAACGCCCCCTTCCATTGGTGCTCAGGGAGAAGAACGCCCCTTCCACTGGTGCTCAGGGGGAAGAACGCCCCTTCCACTGGTGCTCAGGGGGAAGAACGCCCCTTCCACTGGTGCTCAGGGGGAAGAACGCCCCTTCCACTGGTGCTCAGGGGGAAGAACGCCCCTTCCACTGGTGCTCAGGGGGAAGAACGCCCCTTCCATTGGTATTCAGGGGGAAGGACGCCCCTTCCATTGGTGCTTAGGGGGAAGAACGCCCCCTTCCATTGGTGCTCAGGGGGAAGAACGCCCCCTTCCATTGGTGCTCAGGGGGAAGAACGCCCCCTTCCATTGGTGCTCAGGGGGAAGAACGCCCCCTTCCATTGGTGCTCAGGGGGAAGAACGCCCCCTTCCATTGGTGCTCAGGGGGAAGGACGCCCCTTCCATTGGTGCTTAGGGGGAAGGACGCCCCTTCCATTGGTGCTTAGGGGGAAGAACGCCCCCTTCCATTGGTGCTCAGGGGGAAGAACGCCCCCTTCCATTGGTGCTCAGGGGGAAGAACGCCCCCTTCCATTGGTGCTCAGGGGGAAGAACGCCCCCTTCCATTGGTGCTCAGGGGGAAGAACGCCCCCTTCCATTGGTGCTCAGGGGGAAGAACGCCCCCTTCCATTGGTGCTCAGGGGGAAGAACGCCCCCTTCCATTGGTGCTCAGGGGGAAGGACGCCCCTTCCATTGGTGCTTAGGGGGAAGGACGCCCCTTCCATTGGTGCTTAGGGGGAAGAACGCCCCCTTCCATTGGTGCTCAGGGGGAAGAACGCCCCCTTCCATTGGTGCTCAGGGGGAAGAACGCCCCCTTCCATTGGTGCTCAGGGGGAAGAACGCCCCCTTCCATTGGTGCTCAGGGGGAAGAACGCCCCCTTCCATTGGTGCTCAGGGGGAAGAACGCCCCCTTCCATTGGTGCTCAGGGGGAAGAACGCCCCCTTCCATTGGTGCTCAGGGGGAAGAACGCCCCCTTCCATTGGTGCTCAGGGGGAAGAACGCCCCCTTCCATTGGTGCTCAGGGGGAAGAACGCCCCTTCCACTGGTGCTCAGGGGGAAGAACGCCCCTTCCACTGGTGCTCAGGGGGAAGAACGCCCCTTCCACTGGTGCTCAGGGGGAAGAACGCCCCTTCCACTGGTGCTCAGGGGGAAGAACGCCCCTTCCATTGGTATTCAGGGGGAAGGACGCCCCTTCCATTGGTGCTTAGGGGGAAGAACGCCCCCTTCCATTGGTGCTCAGGGGGAAGAACGCCCCCTTCCATTGGTGCTCAGGGGGAAGAACGCCCCCTTCCATTGGTGCTCAGGGGGAAGAACGCCCCCTTCCATTGGTGCTCAGGGGGAAGAACGCCCCCTTCCATTGGTGCTCAGGGGGAAGAACGCCCCCTTCCATTGGTGCTCAGGGGGAAGAACGCCCCCTTCCATTGGTGCTCAGGGGGAAGAACGCCCCCTTCCATTGGTGCTCAGGGGGAAGAACGCCCCTTCCATTGGTGCTCAGGGGGAAGAACGCCCCTTCCACTGGTGCTCAGGGGGAAGAACGCCCCCTACATTGGTGGTCAGTGGGAAGAATGCCCCCTACATTGGTGGTCAGTGGGAAGAATGCCCCCTACATTGGTGGTCAGTGGGAAGAATGCCCCCTACATTGGTGGTCAGTGGGAAGAATGCCCCCTACATTGGTCGTCAGTGGGAAGAATGCCCCTTACATTGGTCGTCAGTGGGAAGAATGCCCCTTACATTGGTCGTCAGTGGGAAGAATGCCCCTTACATTGGTCGTCAGTGGGAAGAATGCCCCTTACATTGGTCGTCAGTGGGAAGAATGCCCCTTACATTGGTCGTCAGTGGGAAGAATGCCCCTTACATTGGTCGTCAGTGTGATTTGGTATAATTAAAAAAATACTATACAGGAGTACTGTGAGCCCAGGGACAGTGTGATAACATGTCCCATGGAGTGCGTCTATGATGACCTGGTGGTCTGTAGGGACAACTCCAGAAAGGAGGTGAGTGTTGGGGCAAATGCTTTTTTGTTTCCCTTCGTTATCTTAGCTATGCTTCTAATTTTTTAATCTTCCAGGAAAAATAAAACCTGGGCTTAAATCCAAGATCTCATTTACAGACAAAGGAACTATTTGGTAAGAAAACATTCCCAATTTTAGGTTTTTGAAATTAAGACCACTTCTGGACTTCTCCTACCAAGAGCCCTAGGAATGGAACACCGGACTAGGACCCCGCCACCACCGTCCTCCCGCAAAGCGCACCAGGATATGATGGAGCCACAAGAAATAATTTCAGATGCGAGCATTAATGAATTGTTAATGATGTAATTACACGCCTGCTAGGCCACTCAGGAGGCAAGCTGGGGGGGGGGGGGGGGATAGCGCCATTTGCAAGCCTTAAGGGGTTAAGGAAGAATGCCCGGTGACTGGATTAATCCTGACAGCATCTGACGAGACCCAGAAAAAAGGAGGCAGCAGGGAGATTAGAGGAAAATTTAACAGGAGACGGCTATCGGAGCAGAAAATCCTCATCCAGGAGACGAGGAAAAAAAGAGACCAGACAAAAAAGATTGTTCATGGGGAGAAAAAAAAAAAAGAAGAAGGTGGGGATGAGGGCAAAAAAAAAAAAAAAAAAAAAGAAAAATCTTTTTAAATATTAAAAAAAATTATATATATATATATATATATATATATATATATATATATATATATATATATATATATATATATATATATATATAAAGTAGAATTGAAGTGTAATCTGGCAAATATTTAGAGAAAATATCTAACAATATAAAACCAGTGCTTAGGACAATTTCTCAAATACCAAAACAACCAAACTGACCCCGACAGCTGAAAATCCCCCCCCCCCCCCCACTTTAATTGAAAAGAAAAATTTTAAATACATGAAAAAATTCCTCCTCTGTGAACTGAAGGATGGGCTTATGTGGGCACTGAGGAAGCGCAGGGTAAGCAGCATTAAAGTAGTCTCAATAGTGCACCAAAGAGCAAGCAGGAGGCGGGGCAGTGGCACGTCGCCTGCAGAGCTGCATGCTATGAGAGATGTTGTCACCATCCTTTATGCATGAGTACAGGGAACTTCAATAATTTGGGTCAGAGACCTGGAACATGTAGCAAAATAAAGTAAGGACCCCTATGCTCTACACTTCTTAAGGTTCAGTACAGCATCCAAGTATCCGGTATTTTTAGAAGACGAGGCCAGCAATGGACACACACACTTTACACTCAACAGGTTCTCTTTTAGTCAATCTCAAAACACAAAAAAAGGTGGAGATCACTTACCTTAGACCTGTGTACTTCTCCATCGTCATCCTCACCTCCAACACCCAGGATTTTACGAGTCTTCAGCCGACTAACTAGGTCTGTCTGGCTGTGTTTTTTCATTAAGGGTGGAGGCTTGGAGGCCATCGTCTCCCTCTCGGTGGATTTTTTTTACGGACCAGCAATCAATCCTAAAAAGAAAAAAAGAAAAGATCAGAATAAGTCAAAACAATATTTCCCTTTGCAAAACAGACTTTTTGATTGGCGCACCCAAAACTTAAAGCGGTAGTATCATGCTTTTTGACACTTTTACCTACAGGTAAGCCTATAATAAAACAAAACAAAATTTTAAAATTGTGGTCTTTTATTTTTGATAGATATTGTATGTATGTCTTTTATATTATTATGTACATATCTTTGTGATCATTTATTATTGTTTAATGGGGCCTCCTTGTTCCTGGGATGCTCTTGACGATGAGCACCGGTAGATGGCGCTGTCTCCCCCGGGCCGCGGCCTTTTACCTTATGGTGGGCATATATATATTTTTCCCCGAGTATCTATTGTTTGCCCCATCCTGGTTTATCCTGGGTTTAGGGCATTATTCATACGGGGGGAGATTGAGCTAATGATTGTTTAATTAGAATATGGGAGGAGTCTGGATTTACTTGTCCTTTTTCTTTCCCCATATTGCTCTCTCTCCTTCCCTTCCTTCCGGTTTATGTGGTGGTTTCGGACTGTGGAGCGCATACCTGATTTCCGGCCACTGATCATTTCCGGTAGGCGGGTTCTCCTACGCAGCTATAGAAGGTACCAGCGCACCTTGAAGCCATACCCCTTGACGACGTCTATTACGACGAAACGTACGTCGGGTGGCGTGCTTGGTGACGCGTGTCGCAGCGTGGAGGAGACAGAGCGGCCATCATTCCGGTGGTCTATGCTCAAGACGCCCAGGAACATCGGGGAGGTCTCTGCAAATCTTTATGGATGTGAGATGTCTTCTTCTTTCCTGTAAGTGGCCAAATATATGAGTAGGAATAAAGTTTAAAAAGCAGTCTGCGCTATGTGATGTCCTTTTTTTCTTCCGCATACCACACCATTCTGTGAGCCTGTTAATTGGACAACATATTGGGAAGCCTTCTGTTGCTATACCTACCGTTTATGCGCATTTGATCTCTGTCACTGGGATCAACTACATCTGGTAAGGAGTAGTGGTGCTGGAGTGCTTTCTGGTGGTGGTTCTTCTACTTTGGAATTACTTCTCAAGTGTGGAGACAGATTTTTATGGACTGCTTTCTCATATTTGGAACTGTACTATATAGGGTTTAGCGCCACAGTTATTGTTTTTAAGCCTATAATAAGGCTTACCTGTAGGTACAATTAATATCTCCTAAACCGACACGGTTTAGGAGATATTTGCAGCGCATGCAGCCGCTCACGCGAGCTCATGCGCTCTGAAGGTCCAGGGGGACCTTCAGTTTTCCTTGCCGGGAGCTTGCCGGAAAATGCGCATGCACACGGGAGTGACGTCATCGCGGCTCCAGCCAATCACAGCGCCGGAGCCGCCGAACCCGGAAGAGACGCCAAGGGATCATGGCAGCGCCCACAGCGATGTCCGTGGGTCCGTGTCGGGGCTTCGTTCTAAGGTAATACATAATGAGCTAGTATGCGATGCATACTAGCTCATTATGCCTTTGTCTTGCAGGTTTTTTTTTTTTTTTTGTCGGGTTTACAACCGCTTTAATTACCAGTTAGGCAACGCTCTGCAGGCTCATTTGCAAAAGAATTATACATGTGCCATTTTTTTTACTGAAAATATATGTGCATTCATTATTTTATTTTTTGCAAAAGGTGAACTTCTTGGAGTCTTTAACCACTTCACCCCCGGGCCAATTTTGACACTTTTCACATTTATCTGAAAATCTACATTTTTTGCTAGAAAACTACACACACACACACACACACATAATATATATATATATATATATACATATACACATACATACACACACACACACACACATATACATACACGCAATATGTATGTGTGTGTATATATATGTATGCATGTATGTATGCATACATACACAGTGCCTTGCGAAAGTATTCGGCCCCTTGAACTTTTCGACCTTTTGCCACATTTCAGGCTTCAAACATAAAGATATAGAAACTGTAATTGTTTGTGAAGAATCAACAAGTGGGACACAATCATGAAGTGGAACGAAATTTATTGGATATTTCAAACTTTGTTAAATAAAAAACTGAAAAATTGGGCGTGCAAAATTATTCAGCCCCTTTTATTTCAGTGCAGCAAACTCTCTCCAGAAGTTCAGTGAGGATCTCTGAATGATCCAATGTTGACCTAAATGACTAATGATGATAAATAGAATCCACCTGTGTGTAATCAAGTCTCCATATAAATGCACCTGCACTGTGATAGTCTCAGAGGTCCGTTTAAAGCGCAGAGAGCATCATGAAGAACAAGGAACACACCAGGCAGGTCCGAGATACTGTTGTGGAGAAGTTTAAAGCCGGATTTGGATACAAAAAGATTTCCCAAGCTTTAAACATCCCAAGGAGCACTGTGCAAGCGATAATATTGAAATGGAAGGAGTATCAGACCACTGCAAATCTACGAAGACCTGGCCGTCCCTCTAAACTTTCAGCTCATACAAGGAGAAGACTGATCAGAGATGCAGCCAAGAGGCCCATGATCACTCTGGATGAACTGCAGAGATCTACAGCTGAGGTGGGAGACTCTGTCCATAGGACAACAATCAGTTGTATACTGCACAAATCTGGCCTTTATGGAAGAGTGGCAAGAAGAAAGCCATTTCTTAAAGATATCCATAAAAAGTGTCGTTTAAAGTTTGCCACAAGCCACCTGGGAGACACCAAACATGTGGAAGAAGGTGCTCTGGTCAGATGAAACCAAAATCAAACTTTTTGATGCAAAACGTTATGTTTGGCGTAAAAACAACACAGCTCATCACCCTGAACACACCATCCCCACTGTCAAACATGGTGGTGGCAGCATCATGGTTTGGGCCTGCTTTTCTTCAGCAGGGACAGGGAAGATGGTTAAAATTGATGGGAAGATGGATGAAGCCAAATACAGGACCATTCAAGTATTGGGGTTTCTGGTGCCTCAAGCCAGGGGGGGAATATTGGGACTTTATGGGCAAGTGATCATATACAACATTTATATAAAATTATTGGATTTATTGTATGAAATATATACATGGTGCACTGTCATACATAAGCATGTAAACATGTGCTAAATATGTGCTTGGGTTAAGGGCCCAAGGGTGAAAAAAGATTAGAAGGAAGATTTGTGCGAATCAGTGACAAGTGTGGGTATGGTGACATTAGATGTGGATGTTGTCTCTCTATATTTCCTGCAGATGATTTTGAGGAATAAACACAGAGGCCATCCAGGATTCAGACGGGTTTCGGCTATGAGCCTTAAAAGGTTTGTCACCTAGTCTGTAATTCAATAACATATCCGTTATTGGTAATATATACAGCATAGAGTCACAAAGCAAGTGATCATAGTACCTCAAATATACATGTTTGGCCTCTTATTTTTGCAACCTTCCTTGTGTCCCTATAAAATCGCAGCAAGAATCGGAGTGGTCTTGCCTGAAATGGTATATACATGTTTTAGATGTATGGAACAAATCCTTTTCATAAACAGTTTGTAATCGCAAGGTATGTTTAAGCATTAAACTTACATCTGGTGCTGCAGACAATTAGTCGCAGTCCTGTGTCTGCTCCAGGGTGGTGGAAGACTCTTCCAAATTTTTCCTTGTATTTGTTGTTTCTATAGTATGTGAAACAGTAATGTAAGTGCCAAGTGTTTTTATTTCCAAGTGAGCAGTGTAAAAAGTAGTGACTTTAACAGTGTTATGTGGATGGCAAATCCACATTCAACTTACTTTATAAGGTAGCGGTATTGTAGGGTAAATGGTGTTTGTCCAGGCAGCAAGATCCCAGTCCTTCCTCTTCCCTCTCAGCGAGGGGAATGAGAAGAGACGCCGGTTCCCCGGCCTTATGAAGCCCTTCGCGCGTGCGCACTGGGCGCCGCACGTATCTGGGCTTCTAATGTCGGTGACGTGGCTCACCCGTACTGGCTGGACAAACACCATTTACCCTAGAATCTGTGGGGCATCTTCAAATGGAAGGTGGAGGAGCGCAAGGTCTCTAACATCCACCAGCTCTGTGATGTCATCATGGAGGAGTGGAAGAGGACTCCAGTGGCAACCTGTGAAGCTCTGGTGAACTCCATGCCCAAGAGGGTTAAGGCAGTGCTGGAAAATAATGGCGGCCACACAAAATATTGACACTTTGGGCCCAATTTGGACATTTTCACTTAGGGGTGTACTCACTTTTGTTGCCAGCGGTTTAGACATTAATGGCTGTGTGTCGAGTTATTTTGAGGGGATAGCAAATTTACACTGTAAGACCCCGTTCACACTGGGGCGACCCGACTTGCCGGGGCGACCTGTGAAGTCGCGGTGCGCAGCTCCAACCCCGACCTCGGAGCGGCCGGCACGGACTTCATATCATTGAAGTCAATGCAGGTCGCCCCAAAGAAGCTCAGGTCCCTTTTTCTAAGTCGGAGCGACTTGTGTCGCTCCTATTAGAACGGGTCCTTTGCTGCTCTATGGCAGGCGACCCACGGCGACTTGTCAGGCGACCTGGTCGCCCCAGTGTGAACGGGGTCTTCTACAAGCTGTACACTCACTACTTTACATTGTAGCAAAGTGTCATTTCTTCAGTGTTGTCACATGAAAATATAAATAAAAAATATTTTAAATAAAAATATTTACAAAAATGTGAGGGGTGTACTCACTTTTGTGAGATACTGTGTATAATTATATATATATATATATATATATATATATATATATATATATATATATATATATATATATATATATATATATATATATATATATATATATATATATATATATATATATATATATATACACACACATATACATACATACATACACACACACACACACACACACATATATATCACACACACATTATATATATATACACATACACATACATACATATACACACACACACACACACACACACACACACACACCTACATATACACACACGCACTTCAGCTTCTATCCCGATGAGTTAAACATAATTTTGCACTTCACATACGCCCCGCGTCCTTGTCCCTCCACAACATTCGCCATCATCACTCATGTCTTTTAATCCACATAACCCGATTCTGTTCGAGTGACCTGCAATTAGCGGCACACTAGCAATTAAAACACCCGTGCTTCGACTGGCACACAGCCAAGCCCTCGACTCGCAAAGAACAGACAGAGCTGGGCGGCTGCCGAAGGGTTTGTAAAATGCCACAAAAGGAAACCAAACGCTGATAACAGAGAAAAAAAAAAAAAGGAAATTAAAGTAAAAAGATTGTCACAAGACATAAAACAAATGACTGATAACATTTAACTATATTCATAAAAAGTCTATCTGAAGGGAAACTCAACTGTTTTCAGCGATCGCATATTTAGAGTCATCAGTGTAAAGTTTAGTGTGACTGGATTTCTGGTGTACATGTGTGTGAAAGAAGGACCTCCACGTAATCTTCCAACGTGAATCTTTTTATCAAAAGAAAAAACATACATAAAAGTGGAAGGAATCGCTGACGCATTTCGTGGTAATTGAGCCTAATTATAGATCGAATTTTAGATTAAAGCTGAGCTCCAGGCAGGTAGCAAAAAGACCACAATTTAATCTGGGGAAGTATTCATTAAAGTCATTACCTACACTTTAAAATAGAACCAGCTTAAGTGTTATTAAACCCTCCATTTAAAAAAAAAATAAAAATTACAGTAGCAGCATACGGTACGTCATTATGGTTACCTGTTCCCTTGTTGTGTTCAGTCTTTACAGAATAATGAACCTTCCAAGTGTAGGTGTGCTTAGTTTCTGCTGAAAATGTGGCTCATCTGACTTGAAGGGTTTCCCTGGAAGCCAGACGTAGCCGCTCTGATGTGCATCTTCATATGCTGTGCTCAGGGATGCCTGTGCATTACGGGCAGAACTCTGCAGTAGTGTGCTGTGCCCAGAGGTAACAAGAGCTCTCATGCTGTGTTTGGGGATGTATGTGCATAATGGGGATTACACAGCAGTTGTGCTTGGGGAACATACTATATGTGCAATACAGGCAGTGTTTTGGTGCGGTGCTTGGGGAACATGGGTGCATTACAGTACAGGCTTGGCTAGTGCTGTGCTCAGGAGACGTGTATTTCAGGCAGCACTCGGAGATGCGTACACATTATGGTTCTGTGCTCAAGGAAGGCATTCATATTAAGGGCAGCATACACATTATGGCTCTGTGCTCAAGGAAGGCATTAAGGGCAGCATACACATTATGGCTCTGTGCTCAAGGAAGGCATTCATATTAAGGGCAGCATAACACATTATGGCTCTGTGCTCAAGGAATGCATTCATATTAAGGGCAGCATACACATTATGGCTCTGTGCTCAAGGAAGGCATTCATATTAAGGGCAGCATACATCTTATGGCTCTGTGCTCAAGGAATGCATTCACATTACGGGCAGCACTCAACTGATGTGCCCTGGGGGAGTGCATTGCAGATAGCGCTCTGCTGATGTGCAATACAGGCAGCGCACTGGTACTATGCTCAGGGGAAGCATGAGCATTATGGGCAGTGTTCGAGTGCTGTGCACAAAGGATGCAGGATATTTATGGGCAGGGAAAGAAAAAAATAAGCATTACCGGTTGCACTCTAGCACTGTGCTCAGGGATGCATGCACATTATGGCTCTGTGCTTAAGGGATGCATGCACATTATGGCTCTGTGCTTAAGGGATGCATGCACATTATGGGCCACACTCAAATTATGTGCTCTGGGGATGCATGTGCATTGCAGTTAGCATTCTGCTGATGTGCTTGGGGAGGTGCATGTGCTCAAAGGATGCCTGAGCATTATGGGCAGTGCTCCAGTGCTGTGCTCAAAGGATGCATGAGAATTATGGGCAGGGGATACATGTGAATTACAGGCAGCACTCTGGTGCTATGTTCAGGGCATGCATGAGCATTTTGGGCAGAGGATGCATAAGCAATATTGGCAGCACTCTAGCGCAGTGCTCATGATACATGCACATTATGGCTCTGTGCTCAGGGGATGCATGCACCTTGCTGGTAGAACTCTGCTGATGTTCTTGGGGGGTGCATGTGCATAACATGCAGCTCTCTGGTGCTATGCCCAAAGGATGCATAAGCATTATGGGCAGAACTCTGGAGCTGTGATCAGGAGATGCATGCACATTATGGGCAGCTCATAATGCATCATGGTACATGTAGTCCCAATGCATTAGGTTTCCGATGTGCTCCTTGCAACATAAAGAGCAATTAGGGGATTATACATTTCTGAATGTGTCCTAAAGCCTACTGGTTTTCCCAATGCTCTCAGCCCAAAGTATGAACACTCCTACAGAGGACAGAGCTGAATGATGATGACTCCATCAGTGTCCTTCTGTCCCTTTGTTGTCCAATCAAATCTTAGGGCAATCTGTGGGTCCAAACCCCCCGAGAGCATTCACAGGCACAGCAGCAGCATCTAGGTACATTAATATTGCTCTATAGCAATGGTGCTCAAGTTCCCAAATTTGCTGCTGTGCCCCCTCCAGCCCATTATCTATGGTACTTCTGGCAATTGCTGCCCTTCCTGCCATTACTTAGCCTTGCCCTTTTAGTTGATGGTGGAGAATAGCTAGATGATTTAGTTCTACCCCCTATACCATCCATAGACTTTGGTACCTCTGATAAAGGAGGAGCAGGAATCCTGCCCTAAATCACCTGCAAATGTGGTAAGCTGTAAGCTATAGGGAAAGAGGGTTGCAGGCTGTAAATGTTGCAGAGATAAGCAGTGTTGGAAAAGACTGGTAGGGGGTCCAGAGGTGGGCAGCCTTGAAAGAGGGCGTGGGGGGGGATGCCGAGGTGGGCAGCCTTGGAAGAGGGCGCCGAGGTGGGCAGCCTTGGAAGAGGGCGCCGGGGGCGCCGAGGTGGGCAGCCTTGGAAGAGGGCGCCGGGAGGACGCTGAGGTGGGCAGCCTTGGAAGAGGGTGCTGGGGGGGGGGGGGGGGGACGCCGAGGTGGGCAGGCTTGGAAGAGGGCGCCGGGGGGGGGGGGGGGGGGGGATGCCGAGGTGGGCAGCCTTGGAAGAGGGTGTCGGGGGACGCCAAGGTGGGCAGCCTTGGAAGAGGGCGCCAGGGGGAACCCGTGGTGGGCAGCCTTGGAAGAGGGCGCCAGGGGACGCCGAGATAGAAGAAAATGACAGTGGATGCAGAATTGAGTTGAAGACAATAGCAGGGGATGCAGAGATCAACAGTGTTGGCAACACTGTAGGAGGGCATGCAGAGGTGAGCAGTGTTGGAAGAGGGTGGCAGGAGATGTAAAGGTGAGCAGTTATTTCATTAATTGGATTTCAGTTCTTTCAAATTGTAGCTGCTCACCATCCCATGTGGGTGTTAACTTGGGAGGCCTACACATAGACACAGCCTGCCTAGAGCACCCTCTCCAGATCACCATCAAGGCTGAGGGCTCTTGAGAGGAGTAATAGAGAAGCACAGAGACCCAGTGATGACATCACTGAGTCAAACATAGGATATGTAATGAAAACAGAAAGATTTTATTGAAAAATGTAATTAGCACCATTGATAAGGGTAGAAAGGAGTAACCAGGGCAGTCAAAAATATAGCCAGAATAAACATTAGCTTTTTAATGTGGGACAGGGTAAAGGCTGCAACTCTATCCGAAAAAAAAGGCAAATTGTGGCAAATTCCCAAATTTTTTTTTTTAAAGAGCAGAACAAAGAATCTTCCGGTATCCATGTTCACGGCCACTTCAACTGTCATTCTGCAGCAACAGCAAAATGAAAAGTAAAGAACTCCTTTACTAGAATTAACAAAAGTCCACAACCCCCATTCTGCGATATGAAGGCTCCTGTCAGCATGACAAGTTCACTTTAAAAGTTACGGATTCAGAAATCCATATTACACAGCAGCAACGTTGGCACAGAATTGTTTCTAGCTGCCCGCTTACTACATGAATTTTTTGGACACGTGCATAGCGCGTGTTTAAAAAGGGCAGTGAAAGCCTAATTACTCTTCCGGCAGTGCTTGATTTTACTGGCCTCGGATTAGAGCGTGTAATTAGGAAGCGAGCCAAGGTCCCTCTCCCCCACATCGCTGGGCCATGCCAGCACTTGGCAGGGCCCCCAGGCTGGGCTCGGCTGGCTGAGGTCTCCACTATGAGAGATGCTTGTTTATGTCCATGCCTTCCGAAAAACTACAAAAACCTTGGAATCTTGTCTGTTGGAGAATGGTAAAGGCCATATTAAAACTGTTCAATATAATCCACACTTCTCTTCCTGTTTTTCCTTGGCGATGGAAGAGCGCTTGATATGCCAATTCACAGCTCTAATGGTATTCATTTTCCTTTTTTTTTTTTATTATACATTTATTATTATTTTTTTATATATTTAGAATTTATATATTTTGCGTTAGTCTATTGGATTATATTTCATGATTTTGATTGCCATTACTTTTTTTTTAACTACGTCCAGTCCTTTTTCTGGCACTTTTTGTTCACATGTAACAAATCAGTATTTTTTGATAGAAAATTACTTAGGAGCCTCAAACATTTTTTTTTAAAGCAGAGGCCCTAGAGAATAACATTGGTGGGCTTCTCAATTTTTTATGTCACATGGTATTTGCACAGCAGCTCTTCAAAAGCAATTTTTTAAAAAATTTTATTGCAAAAAAAACAAAAAAAACAAACAATGCATAACCCAATTTTTTTGTAAAATAAAAGATGAAGTTACGCCGAGTAAATAGATACTAAACATGTCAAGCTTTAAAAATGCGCATGCCTGTGCAATAATGACAAAGGACGTACATTTTAGGCATTCCATATCCTTAGGCGACGCTTTAAAAGCCTTTACAGGTTACCTCTTTATATTTACAGAGGAGGTCTGGTGCTAAAATACTGCCCATGATCAGACATTCGCTGTAATATCTCACAGGCGGGACGATCGCTGTTTGCGTGCATGTGGCACCACAACGTGCGTTTGCCTTTGTGAGCAATCATGGGAGGTTGGGGGCACTTTACATTTTTTTTTTAATTTAATTTATTTTTACACTGTTGCTGGATTTTATTATTTTATCACTTATTGCTGTCACAAGGAATGTAAACAGCTTTGTGACAACAATAGACGTCTATAAGGCTGCATTCACATGTCAGCGTATTGATCGCGGGCAGAATCGCCGCGATTCCGCCCGCGATCCAGAAATCATTGCAAATCGCGGGACGCGTGTGCGTTGCCTGTGATTTGCAATAGCACCCCAAACACTGTGCGATGCTGCCGCGATTTCCGCCTGCTGAATAGTGGTAACATCGCGCAAAAAAAAATCGCGGGACGCATTACGCCCAAAAAAGTACAAGAGCTTCTTTGGAGCGTAATGCGTCCCGCGATTTTTTTTTGCGCGATGTTACTGCGATTCGGCAGGCAGAAATCGCGGAAACATCGCACAGCGTTTGGGGTGCTATTGCAAATCACGGGCAACGCATAGGCGTCCCGCGATTTGCAATGATTTCTGGATCGCGGGCGGAATCGCAGCGATGTCCATTAATAATGTGCAAATATACAAATAAGTGCTAAATGTGCTAATTGCAGTCCAGATGTAAAAAATACTGGATCAATGGGTATAAAAGTGCTGGCAAAAATATCTGGTGTAAAACAGATATGAACTCACCCAATATATATATATATATATATATATATATATATATATATATATATATATATATATATATATATATATATATATATACACACACACACACATACATACATACACACACACACACACACACACACACACACACACACACACACACACACATATATATATGTATACAGTGCCTTGCGAAAGTATTCGGCCCCCTTGAACTTTGTGACCTTTTGCCACATTTCAGGCTTCAAACATAAAGATATAAAACTGTAATTTTTTGTGAAGAATCAACAAGTGGGACACGATCATGAAGTGGAACAAAATATTTATTGGATATTTCAAACTTTGTTAACAAATAAAAAAACTAAAAAATGGGGCGTGCAAAATTATTCAGCTCCTTTACTTTCAGTGCAGTAAACTCTCTCCAGAAGTTCAGTGAGGATCTTTGAATGATCCAATGTTGACTTAAATGACTAATGATGATAAATAGAATCCACCTGTGTGTAATCAAGTCTCCGTATAAATGCACCTGCACTGTGATAGTCTCCGAGGTCCGTTTAAAGCGCAGAGAGCATCATGAAGAACAAGGAACACACCAGGCAGGCAGTGCCATCTTAAGAGCCTTATAGGCCCCTGGGCAATGCAGTGCACCGGGGCCCCCTGCCTACACAATCACGCACGAGAATATACTACAAGAGAGTACAACTACCTGGAGTATATACCTTACTATATACATATTACAAGGAATCCTATATACTACAAGAGACTCTTGTAGTATATAGTGTTCCCTGTAATATGTATATAGTAAGGTATATACTCCAGGTAGTTGTACTCTCTTGTAGTATATAGTGTTCCCTGTAATATGTATATAGTCTATATACATATTACAGGGAACACTATATACTACAAGAGAGTACAACTACTACCTGGAGTATATACCTTACTATATACATATTACAGGGACCAATATATACTACAAGACAAGAGACAACTACCTGGAGTATATACCTTACTATATACATATTACAGGGAATCCTATATACTACAAGAGACTCTTGTAGTATATAGTGTTCCATGTAATATGTATATAGTTATTAAGGTATATAATATACTCCAGGTAGTTATCTCTTGTCTTGTACTATATATTGGTCCCTGTAATATGTATATAGTAAGGTATATACTCCAGGTAGTAGTTGTACTCTCTTGTAGTATATAGTGTTCCCTGTAATATGTATATAGACTATATACACATTACAGGGAACACTATACTACAAGAGAATACAACTACTTACCTGGAGGATAATATATACCTTACTATATACATATAGGCCAGGGACCAATATATAGTAGGTAGTATATCCTCCTCCAGCCAGGACAGCTAGTAGTAGTTGTCTGACTGTCTCTTGTGACTTCACATCATGATCATGCCATTGAGAAGGAGATAAAAAAAAGTTGGCAGGCAGACTTACCCTTACACGGCTGCACATGGCATGGGAGGAGGTGGGAGGAGGCGGAGGCGGAGCCAGTCTTCTCCTAGGGTCGGTCGACTCGACGGACGGAGGCGGAGGAGAGGAGAGGGAGGACTGGAGGAGAGCTGACGAGGAGGAGGATCCTCCTCCAAGTCCTCCGCTGCGTGCGGCGGCGGCACTGTGCATCCTGGGTCTGCTCTGCTGCTCACGTCACTGGTTGCTAGATGCCAAGCGGGCTGGCCTTAGCAACCAGTGTGTGCAGGGCAGACTCGAGGCACCCACGGCCGCCGCCGGACTCCGGACCGGAGGCACCAAGGGGGGGGCCCGGCGGACAACGGAACGGGGGGGGGCCCTAGACCACCAGGGAGTGTGGGACATGATCATCACATGCCACCAATCCATCGATCGATGTGGGGCCCCTTGGCAAGTGGGGCCCCCGGGCAACCGCCGGGTATGCCCAATGGAAAAGACGGCCCTGCAGGCAGGTCCGAGATACTGTTGTGGAGAAGTTTAAAGCCGAATTTGGATACAAAAAGATTTCCCAAGCTTTAAACATCCCAAGGAGCACTGTGCAAGCAATAATATTGAAATGGAAGGAGTATCAGACCACTGCAAATCTACGAAGACCTGGCCGTCCCTCTATACTTTCAGCTCATACAAGGAGAAGACTGATCAGAGATGCAGCCAAGAGGCCCATGATCACTCTGGATGAATTGCAGAGATCTACAGCTGAGGTGGGAGACTCTGTCCATAGGACAACAATCAGTCGTATACTGCACAAATCTGGCCTTTATGGAAGAGTGGCAAGAAGAAAGCCATTTCTTAAAAATATCCATAAAAAGTGTTGTTTAAAGTTTGCCACAAGCCACCTGGGAGACACCAAACATGTGGAAGAAGGTGCTCTGGTCAGATGAAACCAAAATCAAACTTTTTGGCAACAATGCAAAACTTTATGTTTGGCGTAAAAGCAACACAGCTCATCCCCCTGAACACACCATCCCCACTGTCAAACATGGTGGTGGCAGCATCATGGTTTGGGCCTGCTTTTCTTCAGCAGGGACAGGGAAGATGATTAAAATTGATGGGAAGATGGATGAAGCCAAATACAGGACTATTCTGAAAGAAAACCTGATGGAGTCTGCAAAAGACCTGAGACTGGGACGGAGATTTGTCTTCCAACAAGACAATGATCCAAAACATAAAGCAAAATCTACAATGGAATGGTTCACAAATAAACATATCCAGGTGTTAGAATGGCCAAGTCAAAGTCCAGACCTGAATCCAATCGAGAATCTGTGGAAAGAACTGAAAACTGCTGTTCACAAACGCTCTCCATCCAACCTCACTGAGCTCGAGCTGTTTTGCAAGGAGGAATGGCAAAAAATTTCAGTCTCTCGATGTGCAAAACTGATAGAGACATACCCCAAGCGACTTACAGCTGTAATCGCAGCAAAAGGTGGCGCTACAAAGTATTAACTTAAGGGGGCTGAATAATTTTGCACGCCCAATTTTTCAGTTTTTTATTTGTTAAAAAAGTTTGAAATATCCAATAAATTTCATTCCACTTCATGATTGTGTCCCACTTGTTGATTCTTCACAAAAAAATTACAGTTTTACATCTTTATGTTTGAAGCCAGAAATGTGGCAAAAGGTCGAAAAGTTCAAGGGGGCCGAATACTTTTGCAAGGCACTGTATATCTATCTATATATACTCACATACATACACACACACACACATATATATATATATTTTTTATATTTAGGTGTTCCAGTAATTTCCCAGAAAAAAAAAAAAAAAACACCAATTTTGCTACGTCAGAATTGGCCCAGTAGGCAAGTAGTTAAACGCAGATGAAGGGAGCAGGGGCAAATTTTGGCTACCAAAACACGTTGGTATTTTAATTTTTTTTAAATTCTACCTGATGAATGGAAGCTGCACACCAATATTGGTTTCTTTCAACAACTCGTTATTAAGCTCTCAAATGGTACAACTGCACTCATATTGTCCCCACCCAGGGACCGCCCCCCTCAACGCGTTTCACCACCACTGGCTTGCTCACCAGGATGTTTGGCAGGTTTTTTCTCTACCGGCACTTACACTGGAATGAGTGTCTATTCGGACTATCTCGTGTTGTAACCCTTCAATCTCAGATCCTTTTAGAGATATGCGATTCTAGCCATTCCATATCCTTTTCCATTGGTCTAAAGTTTTTCTATAGCAAAGTTTTTTCCCGGCCAACAGAATAAAAATATATATGCTCCTACGCTCTGGTTTTACAGATTTAAAATGGTTTAATGAGCACTAAAAAAGGTTCAACGAAAAATAGATCCCACTTAATTAGATTGTATTTTCTCCATGCGGTGTATATTGCTTGGTTACAGAAGGCGAGGGGGGAGGGGTGACCGAGGGATATATAGACACACAAAGTACAGCGGGTTATTATGTCACACTACGCGCTCTACATTCGCTTTGAGATCATAGAATATACAACTTCGCGGCCCGAGATCTAACGCAGCTCGCTGGTTAAAAATAAAATAAATAAAAATTCAATCTCCTTGCTTTTAACTCGCCAAGAAACCAGATATTGCTCATTTATATGGGAGATGTTGAACACGCTGTACCTCTATAATGTGCCTGCGCATCTAAAAATGCATTAGCGTCTAACTGTTGAGCGGTGCTTCTTGTGCATCGTCCAAAACTGCAATTTAGTGACGTTTAGAAGACCAGCAGAGCTACAATGTGATTTACTTCAAAGTGCACCTGTGGTCTGCTCCGGAAACTTCACCTAAAACAGATGTGAACTTTAACCACTTAAGCCCCGGAAGATTTTACCCCCTTCCTGACCAGGGTTTTTTTTGCGATTTTTTACTGCGTGAATTTAACGGACAATTGCGCGGTCGTGCGACGCTGTACCTAAACGAATTTGACGTCCTTTTTTTCCCACAAACAGAGCTTTCTTTTGGTGGTATTTGATCACCTGTGCGTTTTTTTGATCATGCGCTATAAACCAAAAAAGAGCATCAATTTTGCAAAAAACTGAATTTTTGTAAAATCTTACCTGTAAAATTCCTTTCTCTGAGTCCTCCGACAGTCGCCGCCTCTTCATATTCGTCACATATGGGGTATTAGACTTTGCTCCGAAGGAGTAGCTAGGCAACAGAATATGTTAACATTAAAGCTTTAACATATCCCACCCTCAAGGGGTGGTCCCCTCAGTCAATACCCTCCTACTTCCTGCAACCATATTTCAGTTTTAGCGGAATAGCAGTAGAGTATACAACCAAACCCCAAAAGAGGGGCGGGGGCGGCGACTGTCGGAGGACTCAGAGAAAGGAATTTTACAGGTAAGATTTTACAAAAATTCCGTTTTCTCTTACGTCCTCCGACAGTCGCCGCCTCTTCATATTCGTCACATATGGGGACGTCCCAAAGCAGTGCAAACATGAGGGGTGGGAAACGCATCCGCGCCGAAAAGGCAACGCAGTCTCCGCATCAAAGAAAGGAACCTTACCAAAGGAAGGAAACCAGCTGGGCAACAGGAAAAACAAGTGCTCAACAGGAGCAACAACCCAGGAAAAGACAAATAACCAGGGGATAAAAAACTTATCCCAACAGCCAGAGGTCCCCAACAAGGGACCCTAGGGAATTGCCGCACTAAGAACCTTGCGGCCAAAGGAAGCATCCGCCGATGCCTGAACATCTACTTTGTAGAATTTTGTGAAAGTGTGCACGGTCGACCAAGTCGCCGCCTTACACACCTGGGCTACAGAAGCCCCATGACGACAGGCCCAAGACGTACTCAGAGATCTAGTAGAGTGCGCCTTCACAGGCACAGGGGGAACCTTCCCCTGCAAGGCATAGGCCTGTTCAATGGTCTGCCTGATCCATTTGGCGATGGTAGAGGCCGACGCCGCCATGCCCTTCCGAGGACCCTCTGGAAGAACAAACAAGGAGTCCGTCTTTCGAAAAGACTCAGTCGATTTAAGGTAAACCCTTATCGCCCGAACAACATCCAGAGAATGTAATCTCACCTCCTTCGGATGTTTAGGCTTCGCGCACAGCGAAGGCAAGACAATATCCTCATTAAGATGGAATTCCGAAACTCGTTTCGGAAGAAAAGAAGGATTAGGTCGCAAGACCACCTTATCCAAATGAACAACCAGATACGGAGACTTGCAGGACAAAGCTGCCAGCTCCGACACTCTGCGAGCCGAAGTGATCGCCACCAAAAAGGCGACCTTTTTGGACAACATAGACAACGAGATCTCCCTGATCTGTTCAAAAGGAGCACATTGCAACACAGACAGAACGAGATTCAAGTCCCAAGGGGGCAAAGGATCCCTCCTAGGAGGAACCAGATGCCGCACACCCTGAACAAAAGTGCCAACCAAGGAGTTGGAAGCCACGGGACGTTGAAACAGAACGGCCAGCGCAGACACCTGACCCTTTATCGTAGCCAGCGCCAAACGCTGATCGACACCCGTTTGAAGGAAGGACAGCACTCGGGAAACAGAGTACGTGCGGGGTGAAAACCCCCTGGACTCACACCAGGCAAAATAGGCCTTCCAAGTACGGTAATAAACCTTCCCCGAGGAAGACTTCCTCGCGTTGATCAAAGTATGAACGACCTCAGGGGAGAGACCCTTCTCCTTCAGGACCTCGGTCTCAACAGCCAGGCCGTCAAAGCCAGCGACTGTAAAGCAGGATGGTAAATCGGTCCTTGAGACAGGAGATCGTCTCGAAGAGGCAGACGCCACGGGGCGTCGACCGCCAGATTCACGAGGTCTGCGTACCAGGACCGGCGAGGCCAGTCCGGTGCCACAAGAATCACCGTGCTGCGTTCCGAGTGTAACCTGCGAAGGAACCTGGACAGCAACTGAATCGGTGGAAACGCGTACATCAGCCTGTACTGATGCCACGGGGCCACTAACGCGTCCGACGCGTCTGCCCGAGGGTCGCGCGTCCTTGCCACGAACCTTCTCACCTTGTTGTTGAGACGAGACGCGAACAGGTCCACATCTGGAAGACCCCACTTCGCGCACAACATCTGGAAGACAGCCGGGTGGAGAGACCATTCCCCCTGATCCAGGGTCTGGCGACTCAGATAGTCCGCCTGCCAGTTCTCCACCCCCGGAATGTGAACTGCCGTTATCGCCGGGACATGAGTCTCGGCCCAAGACAGAATGTCGGCCACTTCTCAAGCCGCTCGGGCACTCCTGGTGCCCCCTTGGTGGTTGATGTAGGCCACCGCCGTGGCATTGTCCGTCTGCACCCAAACCGGGCAGCCCTGCAGCCGGTCCGTCCAGCGATGAAGACAGCGATTTATCGCACGCAATTCTAGAATGTTGATCGGAAGGGAAAACTCCCCCTCCGACCAAGTTCCCTGGGCGGACAGAACGCCCAGAACACCACCCCAGCCCGACAGGCTGGCATCCGTGGTGATCACCGTCCACGAGATAGGACGAAACGACTTGCCCCCGGACACCATCGGGGACTGGAGCCACCACAGAAGGTCTCTTCTGGTGCGATGACTCAACGAGATTTGAAGATCCAGAGATTGAGGTTGCCCGTCCCACATGGACAGGATCTCCGCTTGGAGACCCCGCGTGTGAAACTGGGCGAAGGGAATCGCCTCGAAGGCCGAGACCATCAATCCCAGACATCTCATGCACGTCCGCAGAGACGAGTGCGGAACGTCCCTGAGGGACCTGACTTCCTCCTGAAGAGTTCTGAGTTTGTCTTCCGGCAGGAAGACCTTCGCCTGCACCGAGTCCAGAATCATTCCCAGGTAGGGAAGACGAACCGACGGACTCAGTGTCGACTTTGGAAAATTTATCGTCCAACCAAACTCCTGCAGAGTTTGCATCGTGACAGACAGGTCCTTCTCCAGACCCTGACTGGTCGCAGACCGAACCAGAATGTCGTCCAGATACCCCAGGACAGAAATGCCCTGGGCCCTCAATAATGCCAGAACCGGTGCAAGCACCTTGGTGAAGACCCGCGGAGCCGAGGCGAGACCAAAAGGCAACGCCACAAACTGGTAGTGATCCTCCGCAATGGCAAATCGAAGGAACCTCTGGTGACCCTCGAAAATGGGGATGTGAAGATACGCATCCTTCAAATCGATGGAGGCCATGAATTCCCCCGAAACCAGGGCAGCCACCACCGACCGCAGGGATTCCATGCGGAACTTGCGAACACGCACAGAGCGGTTCAGAGCCTTCAAGTCCAGAATTGGATGAACCTTGCCCTCCTTTCTGGGCACGGTGAACAGATTGGAATAAAACCCCCGAAACCTGTCCCGATGAGGCACCGGAACTACCACTCCCTGAGCCCTCAGGTCCCGCACCGCCAGGTGCAGGTCCCGTAAACGCTCTGGAGACAGTTGAAGATTTGAGGGAAAAAATCTGCTCTCCGGCCGAGAGAGAAACTCGATCTTGTAACCAGATCGAACGATCTCCTGAACCCATCTGTCCCGCACGCGGGTCAACCAGGGCTGAAGAAAACCGAGCAAGCGTCCCCCCACCCCAAAACTGGGTGAGGGCGCCCCTTCAGGCCGCACTGTTATGGGCTGCGGATCCGGATTGACCGGACTTCTGTTTTCCAGACCAGGGCTTCTTCTGAGAGCTTTGACCTTTGAACGGTTTGCCCTTGTAGTGCGACCGAAAGGCACGAAAGGACCCCTGAGGGGGCCGAAAATTAGCATGCTTCTTCCCAGAAGCCCCCTTAGCCTTGGGGAAATGGGGCAAGAGAGTGCTCTTACCTCCGGTGATCCCCTTAATCAACACATCCAAGGACTCCCCCAAAAAGGCGAGACCCATCATAAGGCAGATTGGCTAAGGTCTTACGTGAAGACTGGTCCACCGACCAACATTTCAACCAAACCAGGCGGCGAGACAACACATGTGCAGCCAACGGGACTAGGTCCAAGTCCGCATCACACAGATACATGACACCCTGGTGGATTTGATCCACCATATCCAGGGTCGCCGGCGAGGCCGAATCGGCCACTAGGACGCGCCTAAGCATCTGCGTCCAACTTGCGACCGCCTGGGCCGCCATGAGAGAGGCAAACAGAGCCTTAAGCATAGAACCCGTAACAGAATAAGTATGACGGGCAAGAGACTCCAATCTCCTATCCGTGGCATCACGGAACACAGGGGAATCCTCTGCAGGAATCGCAGTGGATTTGTTTAAAACCGCAATTGCATGATCCACTGGGGGTGGCACACACCACCTTTCATCAGTGGAAGGCGAGAAAGGATAGCGCAGCTTGAACCTACTTGGTACAGCAAAAGGTTTGCATAGATTGCGCCATTGTTCCTTAACAGCGCGCTGAAAATCATCATTGCAGGGAAAAACCTGCGGCGTCCTGCGTTTTCTCTGCGTCCCATAAGCCGCCAAGGCAGCGGGGGGACACACTTCATCCTACAAACGCAGCGTCTGTTTTATGGAAGCAATCAATTCATCCATGATTGCAAGCTCTTCAGGCGAGCCAGGGGGAGAATTATCAACCCCTTCAACTTCAGCCTCCACCTCGGACCCCACTAGATCCAGGGAGGAGCGGGACCCCGATAAGGAGGCCCCCGCCATAACAACCCCATCACCTTCACCCTCAGAATCAGAGGAAAGAGCAACTCTGGGCCTTTTAGAAGATTGAGCAGCCACCAGCATCTGCACCTGAGCAGCAAGGCCAGCCACAATAGTGGCTAAATCCCCCCCTGGGGGGGAAACAGCGGTCCCCTGGCTTTCCACCAAGGCGGTAGGAAATTTGCCCTCCTGAGAATCCATTGCCCCTATAACAAATGCCGGATAATAAAGGGTTAACTGCCCCTTTAACAAGCGCGGCGAGCGCAGCCCACCGCACCACACACAAGCACAATGAGACCCCCACAGGGACAATAAAACTGACACAGGCAATGGGTAGGAAGGATATAACCTGAGGAGACCCTCGCCGCTGCTGCTGCCTCGATCGGTGTTCCTGGAGAAGAGGAAGTGATGCTGCCAGGGCGCTCTATGAAAGCCTATGGGAGGCTACAAGAAAATGGCCGCCATGCATGTAGAACATGCGGCCGGAGTGAGTGTAGGCAAAATGGCGCCGAAACCGCCGCTCCACAGTACAGTAATGCACACATGTCTGTATCTAAAAAAAAAAAAACATGTCAGATCGCCGCAGCGATCGCTGTATAATGCCCAAACATGCCACAAAACATGCCCCACAGCACACAGCTTCTCACACTGACCAGTCTGACACACACAGTGTCACACAGCTCCCCCCCCCCCCCCCCCTGCAGCCCACAGCATGCAGCCGAGAGATAGGGAGACAAACAGTGTGAATAGAGGCAGGTTACACAGTCCCAGACTGACACCCCCCCAGACAGACAGGTCCCCACATAAATACACTTACCTCACAGTGGCGTGGGGGACCCGCATAGGCGAACAAGCCGCTGCACATGAGGCAGGGAGAGTCGCAATTAAAGACGCACAGAATGGGGGTTAAGAAACCGCACAGCGTCCAGTGAGGTAGCCACCTCACCAAGCATCCCTGCACCGAACAGGGATGGGTCGTTCACTGTGCCAGGAGCGTTACCTGGCTGAACGCTCGATGGCAGGCTGGGAAGCCACTGACCCACGACCTGCGACCAGGGGGATCAGCCCGAGACCCAGCCCGCATGATCCTCTTCATCCGAAGAACTAACTAAAGCTGACAAAAAGAACAGCTAAGTAAAGGTAGAGAGAAAACTCAAACAAAAAATCAAAAAAGAAGAAAGAGTCTGGGGCACAAAGCCCCAGCACAGAGAGAGCCAGCCACTCCTGACAAGCTAGACATTGAAACTGAGATATGGTTGCAGGAAGTAGGAGGGTATTGACTGAGGGGACCACCCCTTGAGGGTGGGATATGTTAAAGCTTTAATGTTAACATATTCTGTTGCCTAGCTACTCCTTCGGAGCAAAGTCTAATACCCCATATGTGACGAATATGAAGAGGCGGCGACTGTCGGAGGACGTAAGAGAAATAATATTTTTCACATTTCTTTATATGAAATTCCCCCCAAAAAAAATTTAAAAAAAACCTAAATTTTTTAACATTTTCGGCCAATTTGTTTATGCTACATATGTTTGGTAAAAAAAAAAAAAAAAAAAAAAAAAAAAAAAAAAAATCGCAAAAAGCGTATTTTGATTGGTTTGCGCAAAAGTTATTGCGTTTACTAACAAAGGGAAAGATTTTTGTAATTTTTGGTGTTTTTTTTTTAACGAGTAATGGCGGCGATATGCGATTTTTTTTTGCGGGACTGCGACATTGCGGCGGACAGATCGGACCCTTGACTGACATTTTTGACACTTTTGGGGCTACCAGTGACATTACTACAGTAATCAGTGCTATACATATGCACTGTTATTGTAAAAATGACACTGGCAGGGAAGGGGTTAACTGTATTGGAGAGGGAGGGGTTAAGTGTGTCCTAGGGGCGTGTTTCTAACTGTGATTGGACATGGCTACTAGTGAAAAAACAGAGATCAACGGTCCTACATAGAACCGTCTGATCTCCATTTTTACACAGGGAGAATGACAGGCGGCTTTGTTTACATTAGCCGCCTGCCTTTCTCCCTTCCCGGCGAACGATCGCGAATGACCGGCAGACATCGGGTCCGCCGGTCACACGCACTGACTTCTTAGGGAACGAGTCGGGGCGCGCGCTCGCCCGCCCGCTATTGGCTCACAAGCCGGTGACAGGCTAGTGACGTACCGGTATGTCACTTTGCCTGGCCGGGGCTGACCGCCGCAGTATATGTACTTGCGGCGGTCGGCAAGTAGTTAAATGAATGACGCCTGGGGATTCATTTCTAAAAAGGTCTCAAGCAGCCGTGTCGAATAATTCCCATTATTTTATGTTTATTTACTATGTTCATCAGCTCCATCTAGTGGCTACAACTCAGCATTTTCAAGATTTAAATATATTCGGGAAAATACCGCAGTATGGCCCCTAGATGGCATTATGGCCCCTAGATGGAGACCACGATCACACGAATTAGGAGTATTTCCTATGATCTCCAGCTTCATCTTTGACTGGTATCCGGAAACGCCGCTCTCCCACCTGTGGGAGATTATGCAGCCTCAGCCAGCGCTACTCCACCCACCACACCCCGATGCGTTTTGTCCCACCCACTGTGCTTAGCCATAGACTCTAGAGGGCCTGGTCGGCGGAGTAGCACTGGCTGATGCCGCATAACACACCTCATGCGGGTTGCGTTGGAAGAGCAATGTTTCTGGATACCTGTAACTGATACCCCTAGGGCAGTGATGGCAAACCTTGGCACCCCAGATGTTTTGGAACTACATTTCCCATGATGCTCATGCACTCTGCAGTGTAGTTGAGTGTAGCACTGCCCCATAGGGAGCTGCTGAGAACAGATTCCCCTGGGTTACCCATGGCAACAGTTTGTAAAATCTTATCACTTTGCACTTGGCTCAATCAATGAACAGTCCAGAGGATGTTTTTTTTTTTTAATTTTATTTGGAACTTGGATGGAAGAAGGGATGAGTGGGATACTACAACTTGACAACTATGCACAAATCTTGAGGACTTCTAACTGTGTTGAGTGCAGCAAGGCCGCTGCTTCACCTTGCCACTGAAGTGAAGATTTGAAAGATGAACTATTCATGGGTCTAACTTGGCACCCCCTTTCCCACTTGCCGTGTGTGCTAGCTTCTGTCCACTGACCCCACTGGAGTGGTCCCCTTCCTGGGCAGACCCCTGGCAAGCTCCCTGGTACTCGCGGACACTGTTTTTCCTCAGGTTGCTCTGCGTTTAACTCCACCATCAGTATCCTGGACCTCCTGGCTCAGCACCACACTCTGGTTCACTAGGACGACCGCCTGTGACCACCTTCCATGCTGACAGGAGGAGAGACAGCCGTCACCCTCCTCCTGGGACCTGGATTCCCGCCCAAAGACCCCCTGTCACATGTGCCCTTGGCTTTTATGTACAATCTCAGGATGAACTGCGGTTGTGCCCTCCCACCGGTACTGTCACAAAAGCCTGTGTGTCACTGGCTGGGTTGCCTCCACTGTCCAACAGGCTCCCCTATTAGATACAGTGGGGACACTCCCTGAGACCAAGTGAATCACTCCTGGACACATGCAACAGGCAAAACTAACAGACTCTCCTGATGAGCAGGTAGAGCCAAAAAGAGGGTGCTACATGAGCATCATGGGAAATGTAGTTCCAAAACATCCGGGGTGCCAACATTCGCCATCACTGCTCTAGTGTAAGTCTAAATGCTGGCACCCCCCTACACCGGGGAGGAGGGGGAGAGGGGAAGAGAGACTGTACACCTGCTTGGAGCGGCGTTGCAAGGCTTGTCAGCACTAGCTCCATCTAGCTGGCCAAAATGTGCTATTTTCTAGAAAATACTGCATAATGACCATTAGATGGAGCAGATAATCTTAGCACATAAACATAGCCGACAAAAAAAGTGTATTTCCTATGATCGCTCCATCTAGTGGCCATAACTCTATTTTCCCTGAAATAACTTAAAAACAGGAAAATACCATATTATGACCACTAGAAGGAGCTGATATTCATAGCAAATACACATATCAGACAAATTATGGGTATTTCCTATGATCGCTCCATCCAGTGGCCATCTCCCTGAAATACCTCAAATGGGAAAATACCATATTATGACCAGTAGAAGGAGCCGATATTCATAGCAAATACACATATCAGACAAATCATGGGTATTTCCTATGATCGTCAGCTCCATCTAGTGGCCAAAATTAAGCATCTTCCTGAAATACCTCAAACATATTAGACAAAAAAAAAAAAACTGGATTATTTAGGAAGGGTGTGCAAAGGCTTGAGACATTCACACAGCAATTTTTTTTAATATAAAATGCATCCCTTAGTCTGCTAAAGCACAGCATATAAAATAATTGTCTAATATAAAACCATTTATTTATTTTAATATCCATTTTGATGCTGATCTCCTGCAAACTTTTTGCAGCCACTTCCTGTCTACATGTACTCCTAGTGATGGCTGCGTGGCATTTCTCAGGGTTTCTTGAAGGTGACAACAGTGAACCACGTCTGTTTAAAGGTGGTTTAAAAATGCTAGTAGTCTCCACTGGATACATGACATGGCAAAATGACAATTTGGGCACCGGGACAGAGCGTGGTCACCCTAAAAGAGGAAGTGGTTTAGAAGGGCCACTATGGCAGCATCCAGGGCTACCCATACAGGCAGTACTCCAGTAATGCGCCCAACTGGATCAGCAAGGGGGGGCGGCTCTGCGCTGCTGCCATCCGATGTCATCCTTGGGCCGCTCTGACATTTGTTTCTGCTACAATGTAATAAACTGATCAGATTTGGGGGGGGAGCAGGCATTATTAACAGGGTTATTTTAATGAAATCTGCAGATTTGAAATGATTGACAATGCAAGTACATGTTAAAGTGGTTTAAAACCTCAGACATGAAAAAGGAACAAAGCTTATACTTCTATAGTGTGTAGTAATCTCAATCCAGAGCAGAGATCTCCAAGCCTTTGCTTGCCTTTATCTGGTCCTCAGGGCACTATTCCTCCCATTGATACAAGACACTATTCTGCAAACTGACACCAACATTGGGGCACCATTTCTTCCAAATAACCCCAATAATGGGGCACCATTTCTCCCAATGACCCCAATAATGGGGCACCATTTCTCCCAATGACCCCAATAATGGGGCACCATTTCTCCCAATGACATCAATAATGAGGCACCATTTCTCTCAACAACACCAATAATGGGGCCCCATTTCTCCCAATGACCCCAATAATGGGGCACCATTTCTCCCAATGACCCCAATAATGGGGCACCATTTCTCCCAATGACCCCAATAATGAGGCACCATTTCTCCCAATAACCCCAATAATGGGGCACCATTTCTCCCAACGACCCCAATAATGGGGCACCATTTCTCCCAACGACACCAATAATGGGGCACCATTTCTTTCAACGACACCAATAATGGGGCACCATTTCTCCCAATGACCCCAATAATGGGGCACCATTTCTCCCAATGACCCCAATAATGGGGCACCATTTCCCCCAATGACATCAATAATGAGGCACCATTTCTCTCAACAACACCAATAATGGGGCCCTATTTCTCCCAATGACCCCAATAATGGGGCACCATTTCTCCCAATGACCCCAATAATGGGGCACCATTTCTCCCAATGACCCCAATAATGGGGCACCATTTCTCCCAATGACCCCAATAATGGGGCACCATTTCTCCCAATGACCCCAATAATGGGGCACCATTTCTCCCAATGACCCCAATAATGGGGCACCATTTCTCCCAATGACCCCAATAATGAGGCACCATTTCTCCCAATGACCCCAATAATGAGGCACCATTTCTCCCAATGACCCCAATAATGAGGCACCGTTTCTCCCAATGACACCAATAATGAGGCACCATTTCTCCCAATGACACCAATAATGGGGCACCATTTCTCCCAATGACCCCCAATAATGGGGCACCATTTCTCCCAATGATCCCCAATAATGGGGCACCATTTCTTCCAATGACCCCCAATAATGGGGCACCATTTCTTCCAATGACCCCCAATAATGGGGCACCATTTCTCCCAATGACCCCAATAATGAGGCACCATTTCTCCCAATGACCCCAATAATGAGGCACCGTTTCTCCCAATGACACCAATAATGAGGCACCATTTCTCCCAATGACACCAATAATGGGGCGCCATTTCTCCCAACGACCCCACTAATGGGGCACCATTTCTCCCAACGACCTTAATAATGGGGCACCATTTCTCCCAATGACACCAATAATGGGGCACTATTTATCCCTAGGATCCCCATAATACCAAACGTGACAATGTTTTCTCCCACTGATGACAAGAAAAATTTCACTCCCACAGCCACAATCCGGCCCCCCTGAAGTCTGAAGGACAATAAACTGGCCCTTTGCTTAGAAAGTTTGGAGACCTGTAATCCAGAGCACTGTCACTCTGTTGCCTCCTCCTCTGCCATCAGTCA
Source organism: Pelophylax lessonae (assembly GCF_965119305.1). NCBI lineage: Eukaryota > Metazoa > Chordata > Amphibia > Anura > Ranidae > Pelophylax > Pelophylax lessonae. The sequence continues at coordinate 23,716,529 of NC_138777.1, forward strand.
CCTCTGAAAAGTTTTCCTGAAACCAAGAGGTGAAAAAAAAAAAAAAGGTGATACGGGAGGAGGCTCAAGCACACAGCCTGTGATTGACATCCACAGCTCTGTTCCTGTGTGAAAGGGGGGGGGGAGGTGTCTCTTCCAATCAGCTTTCAAAGCTCTCCTCACTGAGTTCTACAGAGTATCAATTCAGCTCCCCGCCCCCTTTCTTCTGACAGCTCAGACAAGCGTTACAAATTCTAGACTTTGAATGGACGTAGAGGAGAGAGGACTGCAGATGAACAGGTACAACTTATGTAGGAGGATTTATTACAGCTCTGTATCACCTGAAGTTAGTCACTTCACTGGGTACAAGTCAGGGGTTACAACCACTTTAGGGTTAACATCTAGGTCGACAAATCTGTGGGGGGGGGGGGGCAATAGTAATCCAATAGGAAATGTCAACTGTGAATGATTTGATTCCCATTCCAGCTTGCGATTGGTTCCATAGACTGTTACCAGCTGACTTTTCCCTCATTCTATCTGTAGATACCAGGCAAGGATCCTGAGATTAGGGCCTAAGAAAAGAAAGGACAACAGAATAAGTCCATTAGACTCTGCTGCATGGCTCAGCACTGTCTGTTTTCAATGGGAGCTTGCTGACAGGAGGAGAGAGCAGAGCACTGGATAAGAGTGCATTGTCCAATCAGCAGGCTGGGGGGGGGGGGGGTGTATCTTTGTGCGGTTTTTGCTGCAGCAAAGATCAAGGACTTGGCTGTGCTACCTGGATCAACACACTGGCTGAACAGGATTAAAAATATTTATAGCAGGTGGAACGGTTCCTATGCATTTATTTCAACTGGATATTGAGACAGATCTCAGGAGTTCAGTTCAGGAACCAATCATGTGCTAGGATTAAAGAATGTTCCCCCCCCCCCCCCCCCCATTTTATAGAACTGGTTTGCAGTCCTAGGAAGGAAGAGGTTAACACATCAGCAAATAACAAATCTTTACTCAACGCTCGCACAAAAAAAAAAAAAAAACTGCAAACCTGCAGGATCTGCCAGCAGACTCATTTTGTAGGAGCTAAAAAAAGCAACCACTTGATTGAGCTTTAATTATTTTTTTCTTTTCTGGCCCCTCCCCCTCAACTGGAGACAGATCTGCTCAATTATCGTCCAAAGCCGAGTCTAAAATTTCTATCCGTTCGCCAAGAAGCGTCCATCTGACCTCCATCCTTCCCTTCAATTCTGCACAGTTGTACTGGTGTTCTATCGAGTAGTGCAGATCGTCGGATAATGCCTCATATGATCCGCGCATGCGCAGTACGCAACGTCACCCGATCAGCTGGCATGACGTCAACACTGCGTATGCGCAGATCTAAACCATTATCAGACGATCAGCAAAGCACCCGAGGAAGAATGTAATCAGATGCGTCCTCACTCTTGAGCGACGTCAAGGGCAAAGTCACAGGCAGAATACTATTATCGTTGGGTGGATTTGGGGGTGTCGCAGGGCAGTTCTTGCAGTGCGGATTTGGGTCTTCCGCCCTTCAACACACCAAAACCCGCCCTGCAACACACCCCAACCCGCCTGTCACGATCTGTCAATTATCACGCATAAGCAGAGAGGCAGAATCTGACAATTACATACCGATCACTGTGCTGGCCCACTGCCGGTACCAAGTGATTGTTGTGGCCAATCACAGAAGATCACATGACAATTGTACACATTTAATGACTTGGTTTCATGCCTTTCATTGTGTGCTATGGTCATGAGCTCTGATTGGCTGCAGTGATCACAGGATACAGACAAGGCCAATCACAGCTCATCTGTCCCATGTGATTAGCTGGGGCCAATCACAGAAGATCATATGACAATTATACAGTTAATGGCTTTGTTTCATGTCTTTCATTGTGTACTATGGTCATGAGCTCTGATTGGCTGCAGTGATCACAGGATACAGACAGGGCCAATCACAGCCCATCTGTACCATGTGATTAGCTGGGGCCGATCACAGAAGATCATATGACAATTATACACAGTTATTTGCTTTGTTTCATGCCTTTCATTGTGTACTATGGTCATGAGCTCTGATTGGCTGCAGTGATCACTTGATACAGACAGGGCCAATCACAGCCCATCTGTACCATGTGATTAGCTGGGGCCAATAACAGCTAATCACAATAGTAAACACAATGAATCATTTTCAATTCAGAAAAATGGATGCTTATAACTAAAATTCACAGTTATAAGCAATCGGTGTAGGAAAAAAAAAATGGGATTTTTGTACTTACCGTAAAATCCATTTCTCTTTAGTTCATTGGCGGACACACCGCTCCATAAATCATAACTACTGGGTTATATTGCCTCCTCCAGGGGTAGGACTAAGCAGAACAAAAAACACCTGGCTACACCCATGGGCCGTCCTCAGCTGGTATATAACCCCCACTCTGCTCTAGGTAATCAGTTTTAATCTGTCTAGTCAGGAGTAAGAACCTAGGCTCCCGGCTGGTCCTAGCAATTTACTTCTTTTTTGTTTTTTCTCTTGGAAGATCTACAATCTACTGCCAGGCTGGGCGACGGGCTGGATAATCTAGATCCAGTGGTACCCGCAGCACAGCCAGCGAGCGTGTCGCAGACCGCAAATTTTAGATCTATTATATAAAATTATATATATATATATATATATATATATATATATATATATATATATATATATATATATATATATATATATATATATATATATAAAATTTTTTTTTTTTTTTTTTTACATACTGTCACCAGTCAGTGTCCGATTAGTGCCACACCAGTGATGGGATGATGCTAGGTTGTACTGCACAAGTAAATTTGTTATAATTTGTAAAAAAAAACAAAAAAAAACATGATTTTCAAAAAAAATTGTGACAAAAATAAAAAAAAATGATAACTTCCTGAAACCAGCCATGCCTCTTACCAAATGCCTTGGACTGTCTACTTTCAGAAAAGTAGTAATTTGGGGGATATTTGTATTGTCCTGGCATTTTTGGGCCTCAGAAAATGAGATAGGCCGTCAGTACATCATGGATGATCAAATTTTCAGATATATACTGTATTTTGTGCTCTCTGTACCTTTCTTAAAAGGCTAAATAAAAAAAAACACTGATTTGGGTTACTTTCACCAAAGAAATGGAGCAGTATACATTTTGGTCGAAATTTATGAAGAAAGTTTATTTGCAAAAATGTTATAACAAGTGAAGAAAAACGTTCCCCCCCCCCCCCCCCAAAAAAAAATATTTACTATTTTTTAGCTTAATTTTGCAAACAAATACAAAAAAAAAAAAAAAACCCAGCGGTGATTAAGGCCCCGTTCACATTGCAGCGACGCTACTTCGGGTGGCGACCTCGGAGCGGCCGCCACGGACTTCATAACATTGAAGTCTATGGCGGTCGCCTCCTGGTCGCCCCAAAGAAGCTCCGGACCCTTTTTCTTAAGTCGGAGCGACTTGTGTCGCTCCTATTAGAACAGGTCCGCAGCTTCCCTATGGGAGGCGACCTACGGCGACTCGCCTCACAGGTCGCCTCAGTGTGAACCGGGACTAAATACCACTAGAAGAAAGTTCTATTTGTGTAAAAAAATAAAATAAATAATAATCTCTCTCTCTATCTATCTATATCTATAATATATATACAGTAAAACCTTGGTTTGAGAGTAACTTGGTTTGAGAGCGCTTTGCAAGACAAGCAAAATTTTCAAATAAATTTTGACTTGGTTTACAAGCGATGTCTTGATATACAAGTAGCCTCAAGTCACAGCTGAGTATAAAAGAGAAGAAAGGCGCCTCTAAGTGTAGCAATATGGTTACATTTAATGAAGGTACAACATTTAGCAACTCACATAGTTGATGATTGGAACAGGCACATCTAAGGATGCAGGCATCAGGGGTAAAGCTGTCCACATAGGACCATCCTCCGCACCGCCATCTACGTCATCCCTTCCATGTTGCCCCTCGCTTTCAGATCGCTTTACTGCAGGGTGGTCTTCCCGGTCAGGATTACAGACTAGCAGCCGGCGGTGCAGAAGATAGTCTATGTGGACAGCTTTACCCCGGATGCCTGCATACTTAGATGTGCCTGTTTTATTCATCAACCTTGTGAGTTGCTAAATATTGCACCTTCATTAAATGGAACCATATTGCTACACTTAGAGGTGCCACTCTTCTCTTTGATACTCTGTAGCTCCTGCTGGATTTTGCTTCTAATCCCGTTGTGGAAGCGGCTATTTGTGGATGGACATTTTATGGTTATATAACCAATCACAATGCTATAATCTTTTTATATGGACTATAAATTGAAGGATTTATGAATAAATGGTTGTGGAACGAATCATCTGAGTTTCCATTATTTCTTATGGGGAAATTCGCTTTGATATAAGAGTGCTTTGGATTACAAGCATGCTTCCGGAACGAATTATGCTCGCAATCCAAGGTTTAACTGTATATATATATATATATATATATATATATATATATATATATATATATATATATATATATATATATCTATCTATCTATCTATCTATCTATATATCTCTATCTATTTATATCTTTTTTTTTATATATTTATTATGAGTACACTGTTACATGAACGCACAATTATAATTCAAAGTGTGACAGCGTTGAAAGCTGAAAATTGGCCTGAACAGGAAGGAAGGTTAAAAAAAAAAAAAAAAAAAAAAAAGCGTCCAGTATTAAAGTCGTAAACCTAGAAAATAAAAGTATATGTACCTGAATCGGCTATTAAATTGACCCAAGAAAAAACAACGTACACTGGGTTAGGGTAGACTACAAAACATCACCAAAAAAAAAAACATTTCTATGGGACTGGAGGGCGTTTTAGGTAGTTCAGGTGGTTAAAGAAGCCGTTCTCCTTCAGAACACCGAATCTGCCGCGTCCCTGCAGACGCCTACGTGTCAGGCTGGATGACAGAAAACCAGCAGCAAAAATTACAGTTCTCATTTTCTGTCTTGCCGCATGTACAAATTGAAAACAGAGCGCTGAGAGAGGCCAAGGGACGAAAATCATCACAAGATTGGAAAAAATAAATAAATAAAAAATAGACAACGGAGCCTCAACACAAATTGCTCCGCTCAATCAGAGCAGGTGGACTGCAAAGCGATGCGGCATGACCCCCTCTTCTCCCCCCCTATCAAGCTATCAAGACAGTGTCAGTATTGTCAGGGACTCTTTTCTATCACTTTTCAGGGGAATGGAGGCAAACAGAAGCCAAAAGCAGCATGCGACACCGCGCCAGACTGATGTGAGCCAAGATATTCACACTACTGGCAATATGGTAATCGGAGGAATGTAAATAAGCAATTAAAAAGGACAAATTACAACTGCAGCAAGGGAAACTGTGCACAAATAGTGCATTACTCAACTGCATTACTCACACAAAAAAAATAGAAATGTGTGAAGAGGCGTCTCCCTTCTCCCCAAACAGCTCAGAACTTTCCTCACTAAGCTCTACAGAGTGGGATATCAGCTCTCCGCCCCTTTTTCTGACCGCTTTGACAAGCTTTATAAATTCTGGACTTTGAATGGCTGTAGAGAAGAGAAGAATGCAGAGAAACAGGTATAACTTATATAGAAGTAGTTTAATCTCCGTGTATCACCTGAGGCCAGTCACTTCACTGGGAATATGTAAGGGTTTACAACCACTTTAAATTATTAATAAAACAAAGTTGAATCCAAAACTATTTTATTTCAGCTGATTGGAGTACAGAGGTTACTTTCCAGTCTTTTCAAGTTATTCGGACCGGGAAATAGGAGTGCCCAATGTCCGGAGTGATGCCTCACCCAAATCCAAAAGTGTACAGATCAAGCCAACGCATTTCAGGGGATAAGCCTCCTCCTTCAGGGCTGTTGGTATGTGTAGACAGAGAAGGATGGGCTCCATGGTGGTACTTGCGTCTTTTGTGAGAACTGTCGGTTAGAGTTATGCAGAGATATCCTTCCATTAATTGTGGTGCCACTTTGGACACCAGGTGCTCCTCTCTCCCGATCCAAATATTTTTCCCACTAAAGTGACATTGCAGTTATACCAGTAAGGTAGCAGTCTATACCTCGAAAAAGGGAGTTAAACTTCACCACCCATCTGTGGAACCGCCCATTATCGACTAAGAATAACAATCAGTCCAGAGCGGCCTCTAGCTCAAGCCAATCAACCTTTTCAAGTAGAAGACGACAAAACCATGTCTCTGTAAAAAAAACTAACACTGACTGAGGGAACATGGAAGAAGTGTGGAGGTTCTAGGGAAGGCTAACTAACCAGCACGAAACCGGAGGGGGGGGGGGGGGGCAAAGGAAGAAACCAAATCGCATTAGTAAACAGGTTGCATTGGCCCCGTGACCGCCACCAGATGTCACCATACTACAGAAAAAGGATACCCTCATGCAGTTCCATACAAAACATAAAAATATATGAACATGGGGCAGAACTACACATACATAGCCTGTGAAGAGATATGGGAGGGACCCAGCAGACCCCACCCACTACAGGCTGACAGCAGAAAAGTTCCAGGAGAGGAGGAGACAAGACCAGTGAACCTACACAAGGGGAGAGAGCACCAGCGACTGGTCTTTAATAAAGGTGTTTTCACACTGAATTACTGCACAGATCTGGGCTTGTGACCTACACCCAACATGCCAACCTTCTAGGTGGTCCAGCCCAGATAACACTCATTTTCAGAGTGGTCCTACGCCAGTATGCAGGAACCTCCCATGCACAGACCCAGTCCCCTCACTTACAACTCTTTGAGTTACTGGACTCAGGACCCGAAAAAAGGTTATGCTGTGATCTTGGGACACAATATCATAGGGATAGAGCACCTAAATGAGGGAATGTTCAGGGAAAGTTGGCATCTATGCAATTAAGAACAGTAGAAAAAGACAATCAATTATCTGCATATTACTGCAGTAAGTATGCCCAGGAACATCTCTCCTTTATAAACAAACTTCATAAAAAGAAAAAGGGTTGCCAGATATCCAGGTTACCATCAAAAGGGGAGTAGGGTGGATTGGTGGTCTACAGGAGTGGCTGGATACAAGACTGTAGCCCCAACAAGGGTTCATTTTCCTTGCACACAAGGCCATCTACGAGTAGTGGGCCTGTGAAAGACAGAGGCAGCGTCCAGCCCGATGGCAGGCAACAGGGATGGGGTTGAATGCGGGTGGATTGGAAGGTCCGGAAAAGTAGGTCTTCAGTAGGGTGGATTGGAAGGTCCGGAAAATTAGGTCTTCAGTAGGGTGGATTGGAAGGTCCGAAAAGCAGGTCTTCAGTAGGTTGGATTGGAAGGTCCGGAAAGCAGGTCTTCAGTAGGGTGGATTGGAAGGTCCAGAAAGCAGGTCTTCAGTAAGGTGGATTGGAAGGTCCAGAAAGCAGGTCTGCAGTAGGGTGGATGGGAAGGTCCAGAAAGCAGGTCTTCAGTAGGGTGGATTGGAAGGTCCGGAAAGCAGGTCTTCAGTAGGGTATTTTGGAAGGTTCGGGGAAAGCAGGTCTTCAGTAGGGTGGATTGGAAGGTCCGGAGAAATCAGGTCTTCAGTAGGGTGGATTGGAAAGTCCAGAAAGCAGGTTTTCAGTATTGTGGATTGGAAAGTCCAGGAAGCAGGTCTTCAGTAGGGTGGATTGGAAGGTCCAGAAAGCAGGTCTTCAGTAGGGTGGATGGGAAGGTCCAGAAAGCAGGTCTTCAGTAGGGTGGGAAGGTCCAGAAAGCAGGTCTTCAGTAGGGTGGATGGGAAGGTCCAGAAAGCAGGTCTTCAGTAGGGTGGATTGGAAGGTCCAGAAAGCAGGTCTTCAGTAGGGTGGATTGGAAGGTCCAGAAAGCAGGTCTTCAGTAGGGTGGGAAGGTCCAGAAAGCAGGTCTTCAGTAGGGTGGATGGGAAGGTCCAGAAAGCAGGTCTTCAGTAGGGTGGATTGGAAGGTCCAGAAAGCAGGTCTTCAGTAGGGTGGATTGGAAGGTCCAGAAAGCAGATCTTCACTAGGGTGGATTGGAAGGTCCAGAAAGCAGATCTTCAGTAGGGTGGATTGGAAGATCCAGAAAGCAGGTCTTCAGTAGGGTGGATTGGAAGGTCCAGAAAGAAGGTTTTCAAAAGGGTGGATTAGAAGGGTTCAGAAAGCAAGTCTTCAGTAGGATAAATTGTTGGTCTACAGCAGTGGCTGGATATAAGATTTCAGCCCCAAGCAGATAGGTTCAGGTTCAGCTCCTTTTGTGCACTACCGAGTGGTGTTGGAGTTTAGGGCTCTGAGTAATCAGGGAGAAAGGTCTAAAAACACACATCTTCAGCATTCCGAATCTTCATCCCTAAATCCTGGTACCGCTCGGCATGGCATTCAGCCCTGTATAGCTGCAGCCTGGAAGACTTTACCAGGCTGCCTGTAGCAGGAGATGAATGCTGCACCTGTCCTTTCCAGGTGCACTGAAAAGCCATGAGACACGCACTGCTCCTAGATGGCCTTGTGTGAAAAGGGGCCTAATAAAGCATAACTGATGCCATGGCAAGGGACTGAAACATGAGAGCATGAGAAGACATTTGAAACCAGGAACGAAAAGGGCAGAGAAAGTGAGGAGAGGGTTCTTCTTGGAGGAGAAAAACACCACAGAATGGAATAAAGAACAAAGCACAATCAGCATTTTGGGGGTCGTAATAAAAAAAAAAAAAAAAGAAGGAGGAGGAAAAAAAAAAAAAAAAAAGAAGAGGAAAAAAAAAAAAAAAAAATTGGGACAAAGACATAGATTGTATGGTATGAGGGATTTTTGCACATGGCAATCTGGCTCTTCGGGAGAAGCCCCCTCCATTCACACTGTAATTAGCATCTGCCTGATGAAAGTTCACAGCTACACAAGAAAGCTCATTATCATAATCCCAGCTCTGCATAAAAAACTAAAAGAGCGCTTTATCTGTCATTTTAGGCTTTTAATTTGTGCAGCTGGGAAGCTCAATGAGGTGCCGATATCACCTAGGCTGGCGGAGTCACTCTTTATTTTGTGAGTTATTTGCTTACATGGCACTGACAGATCCTTGGGGCTCCATGGAGAGCATTAACCCCTTGTCTACCAAGGTAGATTTATACACACCCTGGCCATCAAGTGGTTAAAAAAAAGGCTTAGTATTGATTTTCTTAGCCATAAAAATAAGCGACCCGACTACAGGTCTCTAAAAAGGTGGTGCTGCCAATACACTCCCCATCCCCAAAAGTTTTAAAAAACTGAAAGGGTTTGTTACCCCCCAACATTTCATATTCCTGCTGTACTAAGTACAAAAAAGTATCCAGTTCTCTTTGTATTGCTTCCTTCCTGTGTGAAATCCCTGCTGTTCCTGCCAGGCCCTTTGCTTTCTGATTAAAAGCTGACCACACTAATCAGGAGAATACGGTGTGGTCAGTTCTCTATGCTGGGAACTCAGCCTGCTCTCCTCCAATGATGAGAGAGAGAGAGAGCGAGAGAGAGAGCGAGCGAGCGAGCGAGCGAGAGAGAGCGAGAGAGAGAGAGCGAGCGAGCGAGAGAGAGCGAGAGAGAGAGAGCGAGAGAGAGAGAGCGAGCGAGCGAGCGAGAGCGAGCGAGCGAGCGAGAGAGCGAGAGAGAGCGAGCGCGAGAGCGAGAGCGAGAGCGAGAGAGAGCGAGAGCGAGAGCGAGCGAGAGCGAGAGAGAGAGCGAGAGAGAGAGCGAGAGAGCGAGAGAGAGAGCGAGAGAGAGAGCGAGAGAGCGAGAGAGAGAGAGCGAGAGAGAGAGAGCGAGAGCGAGAGAGCGAGAGAGAGAGAGCGAGAGAGAGAGAGCGAGAGCGAGAGAGCGAGAGAGAGAGAGCGAGAGAGAGAGAGCGAGAGAGAGAGAGCGAGAGAGAGAGAGCGAGAGAGAGAGAGCGAGAGAGAGAGAGCGAGAGAGCAAGAGAGAGAGAACCATTCATTTATATCTTAAATCAGAGTTACACCCAAAAGTGGAACTACTGTTTGTATGCTTCCTCCCCCCCTCCGGTGCCACATTTGGCACCTTTCAGGTACCCTTCCCCTTGGCGCTGTCCCTCGGAAGTTCAGCCCCCTCCTTCCACCGTGGGGCCAATTACAAAGTGCAGCGTTTCTCGCGCATGCGCAGTAGGGACCCAGCTGTGAAGCAGAAAGGCTTCACTGCTGGGTTCCCTTACCCTAAATGACGGCAGCAGCACCCGAGAGCAGATAAGAAAATTGGCTTCAGGTGCCGACATCCCAGGAACCCTGGACAGGTAAGTGCTAATATTTAACCACTTTACCACCGGAGGATTTTGCTGTCTTCCGTCCAGGCCACTTTTTGCGATTCGGCGCTGTGCGACTTCAACTGACAATTGCGCGGTCGTGCGACGCCGTACCCAAACGAAATTTACGTCCTTTTTTTCCCACAAACAGAGCTTTCTTTTGGTGGTATTTGTTTACCTGTGCGATTTTTACTTTTTGCGCTATAAACAAAAAAAGAGCGTTTATTTTGAAAAAATAACAATATTTTTAACATTTTTTTATATGAAATTCCCCCCAAAAAAGATGTAAAAACCAATTTTTTAAAAAATTTTTGGCCAATTTGTTTTCTGCTACATATGTTTGGTAAAAAAAAAAAAAATCGCAATAAGCGTATTTTGATTGGTTTGCGCAAAAGTTATTGCGTTTACTAACAAAGGGAAAGATTTGTCATTTTTGGTGTTTTTTTTTTTAACGCGTAATGGCGGCGATCTGCAATTTTTTTTGCGGGACTGCGACATTGCGGCGGACAGATCGGACCCTTGACTGACATTTTTGACACTTTTGGGGGTACCAGTGACATTACTGCAGTAATCAGTGCTATATATATGCACTGTTACTGTAAAAATGACACTGGCAGGGAAGGGGTTAATTTTATTGGAGAGGGAGGGGTTAATGTATGCCTGGTGCTTACTGACGTGTAGGGGGGGAGGTGACTGTGTGAGTCATGGACAGATCGGATGTCCAGCTATGCTGAACAGTCCGATCTGTCACTCCCTGTCACTATGGAGATCCCCGACGATCGGGTAAGAGCAGCGGCGATCGCCGCTGCTCCTCCCCTGGCCCGACTCCCGCTGTGAATGAAAACAGCGGGAGCGAGCCTCCGGCGGCGCGCAAGCGCCGCCCAGAAGGGGGAGTGTCCAACGACGTTAATACTACGTCGCTGGACGATAACGAACCACTCTGCCGCAGTAGTATTACTGTGAGCGGTTCTAAAGTGGTTAAAAGTCAACAGCTACAGTATTTGTAGCTGCCGACTTATTTTTTCATGGGGGCGGAACTCCTCTTTCAACTGAATGGGTTGTTTTACAAGGTGATCATTTACAATCAATTTTACATGTTTGGTATCCATTTACTGGACACATCCCTTTCCTGATATCCTTTGCAACTACAGTAAACCCCCGTTACACTGCGGTTCAGTTTTTGCAGTCCCAGTATTTTGCGTTTTCTTTTCTGTAAGACCTATTACTATTGTTTTATTATTGAAATCATTGTTAATTACATATTTTTGTGTTTTCCATTGCTCTTGCTCTGTCTCTCAGTATCTTTTATGTGTTTAAATGAGTTTCTATTGTTTTAAAAGTGTGTTTAAAGACCTTAAAAATACTTTTAAAAGTACAGTGAAAGGTATAAAAACATGCCTAGGGTGTATTTAAATAGGGTTTTTCCATTTTGCAGATTTTCACTTATTGCGGGTGGGTTTGGAACATAACCCCCGCGATGGAGGGGGGTTTACTGTAATGAACCTGGAGGCGACGTGTATTACATCACATCCGGGTTCAGAGTGGTCATTCTCCACCTACTGTAGTCAGGGAAGCAGCAATCAAGCGTATTCTGTTCTGGATTAGTTGAAATAGAGGGCAAGGGTGACACTGGAAGTCTAATAGACCCCTAAGGCCACCATAAAGAGGACCTGTCACCTGTCCATAATATTACTTAAAGGGGGGGGGGGGGTAGCCCCATTAAGAGAGCAATAGAGTTCTACAAAAGAAAAAAAGAAAAGTGTGAAATAAAATCTTAACTGTTATCAAAAAAATAAGAAAAATATACCTAAAAAAAAGAAGTGTGAAATAAAATCTAAAAATATTATCAAAAAAAAAAACACAACACCAAAAGAAAAAAAAAACACAACACCAAAAGAAAAAAAAAAAAATGTAAAAATTCAAACGTGCATGGGACTCAATGGTATGCATGTCAACATAATTTGCACCAGGCATGGGATATAGCGCAGCAAAAAGAGTGCAAGCAATAATTCTGGGGGCAAATTTTGCAGTCGATTCTAAACTGATAACCTGTAAAAGTTTTTGAAGCGTCACCTATGGACAATTTTGGGTACCAACGTTTTTGGCAATTACACGGGTGCGAGCACGTCTAATGCCTGATCAGTTACAGAATTCTCTTCCCCAATCACAGTTGCTACAGGCATTGTAATTCGTGAAAGAGCTTTTTTTCATGGGAGGAGCGGGCAGGAGGGGGTGTGTCCACGTTGGATCATCTTTTGTGCAGCTGAGCCTGGAGACCTGAAGTTGTTAACTCCGACAGCACGGAAAGCTCCACACCAGGAAGAGGACCGGGCATTCCTGCAGTGAAGATTTCTTCAGAATCCAGCAGCCAGCACATCATGGGATATACAGTGCCTTGCGAAAGTATTCGGCCCCCTTGAACTTTGATCTTTTGCCACATTTCAGGCTTCAAACATAAAGATATAAAACTGTAATTTTTTGTGAAGAATCAACAACAAGTGGGACACAATCATAAAGTGGAACGAAATTTATTGGATATTTCCAACTTAACAAAAAAAAAAAAAACTGAAAAATTGGGCGTGCAAAATGATTCAGCCCCTTAAGTTAATACTTTGTAGCTCCACCTTTTGCTGCGATTACAGCTGTAAGTCGCTTGGGGTATGTCTCTATCAGTTTTGCACATCGAGAGACTGAAATTTTTGCCCATTCCTCCTTGCAAAACAGCCCGAGCTCAGTGAGGTTGGATGGAGAGCGTTTGTGAACAGCAGTTTTCAGTTCTTTCCACAGATTCTCGATTGGATTCAGGTCTGGACTTTGACTTGGCCATTCTAACACCTGGATATGTTTATTTGTGAACCATTCCATTGTAGATTTTGCTTTACGTTTTGGATCATTGTCTTGTTGGAAGACAAATCTCCGTCCCAGTCTCAGGTCTTTTGCAGACTCCATCAGGTTTTCTTCCAAAATGGTCCTGTATTTGGCTCCATCCATCTTCCCATCAATTTTAACCATCTTCCCTGTCCCTGCTGAAGAAAAGCAGGCCCAAACCATGATGCTGCCACCACCATGTATGACAGTGGGGATGGTGTGTTCAGGGTGATGAGCTGTGTTGCTTTTACGCCAAACAACGTTTTGCATTGTTGCCAAAAAGTTTGATTTTGGTTTCATCTGACCAGAGCACCTTCTTCCACATGTTTGGTGTCTCCCAGGTGACTTGTGGCAAACTTTAAACGACACTTTTTATGGATATCTTTAAGAAATGGCTTTCTTCTTGCCACTCTATCATAAAGGCCAGATTTGTGCAGTATACGACTGATTGTTGTCCTATAGACAGAGTCTCCCACCTCAGCTGTAGATCTCTGCAGTTCATCCAGAGTGATCATGGGCCTCTTGGCTGCATCTCTGATCAGTCTTCTCCTTGTATGAGCTGAAAGTTTAGAGGGACGGCCAGGTCTTCGTAGATTTGCAGTGGTCTGATACTCCTTCCATTTCAATATTATCGCTTGCACAGTGCTCCTTGGGATGTTTAAAGCTTGGGAAATCTTTTTGTATCCAAATCCGGCTTTAAACTTCTCCACAACAGTATCTCAGACCTGCCTGGTGTGTTCCTTGTTCTTCATGATGCTCTCTGCGCTTTAAACGGACCTCTGAGACTATCACAGTGCAGGTGCATTTATACGGAGACTTGATTACACACAGGTGGATTCTATTTATCATCATTATTCATTTAGGTCAAAATTGGATCAGAGATCCTCACTGAACTTCTGGAGAGAGTTTTCTGCACTGAAAGTAAAGGGGCTGAATCATTTTGCACGCCCAATTTTTCAGTTTTTTATTTGTTAAAGTTTGAAATATCCAATAATTTTCGTTCCACTTCATGATTGTGTCCCACTTGTTGATTCTTCACAAAAAATTTTCATATCAGTTTTATATCTTTATGTTTGAAGCCTGAAATGTGGCAAAAGTTCAAGGGGCCGAATACTTTCGCAAAGGCACTTATATATATATATATATATATATATATGTGTGTGTGTATGTGTATGTGTATGTGTATGTGTATATATATATATATATATATATATATATATATATATATATATATATATATATATATATATATATATATATATATATATATATATATATAAAATTTAGCCAATATGACCCCCTTTAGAGCAGGCCAAGATCCCCATAGATCCCCTTTAGAGCAGGCCAGGGTCCCCCATAGATCCCATTTAGAGGAGGGTCCCCATAGATTCCCCTCCTAGAGCGGGCCAGGAAATTTTCAGGGGGGGGGGGGCACTTGTCCCCCTTTGCCCCTCTCTTGCGGACGCCCATCCATCCAATCACTGTCCAAATCGTGCCGCCTCAACATCTCCAAAATACTCCCCTTCCTAACCAATGACACAACAAAGCTTCTAATCCACTCCCTGGTTATCTATCACCTTGACTACTATAACTCCCTCCTCATTGGCTTACCTTTACATAGCCTATCCCCCCTTCAATCCATGATGAATGCTGCTGCCAGGCTCGTCCACCTTACCAACCGCTCAGTGTCTGCTACCCCTCTCTGCCAATCCCTCCATTGGTTGCCACTCACCCAACAAATTATATTAAAATACTAACAAAGTACAACTGTGGGTATAGGATTGTGTATATGGGATTGTATGGTTGGGTTTTCTTTACTGTTTTATTTAGTTTTTTATTGGTTGAGCCAGATGGACTTGTGTCTTTTTCAACCTGACTATGTACAAAGCCATCCACAACTCTGCCCCCAGCTACATCACTAACCAAATCATCCTATTCATTCTTCCCAAGCCCTCCTGCTTTCTAGTTCCCTCTTCACCTCCTCCCGTGCTCACCACCTGGACTTCTCTCAAGCCGTTCCCATTCTATGGAAATCCTTACCCCAGTCTGTCCAAGTATCTCCAACTCTATCCACTTTTAGGCGATCCCTGAAAACTTATCTTCAGAGAAGCCTATCCTGCCCCACCTAACAACTGTTCTTATATTCTTCAGCCCATCCCTCGGTGTTATTACTTTTTGCATCACTGGACCCTTCCTTTTAAGCTCCATTCACACCTAAGCGTACTTCAGCGACACTTGCTGCACCGTGTTTTTTTTTGCTGTGTTTTTGGAGCAGCACCATTCATTTTAATGGGCCTCTCGCCACTCCAAAAACGCACCAAAGAGGCTCATATACCAAATTTTGACACAGCCAGGCGCCTTTGGCATTACATTTTGTTGCTGTGATTTTAGCGCATTTTGACGTTCGGCAAAAAACGCACTGCGTTTGGAGAGCCATTAAGAAATAATGGCATTGTAAACGTATCCTGCGTTTTGCTGCGATTCCAGTACGCTTGGGTGTGAATGGAGCCTTCGATTGTAAGCTCTTATGAGCAGGGCCCTCTGATTCCTCCTGTATTGAATTGGTATGTAACTGTACTGTCTGCCCTCATGTTGTAAATAGAGATGTCCCAAACTATTCGCCGGCGAACAGTTCCCGGCGAACATCGCTTGTTCGCGTTCGCCTCGGCGGGCGAACATATGCGATGTTCGGTCCGCCCCCTATACATCATCATTGAGCAAACTTTGACCCTGTACCTCACAGTCAGCAGACACATTCCAGCCAATCAGCATTCCCACCCTCCCAGACCCTCCCACCTCCTATAAAAAAAGCAAGGACAGCATCCATCTTCGATTCATTCTGAAGCTGCAGACTTAGTTAGAGCAGGGAGAGTGCTGCTGCTGCTACTGAATTAATAGGGAAATCATTAGCTAGGCCAGTGTTCTTTGTCCACCCCTGCTGTAATGACAGCATCCTGACAGCCCTTTTTAGGGCTGGTATATCAGTCTGCTTTTATTTTTTTTTTCTATATATATATATATTATATATATATACATATATACATACACACACACACACATACACACACACAGACTGTACTGTGTGCAAACCACTCATGTCGGGTGGCACAGCACCTTGCAGATAAAAAATTAATTTAATTTTTCCTCTAATATAATTGCAGTTGCCTGCCAATGAGTGTCAGGTCCACAGACTGTACTGTGCCCACTGCCCACCACTCATTTAGGGTGGCACAGAACCTTGCAGATAAAAAATGAATTACATTTTTCCTATAATAAAAAAAAATTCATCCAGAAAAAACAGGAACTGGCTTTTTCATTCGAATTTCAGTAGCGCAAGGATGGTGATAACCTCTTACCAAATAAATAGGATGAATCAGATGTGATATATATAAGCATAAAATAATAAATACATAAAAGCATGAAATCACATTAATAGGAGTCCATAGGTATAAAGTGCATAGAGCAATCAAAGTGCAAACATGAAGGATCACAGGTGCGACTTACGGGGACCACCCTTGCTTGCCACCACCACACAGTGCCGGGAGAAGTATCTGAAATTCAGACTCACTATAAAATTACCAGGAAATCTTCCAGAGGAGTCTTTGCAACAACAGCATATAGTAAAATCAGGTTTCCTCCAGATCTCTGATTTGTGCTGCATAGTCCATGAGAGTGGTTAGGCATAGGCGTCAGGTGAGTCTGAATTTCAGATACTTCTCCCGCCACTGTGTGGTGGTGGCAAGCAAGGGTGGTCCCCATAAGTCGCACCTGCTTTACAACGCGCTGCGCAAACTGTTGGCGCTATATTAAAATCCTTTACGATAATAAGAGAGCAAGTCTGTACTTGGATGGATTGTATGAACTTGTATCAGTATATTATACACTTCAAAATAAATCCCATGATGCCGATGTTCTCTATTGTTGTGGGAGAATTTCCCAGCCCTGCGAGAGCGGCAAGGCCATGGATTATCATCATCCTCTATTGTGCATTCTTATAGAACATTGGAATGAATTTGGATGGAAGTAATCAGTAAGATTGTATCCTTTTCATCGCCAGTTCCTATTCATATTTGTATTTGATCTATTAAATTTAGCTTGCGTTACCGAGTAGCTGCAAAACTCAATGGTCTCAATACTGCTGCTAACAGATGAATCTGCTGGCTGGCACGTGGCAAATACTCGGGATAGGAGCAGGTGTGTTTGTCTGGCTATTTAAAGATTAAGTAATTATTTGCAGAGCCGTTGCCGAATCCCAACCGCCACAAGGCTGCGCCCATTCATGCTTCCCGAGATACATCCGTCTAATTAGTCCCGACGTGGTCTTGGAGGAGCACAAAGCAGAACGACATTAATATTAGGGATGGCACCCGCATGGCTCTGATCCTGACAAAACCGGATTGTCTGGTTGAGGATTGTTATGTCTATAGACACAGATCTGCAAAAACTGGGGAACGTTTTCCTCCTCTCTCCTTAATTGCACCACCAGGCACACTATATTGTCAAAAGTATTGGGACACCTGCCCTTACACGCACATGAACTTTAATGGCATTCCAGTCTTAGTCCGTAGGGTTCAATATGGAGTTGGCCCACCCTTTGCAGCTATAACAGCTTCAACTCTTCTGGGAAGGCTGTCAACAAGGTTTAGGAGTGTGTCTATGGAAATGTTTGACCATTCTTCCAGAAGCACATTTGTGAGGTCAGGCACTGATGTTGGTTGAGAAGGCCTGGCTCGCAGTCTCCGCTCTAATTCATCCCAAAGGTGTTCTATCGGGTTGAGGTCAGGACTCTGTGCAGACCAGTCATGTTCCTTCACCCCAAACTCACTCATTCATGTCTCTATGGACATTTCTTTGTGCACTGGTCCAAATCCTTTGGTAGAGGGGGGATTAAGGTGTGGGGATGTTTTTCAGGGGCTGTCCACAAGGTTTAGGAGTTTGTCTATGGGAATGTTTGGCCATTCTTCCAGAAGCGCATTTGTGGGGTCAGGACCAGTCAAGTTCCTTCACCCCAAACTCGCTCATCCATGTCTTTATGGACCTTGCTTTGTGCAGTGGTGCGCAGTCATGTTGGAACAGGAAGGGGCCATCCCCAAACTGTTCCCACAAAGTTGGGAGCATGAAATTGTCAAAAATGTCTTGGTATGTTGATGCCTTAAAGTGGTAGTATACACTGCTTTTTAATTTTCACCTACAGGTAGGCCTATAATAGGGGGTTACCTGTAGGGAAAAATGAATATCTCCTAAACCGTGCTCACCCAGCATGCAGCCGCTGACACCAGCGGCGCATGCGCTCTGAAGGCCTGGTGTATCTTGCTGGACCTTCAGAGCGCCTTGACAGAAAGTGAACTCCTGCATGCATGCGCGGGAGTGACCTCATTGCGGCTCCAGCCACTCACAGCGCCGGAGCCGTCGAAACCCGGAATAGACGCTGAGGGAACATGTCAGCTGTCTAGGCGACCGTGTGGGGGCTTCCTTCTAAGGTAAGTATTTCATAATGTGCTAGTATGCGATGCATACCAGCACATTATGCTATTGTCCTGCAGGGTTTTTTTTTTTTTTTTTTTTTTTTTTTTACACAGGGGATTTAAGAGTTCCCTTCACTGGAACTAAGGGGCAAGCCCAACCACTTAAAAACATGCCCGCAACAGAATCCCCCCTCCACCAAATGATCTGAACCAGTGCACAAAGCAAGTTCCATAAAGACATGGATGAGCGAGCTTGGGGTGGAGGAACTTGATCTGCACAGAGTCCTGACCTCAACCTGATAGAACACATCTGGAATAAATTAGAGTGGAGACTGCGAGCCAGGCCTTCTGAACCTCACATTCTGGAAGAATGGTCAAACATTGTCATAGACACAGAGGAGCCCATCTAATAGTTTTTTTAAACTAATCAATGCTCCCTGCTGATACCACTGCTTGTGGAACAGAATTCTACATCCTTACCACTCCCTATTTCACATATACACTGTAGAAGCACACTCTTCATTAAGAAATGAGACCAGACATAGACACACTCCTAAACCTTGTGGACAGCCTTCCCAGAAGAGTTGAAGCTGTTATAGCTGCAAAGGGTGGGCCAACTCAATATTGAACCCTACGGACTAAGACTGGGAGGGCATTAAAGTTTGTGTATGTAAAGGCAGGCGTCCCAATACTTTTGGTAGTATAGTGTATTTTTATGTTAAATGCATGCAAGCCAATTATCACCCAAGTTTAACAACTGCAGGTATTTTATTACATCTCAGAATGACTTATTCTGCTTCCAGCAATCTTTGCTCAGGCATCATCCAGGGTCACCATCTACCTCCTGAATTAAGATGCCAACTTAGAGAGATGACAATTGATGTAAATCCCGATCCCTATGCAGTTCTTGGCTGTGTTCACAAATGCCTGACACAAAGCAGTCCCTTCTGCAGCCTCCCGCCTTTGGACTTGCTACAGTTACACTTGCAGCCTGATCAATGGGAAAGAGACTGAGGAAATGCTTCCTATTGTCTACAGTAGGCTAAAATCTGGAACTTTTTTGAAAAATAAAATGGCCATTTGTTGTGTCAGTCCCCACATTTTGGAATTTTCCCTTCACCTCCAATCTACTCAGACAGTTGTCATCCGAATAGGTGTCCCCAATGTTACACTGTTGCAGTCTGGTCTCTGGGGAAGAGGAGACTGAGGAAATGCTCCCTACTGCCTGCAGCAGACATATTAATCTCAGCCTAGGAAAAGTCATCTGACCAGAGCTTGGCTGTTTAATGACAAAGGCTGGAGCTTTTTTCTAAAAAAAATGGATTTTTGTAAGATCTTACCGTAAAATCCTTTTCTCTTAAGCTCATTGACAGACGTAGTCTTCTTGATTCTCAAGAGCTGGGTTATGTTGTCTCCGCAGGAGTAGGACTAGGCAGAAAGACAAAACGTTCTGGCTCCACCTTAGGGGCAGTCCCTGAGGGTATATCCTCCCTCTCTGCTACAGGGAATCAGTTCTGTTTTAAAGCAGTACAGAGAATTTAACCCAACCCAACTCAATGGATAGAGGGGCGGGTACTACGTCTGTCAATGAGCTTAAGAGAAAAGGATTTTACGGTAAGATCTTACAAAAATCCATTTTTCTCTATCGCTCATTGACAGACGTAGTCTTCTTGATTCTCAAGAGCTGGGACATCCAGAAGCAGTGCCACAAATGAGGGGTGGGATTGACAAAATCAAATCCAATCTAGAAGGCCCAACCGGTGCCAAACTAGAAGTTTTAAAGGCTCATTATAAACAAAGAATGAGACTAAAGAAAAATTTTCCAACGGAAAAAACCCTCGAGGTAGACCACTGGTCTCCTCAAATTGCGGCCTGCAAAACCTTGCGGCCAAACGAGGCATCAGACGATGCCATTACATCAACTTTATAATGTTTAGTAAAGGTATGCACCGACGACCAGGTAGCCGCCTTGCACACCTGGACCACTGATGCCTGATGGCGAAAGGCCCATGACGCACTAAGTGCCCGAGTGGAGTGCGCCTTAACAGGTAACGGGGGCTCCCGACCCTTAATAGAATAAGCCTGTACTACCGTCTGTCTGATCCATCTGGAAATGGTCGCGGCAGATGCAGGCAACCCCTTTTTGGGTCCATCTGGGATCACAAAAAGTGAATCCGTCTTGCGAAACGAGTCTGTCGTTTTTAAGTATACCCTGATCGCCCGGACCACATCCAAGGAGTGTAAAGCAAACTCCCGAGGATGACTGGGCTTAGGACACAGGGAAGGTAATACAATTTCTTCATTCAGATGAAATTCTGAAACCACTTTTGGTAGGAAGGATGGATTCGGACGAAGAACCACCTTATCTCTATGAACCAACAGATATGGTGAACGACAAGATAATGCGGCCAGTTCTGACACCCTGCGTGCAGAAGTAATAGCCACCAAGAAGACCACCTTCTGGGACAACGTAGGTAGAGGAATCTCCCTAATATCTTCAAAGGGAGGTTTCTGAAGAACCGACAACACTAAATTAAGATCCCAGGGTGGTAATGGCGCGCGCACTGGCGGAGCCAGATGTCGCACCCCCTGGATGAAATTCCGCACCAAGGAATGAGTAGCCAAAGGCTTCTGAAAGAAGATGGCTAATGCTGAGACCTGACCCTTGATAGTACTCAAGGCCAGTTTCTGCTCAACCCCTTGTTGCAGAAAAGCCAATATTCGACTAATCGAATAAGACCGAGGACGGAACCCCAAAGGTTCACACCATGCAATGTAGGACTTCCATGTGCGATGATAAATCTTTCTGGAAGTCGCTTTCCTTGCTTCAACTAGAGTGGGAATAACTGAAGCTGACAAACCTTTGTCCTTCAGCACCTGGGTCTCAATAGCCAGGCCGTTAAAGCCAGCGATCGTAAAGCAGGATGGAAGATCGGTCCCTGAGACAGTAGATCCTCCCTGAGAGGAAGTCTCCACGGGACGTCCGCCACCAGTCTGACCATGTCGGCGTACCAAGCTCGACGAGGCCAGTCCGGAGCTACCAGGATTACTGGAATTCCTTCCTCCTCTATCCTGCGAAGAAGTCTTGGCAGTAACGCGAGAGGAGGGAAGGCATATATTAGCTGGTATTGCCCCCACGGGGCGATCAGTGCATCTGCGGTTTCTGCTAGAGGATCGCGGGAGCGAGCCACGAATCTCTGAACTTTCCTGTTGAATCGTGATGCCAACAGATCCACATCCGGGGTGCCCCACCGTAGGCACAACTGGTGGAAAACGTCTGGATGGAGGGACCATTCCCCCTGATCCAGGGTCTGACGGCTGAGATAATCTGCCTGCCAATTCTCCACCCCCGGAATGAACACCGCAGAGATTGCTGGAACAAATCGTTCCGCCCAGCGAAGAATGCAAGCCACTTCTTTGGCTGCTCGGACACTCTTGGTGCCCCCCTGGTGATTGACATAAGCCACGGCCGTGGCATTGTCCGACTGGATCCGAACCGGGCTGCCCTGGAGCTGCTCGGTTCAGTGAATCAGACAAAGTCTGATCGCTCTCAGTTCCAATACATTTATCGGTAACCTGGATTCTTCCGGGGACCAAAGTCCCTGGACAGATAACTGACCAAGAATTCCTCCCCATCCGGATAGACTGGCATCCGTGGTCACTATCGTCCAATATATTGGCAGAAATGACTTTCCCTGGCTGAGCATCGGAGACCGAAGCCACCAGACCAGAGACTCTCTGGTCTGTTTGCTCAATCGGATCTGATTGTCCAGGGATTCCGGATTCCGATTCCATCTGAGAAGAATCTCTCCACAAGTGTCGCCCAGTCCGGCATTTTTGCTTGAAGATCTCACAGGAAAAAAACACTGGAGAAAACTACCTAAAAAATGTCTTTTTCTTAAAGAAAAAAAGTCTTGCCAGGACCAAAAGATCCCAGCAAGGAACTTAGGTCCTTACTCCTGACTAGACAGAAAAAAAACTGATTCCCTGTAGCAGAGAGAGGGAGGATATACCCTCAGGGACTGCCCCTAAGGTGGAGCCAGAACGTTTTGTCTTTCTGCCTAGTCCTACTCCTGCGGAGACAACATAACCCAGCTCTTGAGAATCAAGAAGACTACGTCTGTCAATGAGCGATAGAGAAATTAAGCTATTGCCATGGATTATAAATTGGTGCCCATTGGGGAAATTGTCCTCCACTTCCAAGGTAAGGGAAAATCCACTCTTCGTTGTCATGGGAATAATGTCCCCTATGTTACAATGTTGCAGTCGGATCATGAGGGAAGAAGAGACTACAGGAAATTCTTACTACTGCCTGCATCAAATTAATAACATCATCTCAGCCTAGGCAAAGTCCCTGGACTGGAGCTCAATGATTACTTTCTCCACCCCCCCAAATGTATTCATGTTGGCTGATAAAAGGTATCGTAAAGTCGCCTTTAATAAGAGGTGGGCTGCCAAACACTTTACTTTGGAGTCCAACAGGAAGAGTGCACCCGGTCATGCTCCTAAGTGGCATCAGAAAGGGCGCATCACCATCGCTGGCACTTCTTGAAGGAAAAAAAGGGCATCTGGAAGAATAACCTGGCATACTTCTGTTGGATGTTTATATAAAGGCCCAATTTTACTGTCAGACGTAGCTACATTCTTGAAGCATGGCATCATTTGGTAACATCTGATCACTTATGCCAATTCCTGGTTTAATGCAGTCTGCATATCATTTTTTAAAGATACTATTTTTCTGTCAGATACCCAGTTTTCGCCATGAAGACCCAAAAAAAAAAAGAAAAAAAAAAGAAAAAAGAAAAAGAAAAAAGAAAAAAAGAAAGAAAAAGAAAGCACTAATGTTAAGGATACATTAAAGCAGCTCTTCAGTCATTTTTTTATTCTATTAAATCTTATGCCCTTGTGGTTTTACCTTTGAATACTAAAAAAAAAAAAAAAAAATATGTTGCCAGTAAATACCTTATAGAACCCACTTACCCTAGGCTAATGACCAGACAAGAAAGAGGAATGACATCAATCACAGCTCTCTCTCACTCTCCTGAGCGTCTGCCAGCAAGGGAGGGAGGGATGAGTCATAGGAGAGCCAATGAGTGCTGCAGAACTAGAGGGGGCTGGATGAAAGTGGAGAAAAGGAGATACCAGGAGACTGTAGAGATCCATGAGTTATAATGGAGAGGAGAAATGTTCAGGCAAGCAGTGGCGTCTCTCTCTCTCTCTCTCTCTCTATTATATATATATATATATATATATATATATATATATATATATATATATATATATATATATATATATATATATATATATATATATATATATATATATATATATATATATATATATATATGGGGAGAAGGCCCCTTACACTGGCCGCCAGTGGGGAGAATGGTGGTCTGTGAGAAGAATGCTTCTTACATTGGTTGTTAGTGGGAAGAACGCCTACTTACAGGACAGCTAAAAAAGATCACTGGACCCAAAACCATGCAGGCAGCATCAGATGCTTGCTCAAATCAGCCACAGCTCATGGAAACCCCCAGCAACATCTGGAGGAGCCCTGGGATTTCACAAATGCCTTGTTGAGTGGCTGCTCTAAAAACAGGCAGTGCTCCAGGAAAAATTCCCAAGAACAAGCCTCTAAAGCAGCCTTTCATCCTTTTAACCCCAAAACAATTTTCAGGTCTCAGGAAACTGCTGCTAAATTCACAGGGATTAGTGGGAACAACGCCCCTTACCCTGGCGGCCAGTGGGAACAACACCTCTTACCCTGGCGGCCAGTGGGAACAACGCCTCTTACCCTGGCGGCCAGTGGGAACAACGCCCCTTACCCTGGCGGCCAGTGGGAACAACGCCCCTTACCCTGGCGGCCAGTGGGAATAACGTCCCTTACCCTGGCGGCCAGTGGGAATAACGTCCCTTACCCTGGCGGCCAGTGGGAATAACGTCCCTTACACTTGCGGCCAGTGGTAACAACACCCCTTACGCTTGCGGCCAGTGGGAACAACGCCCCTTGCGCTTGCGGCCAGTGGGAACAACGCCCCTTACGCTAGCGGCCAGTGGGAACAACGCCCCTTACGCTAGCGGCCAGTGGGAACAACGCCCCTTACGCTAGCGGCCAGTGGGAACAACGCCCCTTACGCTAGCGGCCAGTGGGAAGAACGCCCCTTACGCTTGCACCCAGTGAGAAGAACGCCCTTTACGCTTGCAACCAGTGGGAAGAACGCCCCTTACGCTTGCAACCAGTGGGAAGAACGCCCCTTACGCTTGCAACCAGTGGGAAGAACGCCCCTTACGCTTGCAACCAGTGGGAAGAACGCCCCTTACGCTTGCAACCAGTGAGAAGAACGCCCCTTACGCTTGTGGCCAGTGGGAAGAACGCCCCTTACGCTAGCGGCCAGAGGGAAGAACGCCCCTTACGCTAGCGGCCAGTGGGAAGAGAACCAAAACAATTTTCAGGTCTCAGGAAACTGCTGCTAAATTCATGGGGATTAGTGGGAACAACGCCCCTTACGCTAGCAGCCAGTGGGAAAAATTCCTCTTATATTGAGAGTTAGTGGAAAAAACATACCTTCTAATCTTTGCAAATTGGCGTCAGTGGTTACATATGTGAAAGACAGAAAAGTGATCATTCCTCAAGAAGCCCCTAGCAACCTCCTGAGAAATCCTAGGGTTCCACCAAGCCTTGGTTGAGAAACCCTCTAACAGTAGAGGCCAGAATGCCATACTTAGACAGCTAAAATATTTATTATCATGCTACTGGTTCTGCCAGATTTAATTGGACCCAAAACCATGCCGGCACCATCAGAAGGGAGATCAATCACCAACATCTGAAGGAACCCTAGTACAGTGTTTCTCAACATTTTTTCAGTCAAGGCACCCTATAAAATTATGGACAGTATTGAGGCACCCCATTCTAATAATGCAGCAACATGAATACACGTAGGACAGCCAATGTTAAAGGTGACTTTTTCTTGCAAATCAAACACACTTTTGCAAACTGGTACTGACTAGTATTCCAATGTTTCTCTTCTCCCTCAGTTTTTCTCCATCACTTAGCTAATGAGACTCCAAAGCTGATGGAGAGAGGCAAGGATGATATGTAGGAAACGGACATTCTCCTTAACTACTGATGATGTAATTTGGTCGTTAGGAGGTTGGTAGCTAGAAGGTTGTAACGGTGGACAAAGAAAACCTGTGGCTTTGTGTAACTAAAAGGCAGGTTTTATCCGTTCACCAGCTTGTATACAATTTTTTGGGAAATTTTAAGGCATTTTGCCAAGGCACTCCTGAAGAAACCGCAAGGCACCCTGGTTGAAAAAGGCTGCCCTAGTATTCTGCAGATACCTCATTTAATAATGGCCGCTCTAAAACCTGACACTGCCCCAAGAAATTAAGGCGCTTTTCCACTGCATGGTACGGATCGGTTTGGCGCTTTTCCACTGCATGGTACCGCATGTTACGTGTTAGAACGGTTCGGTACGGTTTGGTACAGTGGCGCTTTTCCACTACATGGTACGGCTCGGTACGGCTCGCCTAAACAGTACCAACCTCGGTTGGGGTTCCAAGCGGGCCGTACCTATACCATATCCCACAATCCTTTGCATGCAGCCTTGATTGTTTGTCACTACTAGCCACTGATTGGTCAGAGAATCGTTGTAATCCCACCCACTTACTACTTTAGTGGAAAAGCAAACCGAGCCGAGTAGAGCCTATACCTGTGATGGTGAACCTTGGCACCCCAGATGTTTTGGAACTAAATTTCCCATGATGCTCATGCACGCTGCAATTTAGTTGAGCATCATAGGAAATGTAGTTCCAAAACATCTGGGGTGCCAAGGTTCACCATCACTGGCCTATACAGTGCTAAAAACGAGCCGACTCGTACCACGCAGTGGAAAAGCAAACTGAACAGAGCAGGGCCAAGCAGTGCCAATTGGAGCCGAGCCGGTACTTGCAGTGGAAGAGTGCCATTAGAGACAAATCAGTTACTATAGAAAGGCCCGACACTAAGCCCAAACGTATAAATACATATCAGACCAATTTTCTGACATTCACACAAGATAAGAGAAGATAGGATTCTGCGGCACACCAACTCTTCCTGTTTACAGTCAAACCTACAACCCTCCCGTTCCATTTCAGCCCACAGATCGCTCGCACCAAAATAAAACAGACGAACGGCTGTACGCACAGAGAAGACGAAATTTGTAAGTCCTTGGCAGACAGTAACATCTCACCCATTCCTGCCACGAAGAAACAATTGGCTCACACTTACGCAGAGACATACGCAACGTACGGAGGAGATGAACACAAACAGCTCGGTCTGGTTAACTCATGCGGCGCTGAGCAAGGCTCTTCTACTCGATGTGTACACAGGATTTGCATAGGACGGCTGGCTGTGCCCGGAGTGACTCATTGACAGAGGCAGGATTTCCTCCACCGAAAGGGGTCTCGATTTGTACAATGTTTGCTGGTTGTTTTCTCTCATCGCAATATTCAAGCTACAAAACAAGAAATGCCGGCTATGTGACAGGAACCAGCCATCCAAGTGGGAGGGGAGGAAATAAATACTCAATGTTTTTCTTTCCAGTAGAAGCCATTTGGCTTTGATACACTTGGGAAAAAGTTACTTTTTCAAGCAGAGTTCAAAATGTCCCAAAAGAATGTCCTAAAAGGAAAGCTTCCTTTTAAAACGGTAGTAAACCGCCATCCTTTATATTTTTTAAGCATGCAAGGCAAAGCTATAACGTGCTAGCATGCATTGCATACTAGCATATTATGTGAAACTTCTCTTAAAACGAAGCCCGCCAGCGACGGGCTGTCACCGCTGCATCTTCACCAGGTCTTCCTTCCGGGTTCGCATCCTCCGGCCAGCTAACTGGCAGTGCCGCGATGACGTCACTCCCACGCATGCGCACTGGAGCCACTATTCACAGCTCAGGACTCTGAAAGAATGGCACAGGCCATTCCTTCAAAGCGCATGTGTCGGTGATGTCACCGGCCCATTTACAAGTAAGCATCTCCTAAACCAGTGTTTCTCAACCTTTTTTCAGTCAAAGCACCCTTTAAAATTATGGACAGTCTCAAGTCACCCTATTCTAAAATGTAAAAAGGGTTCTAATAGTTTTACATAATGCGGCGGCATTGACACCTGTAAAACACCCAACATTAGAGGTGATTTATTCTTCCAAAGCAAATACACTTTTGCACACTGGTACAGACTAGTATTCCATTGTTTCTCGTCTCCCTCAGTTTCTCTCCATCAGTCAGCTAATATGACCACAGAGTTGACAGAGGGGCAGGGGAGGGTCAAACAAGGATGCTATGCAGACGATTAAAAACCCTTATCAACACTGATGACATCACTGCTTAGGATGCCGGTGGCTGGAAGGTTGAAATGGTGCACAATAAAAACTGTGGCTTTGTGTACCTAAAAAGGCATGCTTGATCCACTTGCTAACTTGTATATATATTTTTGGGCAATTTTTAGGCATTTTGCGAAGGCACCCCTTAAGAAACCTCATGGTTGAAAAAGGCTGTCCTAAACACACGATGAGAAGGTACACTATATTACCAAACGACAAAAGTCCAGGACTACTTTTAAAGTGTAAAGAAAACTCCCATGGTTGAGATTAACCAATAGGTAAGGCACCCATGAGGCATTGTAAAACTCACAGACATGACTAGGCATGATGGGAATTGTAGTTCCTGAACAGCTGGAGGGCCATAGTTTGAAGACCATTGGTCTACAGCATGCAGGAAGGGGACCGAATGTGCCACTTAGTACAAACCCTACAGGACAATAACTAACACTATGTAAAAACAGTAGGGCCTTGCATGGCAATAAAAAGTTACCTAGTGCATCAAGAAATGCCGCAGAAACTCCTCTGCGTAGGAATGGCCTTTGAATTCCTTTTGTGCCATATGCAACCATAGGAAGTACTGTCGGTATGTAACACTAAACTGCAGCATCAAAAAAAAAGAAGAAAAAAACACCACGACATTATACACTGCATTTTTTTGGCAGGATCAATGGATGTTTTCTGCATTTGCAAAAAAAATAAAAAAAAAAATAAAAAAAAAATCAGCCACCAGGTTAAAAGAACTGGTGAGCTGCATTACATTGTTTTGAGTTTAGATTGCTCTTAACCCCTTTATTGCCACTGCCCTACAGTTCGGCATGTAAGCCAACTCGTATAACTATTCTCTCCAGGCTACAACACTTCTGTGTAGGTGCTGCCAACCACCTTTTCCCCAACTCACTCACCCACCGTGTGTCTTGGGTTTACCTTCCTCTCCTGGGTGCCTGAAACGTCCAGGGTAGGTGTCAAAATAGAGAGCTATGGGAAATCAGCCACATCCGTATGAACCCAGAAGTGCTCCGCTCTGAGCACTTCCATGTTCAGAGCTGTCAAATCTCAGCTGCTCTGGTGGGTTTACCTTCTTCTCCTGGGTGCCTGAAACATTCAGAGGTAGGTGTCAAAATAGAGAGCTATGGGAAATCAGCCACATCCGTATGAACCCAGAAGTGCTCCGCTCTGAGCACTTCCATGTTCAGAGCTGTCAAATCTCAGCTGCTCTGGTGGGTTTACCTTCTTCTCCTGGGTGCCTGAAACATCCAGAGGTAGGTGTCAAAATAGAGAGCTATGGGAAATCAGCCACATCCGTATGAACCCAGAAGTGCTCCGCTCTGAGCACTTCCATGTTCAGAGCTATCAAACCTCAGCTGCTCTGGTGGGTTTACCTTCTTCTCCTTGGTGCCTGAAACGTCCAGAGGTAGGTGTCAAAATAGAGAGCTATGGGAAATCAGCCACATCCGTATGAACCCAGAAGTGCTCCGATCTCTGAGCACTTCCATGTTCAGAGCTGTCAAATCTCAGCTGCTCTGGTGGGTTTACCTTCTTCTCCTGGGTGCCTGAAACATTCAGAGGTAGGTGTCAAAATAGAGAGCTATGGGAAATCAGCCACATCCGTATGAACCCAGAAGTGCTCCGCTCTGAGCACTTCCATGTTCAGAGCTGTCAAATCTCAGCTGCTCTGGTGGGTTTACCTTCTTCTCCTGGGTGCCTGAAACATCCAGAGGTAGGTGTCAAAATAGAGAGCTATGGGAAATCAGCTACATCCGTATGAACCCAGAAGTGCTCAGCTCTGAGCACTTCCATGTTCAGAGCTGTCAAACCTCAGCTGCTCTGGCTTGACATATTGGATATCTAATTACTTGATGTAACCTCATTTAATATAACCTAAAAATTGGATTGCATAGTGTTTGTACTGAAAGGAAACTCATTTCAGTATTTTTTTTTTTGTTAAAAATTCTAGATTTGCTAAACGGTAGCAGAAACATCATATGGTTTTACGTAATCTTCAGGCTTAAAAAGG
Source organism: Pelophylax lessonae (assembly GCF_965119305.1). Lineage (NCBI taxonomy): Eukaryota > Metazoa > Chordata > Amphibia > Anura > Ranidae > Pelophylax > Pelophylax lessonae. The sequence continues at coordinate 23,746,474 of NC_138777.1, forward strand.
TGAATTTTAACACGTGCAAAAAAATATGATAAAAATGGATCCGACAGGAAAGGGTTACAAGAGTAACTTTTTTATCTCTCATTTTTGACGGACGGAGCCCAATGTTGCTTCATCCACCTCTGAGTTACCTGCAGGCCTCAGAGCCATCCAGCCAAAATCAATATTACTCAGATATGATCTGAAGGACGGAGGAGTTTAAACACGTTGGGGAGAACGCGCTTTATATGAAACAAGAAAAGTGCAGACTGTTACAGGCAAACATATTTATTATAAATGATGTTTTTCTCTGAACAAGAGGTTACTTGCGGTCGCACATCCTCTACCCTGTCATCTCTTCCTAAGCCAGATCTGCATAAATAGGCCGTGAACCGCACTTCCAGGAAACCAGCACAACTGTTCATTCACGAGCGTCACATGTATCCACAATAACACCCAAACATGACAATCTGAGCGATTGTAACGAACGTGGATTTAAAAGAGAAACCCGAGCATTTTCAATAAGTAATAAAGTATAGACTTTAGCCATCACCCAAAAGAAATCTGATCTGACTTTCACATCTTTGCTCTCTCGCTGTCCCACATTTTGGTTTGCATATTTAATATCCAGACTTCTAAATGTCTATTCCAGCAGCCACCGGGATATCAAAAAAAAAAAAAAAGTAATTAGATTCACTGCCTAACACAGACCTTGACTGACCTGCTTTTACTACACAATCTACAGTTGTGCTCATAAGTTTACATACCCTGGCAGAATTTAGGATTTCTTGGCCATTTTACAGAGAATATCAATAACAGAAAAAACGTTTCTTTCACTCATGGTTAGTGTTTGGCTGAAGCCATTTATTATCAATCAACTGTGTTTACACTTTTTTTAACCAGTTTTGGATCGGAAGGATTTGCCCTCTTATTGACCAGGCCCTATTTTGCAATTGGGCACTGCGTTACTTTAACCGACAATGGCGTGGTCGTGCGACGCTGTACCTAAATAAAATTGACGGCCTTTTTTTTCACCCCCCACAAATAGAGCTTTTTTTTGGTGATATTTGATCACCTGTGCGATTTTTATTTTTTGCGCTATAAACAAAAAAAAGAGCGATAATTTTGAAAAAAAAAAAATAAATAATATTTTTCACATTCTGCTATAGGACCTCTTCAATAAAATAAAAAAAATGTAAAAATCAAAATTTAACATTTTAGGCCAATTTGTTTTCTGCTACACATTTTTGGTTAAAAAAAAAAAAAAAAAAAAATTGCAATAAGCATTTGATTGGTTTGCGCAAAATTAATTATCGTGTCTACTAATTACGGGAAAGATTTATGTAATTTTTAATGGTTTTTTTTTGTTTTTTTTTTACCAGTAATGGCGACGATCTGCGATTTTTGCAGGACATTGCGGCGGACAGATCGGACCCCTGACTGTAATTGTTGACACTTTTTTTTGGGGGGACCAGGGACATTACTACAGTAAATCAGTGCTAAAAATATGCACTGTTACTATAATAATGACACTGGCAGGGAAAGGGTTAACAGTATAGGTGACCAAGGGGTTAAATGTGACCCTAGGGGAGTGATTCTAACTGTATGGGGGTTGGGCTTCTGAGATGACCATAGAGACCTGTGATCCTATATAGAAGGATCACATGAGCTTTGTGATCATCCCAGGGAGAAGAAGAACGGTCAGCTGTGTTTACAACAGCCGACCGTCCTTCTCTCTTAGCGGGGAGCGATAGAGAGCGTCAGGCGGCAATTGGAGCTGTCTGACACACGCATCGGCTTCCCTGGTGACAAGCAGGGGCGGGACGGTGCCGGCACGCGCTCGCCCCCTAGCTCCTTTCAGGCAAATGCATACGTAGTTTTGCCTGAGAGAGCCACTCTGCCGCTATATTATATATATATATATATATATATATATATATATATATATATATATATATATATATATATATATATATATATATATATATATATATATATATATATATATATATACATACATACATACACACACACATATACACACACATACATACAGTATGCGCTCTGCGAGTGGTTAAATCATAATGACAACAGAAACTACCCAAATGACTCTGATCAAAAGTTTACACACCCCAGTTCTTAATACCGTGTATTGCCCCCTTTAACATCAATGACAGCTTGAAGTCTTTTGCGGTATTTGTGGATGAGGCTCTTTATCTTCTCAGATGGTAAAGCTGCCCATTCTTCCTGGCAAAAAGCCTCCAGTTCCTGTAAATTCTTGGGCTGTCTTGCATGAACTGAACGTTTGAGATCTCCCCAGAGTGGCTCAATGATATTGAGGTCAGGAGACTGAGAAGGCCACTCCAGAACCTTCACTTTATTCTGCTGTAGCCAATGACAGATGGACTTGGCCTTGTGTTTAGGATCATTGTCATGTTGGAATGTCCAAGTACGTCCCATGCGCAGCTTCCGGGCTATAAATGCAAATTTTCCTCCGGTATTTTTTGATAACATCCTGCATTCATCTTACCATCAATTATGACCAAATTTCCTGTGCCTTTGTAGCTCACACATCCCCAAAACATCAGCGATCCACCTCCGTGTTTCACAGTAGGAATGGTGGACCTTTCATCATAGGCCTTGTTGACTCCTCTCCAAATGTAACGTTTATGGTTGTGGCCAAAAAGCTCAATTTTGGTCTCATCCCTCCAAATGACTTTGTGTCCGAAGGTTTGAGGCTCGTCTCTGTGCTGTTTGGCGTATTGTAAGAGGGATATTTCATGGCATTTGCGTAGTAATGGCTTTCTTCTGGCGACTCAACCATGCAGCCCATCTTTCTTTAAGTGCCTCCTTATTGTGCATCTAGAAACAGCCACACCACATGTTTTCAGAGAGTTATTTGTGGGTTTTTCTTTGCATCCCAAACAATTTTCCTGGCAGTTGTGGCTGAAATTTTAGTTGGTCTTCCTGACCGTGGTTTGGTTTCAACAGAAACCCTAATTTTTCACTTCTTGAGTTTGAACACTGCTGATTGGCTTTCTCAATTCCTTGGATATCTTTTTATATCCCTTTCCTGTTTTATGCAGATCAACTACCTTTTACCGCAGATCCTTTAACAATTCTTTTGCTTTCCCCATGACTCAGAATCCAGAAACGTCACTGGATGAAAGATGCAAGGGTCTGCCAGGAGTCCAGAAACTCATTAACCTTTTATACACACACACTAATTACAAGAAAACAGATCACAGGTGAGGATGGTTACCTTTAATAACCATTCAAACCCCTTTGTGCCAACTTGTGTGCATGTTATCAGGCCAAAACTACCAGGTTATGTAAACTTTTGATCAGGGTCATTTGGGTAGTTTCTGTTGTCCTTAGGATTTAAAAATGGTAAACACAGTTGATTGATAATAAATGGCTTCAGCCAAACACTAACCATGAGTGAAAGCAACGCTTTTGTGTTATCATTCATATGCTCTGAAAACTGGCCAAGAAATCATAAATTCTGCCAGGGTATGTAAACTTATGAGCACAACTGTAAATAGATCTTATATATTATATACATATACATACATACACACACACACACACACACACACACACATATACACATCTCAAAAAATTTGAAGGAACACTTTTTAATCAGAGTATAGCATCAAGTCAATTAAACTCCTGGAATATTGATCTGATCAGTTAGGTCGCAGAGGGTACCTGGCGGTATGATTCTTTTGGATTTTAGGTGCTGAAAGCGGTACCATTATTTTGCATGTAATCCTTGTGAATGAGCAGCCCAAACCAACTGTATACATTTATTATATATATATAAAAAATATAAAATGTATACAGTTGGTTTGGGCTGCTCATTCACAAGAATTACACATTATATATATATATATATATATATACATACACACACACACACGTACAGTAAAACTGCAGGAAAGGGCACTGGGGGGCAATGTAATGTGATTTTATTTTATTTTATTTTGAATGGTATCAGTGTGTTTGGTGTGTTTTACATTTGAATTTGCCGCCGGCTCCACCCC
>NC_138777.1:23756007-23758507 GCF_965119305.1 Pelophylax lessonae
AGAGAGGAGCTCATCAGTCTGCCGCTTCTCCCTTCACTATCCAGTCACAGGTTGGGTACATAGAGGAGATCTGTAAGTGAAAACGGAAGGCGCAATTTTACATTGCTGAAGGGTTCTTCAATTCAGCCTAGCCCACCTAATCATAGGCTGACCAGCTAATTTTTTCCTGAATTCTCTGTAATAAAAAAAGAAAAAAAGTGGAGTTGGCGTAGAAGGCACAGCAGAGAACATAAGAGTCTTTCAGTACTATATGAAGAGCCCTTCAGAATTACCTTCAGTGTTTTAGAAGCCCTCAGGGAGCCGGGTTCTCGCAGAGAGCTGGAAAAGAATTGTTACAGAATACATATTCGGGAGCCGATGCCTATTAGGGGGGATGAGTCAAGCACTCTCAGCAGCTCTCAGAATGTTAAACTCTTGAAAGGTTTATGGCCAAAATAAAGAGTTTGTTTATTTAATACAGGCATTTATATAGCGCCGACAATTTACGCAGCATTTTACATTACTGTAGATTCACATCAGTCCCTGCACTGAAGCTTACAATCTAAAGCTGGCTACGCACGGATCAAAATTCTGCTAGTTCACCAGGGACCGGACAAATTTCAATCAGTTTGTGGCTGTACCTGCCTAATCATTAGATTGACTTTTGCTGAACAGGAATGTTAGAAAACTTTGTAAATCAGCGATCAGTGTACTTTTGACAGCTGCAGGTCCAACTGTCAGTATGCAATGTCCTGGCGGGAGGGATTCCTCCATCCACCTCATTTGTGTGAGATGGAGGAACCGTTTTTTTTTTCTTATTATAATCGTTTTGCCCTTTGTCTAGGACACAGGTGTCAAACACAAGGCCCGCGGGCCGAATCCGACCCTCCAGGCCATTTTATGTGGCCCTCGCACCTCTCCTGTAGCTGCAGGAGAGCTTCAGTCCTCCTCCAGACCTTATACTTTCTGCTTTCCAGCAATGCCTCCAGCTTCTTCCCAGCAGCACCACAAGGTAAGGGAGGTGCACTGTGATGTAAGGGAGGGTGGGGCACTCAACTTTTGATGGTGGAGAGGCTCTTGACATCTTATGTAAGGGTAGGGGATGATCTTGACATCTAGTCTTACAGATACAACCGGCCCTTTTGAGGGCAATCATAATGCTGATGCGGCCCACGATTAAATTGAGTTTGACACCCCTGGTCTAGGAGAAAAACTAACAAAAAACAAACAAAAACACCAACCAACACTATCAACACCACCACAATCGCCAACATCATCAACACCCAACACTGCCAACGCCTCCACAACCACCAAAATCGCCAACGCTACCACAACCGCTAACGCCACTGCCTCCACAACCGCCAACGCCACCACAACCACAACCCCCAACGCCACTGCCTCCACAACCGCCAACGCCACTGCCTCCACAACCGCCAACGCCACCACAACCCCCAACGCCACCACAACCGCCAACGCCACTGCCTCCACAACCGCCAACGCCACTGCCTCCACAACCGACAACGCCACTGCCTCCACAACCGACAACGCCACTGCCTCCACAACCGACAACGCCACTGCCTCCACAACCGACAACGCCACTGCCTCCACAACCGACAACGCCACTGCCTCCACAACCGACAACGCCACTGCCTCCACAACCGACAACGCCACTGCCTCCACAACCGCCAACGCCACTGCCTCCACAACCGCCAACGCCACTGCCTCCACAACCGCCAACGCCACTGCCTCCACAACCGCCAACGCCACTGCCTCCACAACCGCCAACGCCACTGCCTCCACAACCGCCAACGCCACCTCAAGCACCACAACCGCCAACGCCACCACAAGCACCACAACAACCAAACACCACCACAACCCCCAAAACCGCCAACACCTCCACAACCGCCAAATCTCACACGCATACATATACATACTAGGGATAATTAATGCTGGAGCCAGTTAACCTACAAGCAACATTTTTTTTTTTTTTTTTTTTTTTTTTTTTTTTAATGGCGACTCCCTTCACTTCCTTCCCAAAAGCTAAAAACAGGAAGTAAGGGGGATATCCCTTCAAAGTGAGGGAATACCAGGTTTTTGGAGACAACCCACTTCCAATCTTGGCGAGGACAGTAAACATGACAAGAAGAAAAAAAATAAACGGTTTTGCCTTTAGGCCCATTTCAGTCGAGAGGGCTCTGGCAGCGGGTCCGTCTGCTTAGCAGGGAATCTGTCCACTGATCCCCGCAAGGGCAGGCGGATGACAGGTCTGTGTCCACTCTGTTTATGCAGAGCGGACACAGACACAGCCTGCTTTCCTCTATGGACGGTCACATGTAAATGGACCACCTGTCTGTTTACATCAGACTATCGTCTGTTTTAAGTGGATGGGATCAGATCAGGTGTCTGTGACTTGACACCCACCGCTCCCGACAGCGCAATGATTGGTCTGATCGGGTCCATCTAAAAAACAGACAGGCGGAGCCGATCGGTCTGCCCGTTTGAAAAGTGCTCAAGTTATAAA
>NC_138777.1:23768507-23978507 GCF_965119305.1 Pelophylax lessonae
TAGCTGCTGACTTAATTTTTAGTGGGTGGGGCACTGGAGCTCCTCTTTAGGAAAGCACTGTGATTGGGGGGGGGGGGGGGGGGAGCAACACTGAGGTCAGATTGTCCATGGGGACATCCCATTCCCAATGCTGGGTTCACCCAAGATCCAAAAAGGTGAACCAAAACCCAACCTTCATCCAGCAGACGGCACACCGGATTATTTTACCAATACACAACTTTGGAAGGACGTAGGCCAGATGTGCGACTTCAATTATTAGGGCTATTCAGCATGGCCATACCGCAGTGTGCGGCCGATATTTGCTACATGAAACATTTAAACCTTGGGTCTTTAAACGCTGCTGCTTAATATTCACACAAAGATTCCCCAGTAAAACAGACGGCCAATTATTGGAGATGTAATAAGATCAAGAAGACGAGCTGCGTGTGAAGTCCCAGCGCACAGAACACGGATCTCAGGGGCGATGTGCGCGGATCGACTGGCTGCGAATGATTAATGACGTGATTTGCTCGCTCATCCATTTATACCATTGTTCTCTGCCAGTGCAATCTCAAAGCCAAGAACATGGATTATATTTAATCGGGCGTCTTAACGCTGAGAATCCCAGAGACCCGGCCTGCCTCCGAATCTAAACATAGTGTACCCGCCAGGACATGGAGATCACTGTCCATAAATCAGTCTGTGACCTCTCGCTGTCCTGGCACAGATTTCCTGGTCCTGACTTCACCAGCCCTTGTGCCGGGAAATGACTTTTATCATTCTCACAATCTGTCACCCATTGTGAACCGGGATCGGTGACAGTTCACCAGGGTACTGCCACTTACCAGCTGCCACGGTCAGCCTCTGATACCATCACTGGTAAAGCTGAACTCCAGGCAGATATAAAAAGATACAAAATTAATAAAAGTTATGAATTTTAATTAAAAAGGTACTGCTCAGAGGGAGGTTTTTCCCAACATACAGGTACCCACATCCTAAGTATTGCGAAAAGACAGTGGATGGGGGGGGGGGGGGGATTGGGTCGGACAACAGGATTTTAATTGGTACGGTCATAGAACATGACAACGTTTTTTTTTTGTTTTTTTTCTTTTATAAAACCAAGAATACATATTAGTATACATACACAGGGCTTTTTTTTTTTTTTTTTTCTCAGAAAATAGCCGCAGGAGCTCAACCAAGACCCCTTAAACCTGCATCAAATATTTGGTGTGGTCAAATTTTACTAACAGTGGAAGGGTCTTAAATGGGCATTAAATATCTGGAGTGCACTACGCACAGAGTGCAGAGTTTAAGGGTGCACTACGCACAGAGTGCAGAGTTTAAGGGTGCACTACGCACAGAGTGCAGAGTTTAAGGGTGCACTACGCACAGAGTGCAGAGTTTAAGGGTGCACTACGCACAGAGTGCAGAGTTTAAGGGTGCACTACGCACAGAGTGCAGAGTTTAAGGGTGCACTACGCACAGAGTGCAGAGTTTAAGGGTGCACTACGCACAGAGTGCAGAGTTTAAGGGTGCACTACGCACAGAGTGCAGAGTTTAAGGGTGCACTACGCACAGAATGCAGAGTTTAAGGGTGCACTACGCACAGAGTGCAGAGTTTAAGGGTGCACTACGCACAGAGTGCAAAGTTTAAGGGTGCACTACGCACAGAGTGCAAAGTTTAAGGGTGCACTACGCACAGAGTGCAGAGTTTAAGGGTGCACTACGCACAGAGTGCAGAGTTTAAGGGTGCACTACGCACAGAGTTTAAGGGTGCACTACACACAGAATGCAAAGCTTAAGGGTGCACTACACACAGAATGCAAAGCTTAAGGGTGCACTACAGAGTTCAGCCTTCTTACACAGCTGCTTACCTCTGCATCCCCTATTCAAATCTCCTTTTAACCCCTCTTCAGCTCTGACCTCTACATGCAACCATCCCCTTCCACTGCCCCCCCATCTTCTCCCTTCCGCCTTACAAGCTCCACCATCTTCCACATGTCTTACTGGTGTTGCTGTATTAGGATGAAGCACCTAGCCAGCTCTACTACTTCCCCGCACACTGTGCATAACTCTGCCTCTCTCACTTGCAGGGAGATCATCCAGTGGGGGTGTCAGATTCTGCACTGCACCTCCCTTGTTCCTATCCTGCACTCAGTGAGAGACACTCAGGAGACCAGATCTGTAGAATCCGCTGGGAGATGAGCTGTCACTGGTAAACACAGAAGGTGGACTTCCGTGTTTACAAGTGATAGTGGTGAGCAGGGAGCAGAGGGCCTGACCCAGAGGTGGTGGAACTAAGTTCCACCAAGTTCCAGCTGAAAAAAGCCCCGAGTATACATATAATCAACAGTACATTATAAAAATCCATCTGGACATAAAGAGTACAAATTAATCCCTCTACAGTTTCTACACCCCCAACATTGGGGACACTTCTACCTGGGAAGCTACTCCAGAGAAGATACAACTATGTTACCAAAAGAGTATGGCTCTGATCCTGACAAAATCGGACTGTCTGGTTGAGGATTGTTGGGTCTAGACACAGACCTGGTAAAACTGGGGAACGTTTTCCTCCTCTCTCCCTAATCACAGCACCAGGCACACTATATTGTCAAAAGTATTGGGACGCCTGCCTTTACACGCACATGAAATGTAATGGCATCCCAGTCTTAGTCTGTAGGGTTTAATATCGAGTGGCCAAGGAACTTGACTGACCTGCACAAAATCAAACAAAATAGTCAAACATTCCCATAGACACTCCTAAATCTTGTGGACAGCCTTCCCAGAAGAGTCAAAGCTGTTATAGCTGTAAAGGGTGGGCCTCACCCTTTGCAGCTATAACAGCTTCAACTCTTCTCGGAAGGCCGTCCACAAGGTTTAGGAGTGTTTGACTATTCTTCCAGAAGCACATTTGTGAGGTCAGGCACTGATGTTGTACGAGAAGCCCTGGCTCGCAGTCTACGCTCTAATTCATCCAAAAGGTGTTCTATGGGGTTGAGGTCAGGTTCTCCACCCAAAACTCGCTCATCCATGTCTTTATGGAACTTGCTTTGTGCACAGTCATGTTGGAACAGGAAGGGGCCATCCCCAAACTGTTCCCACAAAATTGGGAGCATGAAATTGTCCAAAATGTCTTGGTATGCTGGCGCTGGCTCACAGTCTCCGCTCAAATTCATCTCAAAGGTGTTCGATCGGGTTAAGGTGCAGGCCAGTCATGTTCCTCCACCTCAAACTCACTCATCCACGCTATATTGCCAAAAGTATTGGGCCACCCCTCCAAATCATTTGGTGGAGGTGGGATTATGGTGTGGGGTTGGACAATTTCATGGTCCCAACTTTGTGGGAAAAGTTTGGGGATGGTACCTTCCTGTCCAACATTACTGTGCACCAGTGCACAAAGCAAGGTCCATAAAGACATGGATGAGCAAGTTTGGGGTGGTGGAACTTGACTGGCCTGCACCTCAACCCAATCGAACACCTTTGGGATAATTATGAGCGGAGACTGCAAGCCAGGTCTTCCCGTCCACATCAGTGCCTGGCCTTACAAATGCGCTTCTGGAAGAATGGTCAAACATTCCCATAGACACACTCCTAAACTTTGTGGACAGCCTTCCCAGAAGAGTTGAAGCTGTTATAGCTGCAAAGAGTGGGCCAACTCAATATTGAACCCTACGGGCTAAGTCTGGGATGCCACTAAGGTGCGTATACAGGCAGGTGTCAAAATACTTTCGGTGTATATTAGTGTAGGCCATCAGACTTGACTTGACATGTTTCGCGGTTTCCCGCTTCTTCGGGAGAAAACAGAGGGAATAGGACACCCGGAGGTCGGACAGCTGACAGTCACATGGGGGCATCAAGGTAAGAATCCCTGGGCAAGCATGGGAGCAGATCCAACCGAGCCACTGAAATTTTAGTAGAGATATTATTTGGAACCTAGGGATGGCCCTAATTTGAAGGCGGTGCGATAGAGTACGGCTGGACCCCGGGAGTGAAGATGAATAATTCCATACCCAAAAGGGTAATTCCCAATTTAGGTTCAGTGTGGATTGATATTGTTTGCTGGCAGTATAGCATATCCAGAGGCCTGTACAGCAGATAAGTTGGCTAGTTGTGCATAATCAGAACAAGAAAGAAAGTCATATTTCTCTGCCAGTCCATGGCCAGGTTCACCCCCCCTCTCCCGGGACTCTGCCCCCGCCAGCCCGTGGCCAGGTTTCCTCCCTCCCCCGGGACTCTGCCCACGCCAGCCCGTGGCCAGGCGTCCCCCAATCCGGGACTCTGCCCCCGCCAGCCTGTGGCCAGGCGCCCCCCAATCCGGGACTCTGCCCCCGCCAGCCTGTGGCCAGGCGCCCCCCAATCCGGGACTCTGCCCCCGTCAGCCTGTGGCCAGGTCCCCCCCAATCCGGGACTCTGCCCCCGTCAGCCTGTGGCCAGGTCCCCCCCAATCCGGGACTCTGCCCTTGCCAGCCTGTGGCCAGGTCCCCCCCAATCCGGGACTCTGCCTCCGCCAGCCCGTGGCCAGGTCTCCCCCCCCCCCCAACTCTGCCCCCGCCAGCCCATGGCCGGGAACCCACCCTACCCTCCAGGGACTCTGCCCCCGCCAGCCCGTGGCCAGATCCCACCCCCCCTCTAGGGATTTTGCCCCCACCAGTCCGTGGCCAGGTCCCCCCCCATCAGGGATTCTGCCCCCACCAGTCCGTGGCCAAGTCCCACCCCCCATCAGGGATTCTTCCCCCACCAGTCCGTGGCCAAGTCCCACCCCCCATCAGGGATTATGCCCCCACCAGTCCATTGCCGAGTCCAACCCCCCCTCCAGGGATTCTGCCCCCACCAGTCCATTGCCGAGTCCAACCCCCCCTCCAGGGATTCTGCCCCCACCAGTCCATTGCCGAGTCCAACCCCCCCTCCAGGGATTCTGCCCCCACCAGTCCGTGGCCAGTTCCCACCCCCCTCCAGGGATTCTACCCCCACCAGTCCGTGGCCAGGTCCCACCCCCCCTCCATGGATTCTGCCCCCACCAGTCCATGGCCAGGTCCCATCCCCCTCCCCAGGGATTCTGCCCCCACCAGTCCGTGGCCAGGTCCCACCCCCCCTCCAGGGATTCTGCCCCCACAAGTCAGTGGCCAGGTCCCACCCCCCCTCCAGAGACTCTGCCCCCGCCAACCTGTGGCCAAGTCCCCCCTCACCCCCTCGGGATTCTACCGCCCACCAGCCATGGCCAGACCCCCCCTTTGGGTTTCTGCCCCCACTAGCCAGTGGCCAGACCCACGCCCTTGGGATTCTGCCCCTGCCAGCCAGTCACTCAACCACACTCGGGATCCTGCCCTTGCCAGCCTGTTGCCCGACTCCATTCAGGATTCTGCCCCTGAAACCATTGCCCAAACCCCCTCCAGATTCTACCACTGCCAGCCCAACCCCCTCTGAATTCTGCCTCTGCCAGCCCATGCCCAAATACCCCTCTGTGTTCTGCCCCTGCTAGCCTGTCATCTGACCCCCCCCCCCACTGGATCCTGCCAGCCCATTGCCAAACCCCCCTCTGGATTCTACATCTGCCAACCTATCATCCAACCCCCCTCTGGATTCTACCCCTGCCAGCCTGTAGTTCAAGCCCCCTCCTCTGCATTCTGCCTTTACCAATCCATTGCCCTACCCCTTTAGGATTTTGCCACTGCCAGTCCATGGCCCAACCCCCTCCCAGTGCCCATGCCCCAAGGTTCTGCAATCCTGTTTTCAGTGCTTCTTGCGTCTATGTTCTGCTTTTCCTGGCATTTAGTGATCCCCCCCCCCCCCCAGTCTTAGTCATACAGCTATCATTCTCCCAGTTCTATTCTGCCTCTCCCAGTATCAGCGCTCCGTTCCCCCTTCCAGCACTCTTCTCTTTTCTATGTAAATCTCATCCCCGTCTCCCTGAGGTTTTCCTCACTTACCGACTCGCTCCGCTCAGCCTGCGCAGCAGTTGGAGATGACTGGAAGATGTGTGCAGATCGCGGTGCTGCCGGCAAAACGCAGCCCAGCTGAGCAGAAGGTGTGGGACTGAAGACGTTCTGCACGAAGTAACGTGTGGGGTGATCAAAATTATACACCTGGCATTCCTGTTACCTAATAATGCTTTCCAGTGCCGTGTTATTGAGCGCTTACAGCATCTCGCAGAAAGGCGCCCGCTGGGGGCATTACTCACACAAAGGATTATTTAAATGGAAAACGAAGTCAAACAGATCACAACAACGCAGAAATCCCTTATTACATTTTTAATACCTTGCTGCCAAAGCCGGGTAACCAGCAGTGGAAAATCTGATGTTCTGTCTGCTTTTACTTAGGAGTTCCAGCCCTATTGTAATACTAAACAGAAAATAAATAATGTCAAACCAATACATAGTGAAGAAGGCTGGTTTCACATCTATGTATTGCCACCTTTATTTACATCATACTTGCATTTTGGTGGGCATCCCTTTTTTATTTTTTTTGGACCGGAAGGATTTGCCCCCTTAATGACCAGGTCATTTTTTTCGATTTGGCACTGCGTTACTTTAATGGAAAATTGCGCAATTATGTGACGCTGTACCAAAATAAAATTGATGTCCTTTTTTCCCCCACAAATAGAGATTTATTTTAGTGGTATTTTATCACCTGTGCGATTTTTATATTTTTTGCACTATAACACAAAAAGACAATTCTGAAAGAAAAAAAAAAAAAAAAAAAAAAAAAAAAAAAAACACAACACAATATTTTTTACATTCTGCTATAGAACATTCCACCCCCCCCCCCCCCCCCAAAAAAAAAAAAAAAAAAAAAAAAAAAAAAAAAAAAAATTTATATATATATATATATATATATATATATATATATATATATATATATATATATATATATATATATATATATATATATATATATATATATATATATATATATATATATATATATATATATATATATATATATATATATATATATATATATATATATATATATATATAATAAATTTTTCTTCGTCATTTTAGGCAAAATTGTATTCTGCTACATTTTTTATTTTTACCAAAAACAATAAAAATGACAAATCTTTCCCCTAGTTTGTAGACGCGATAACTGTTGCGCAAACATGTCATTTTTATTGTTTTTTTTTTTTTTTTTACTAGTAATAGCGGCGATCTATGATTTTTAGCGGGACTGCGACATTGCAGCGGACAGATTGGACCCCTGACCTACATTTTTGACACTTTTGGGGGGGACCAGTGACATTACTACAGTAATCAGTGATAAAAAAAAATATGCACTGTTACTATAATAATGACACTGGCAGGGAAGGGGTTAACCTAGAGGGGAGTTTATAACTGTATGGGGGCGGGGCTTTTGAAATGATCTTAGAGACATGTGTTCCTGTATAGAAGGATCACAGGCGCTCTATGATCATTCCAGAGAGAAGAACAGCCGGGAGCGATCGCGGGTGGCAATCGGAGTCGCCAGCCCCGTGCATCAGAAGTCCCTGCTGCTGAGTGGGGGCGGGAGTGCGCCACCAGCAGCGCACGCTCCCCCCCTAGCAGCAGGCGCACGACCAACGTAATCTTACGGCGGTTCGCGCAGGAGGGGCTGCCTGCCGCAGTAAAACTGTGGCGGGCGGTCCTTAAGTGGTAATAGCACTCCCCAAGAAAACTAAGTAGGCAGTGCATCGGACCGTTCAACACACATAATAAATTAACCGATTTCAGTTCTATTTGTTTTTTTTTTTTTTTTTGGGGTAAGTTAACAGTTATTATCCTTTGCAAGCGCACTCCCATCTTAATTGTGGGCATGTGAAGCCCATAGTATCTTCTTCCGGGCAAAGGTGCTGCTCTCCATTATGCTTTGCGTCATTTCCGGTTTGGAAATAACGCAATGCTACCAAGCGGTGATGCCCACTGACTCCTGGGATTGAGGACACTCCTCTCCCGGGACCCAATGCGCCACCGTAAATGACGTACATCGAAAAAAGGCCCTTAGAAAAAAGGTAACTCGAGCAAAAAAAATAAAAATATATGCCCAATGCTTTAACATGCTACAATGAACTGGATGGTGCAAAGATAAAAATATGGGTGGAACTCTGCTTTAGGTCCTACTAGATCACTTCAGGCTGGCCCCTTTGGCAAGTATAGCGACAGTGGGGGAAAATAAGTATTTGATCCCCTGCAGTTTGCCCACTTACAAGAAATGAAGGTTTTATAATTTATATCATAAATGATAGAGACAGAATAAAAAAAAAAAAAAAAAAAAAGATCTAGAAAAAAAAAAGATAACACATAAAACAAATGCTATAAGAGTATAAGTTAAGTTGAAGTTCAGTGAGTGAAATAAGTATTTGATCCCCAAGCAAAACATAACTTAGTACTTGGTGGAGAAACCCTTGTTGGCAAGCACAGAGGTGAGACATTTCTTGGCGGAATGTTTTGTGTCATTGTCATGCTGGAAGACCCATCCATGACCCATCATCAGTGTTCTGGCTGAGGGAAGAAGGTTCTCATCTAATATTTTACAATACATGGCCCCATATATTGGCCCCTCAATGCAGCAAAGTTGGCCTGTATCTTCACAAGAGAAACAGCCCCAAAGTATCATGTTTCCATCTCCTTGCCTTTATCTGGCCCCCTGGGACACACCGACACCAACAAGGGGGCACCATTCCTTTCATTGACATCAACAAGGGGGCACCATTCCTTTCAAGGACACCAACAAGGGGGCACCATTCCTTTCAAGGACACCAACAAGGGGGTATTTTTCCTTTCACTGATGCTAATGGTAGGACAATATTCATCCCACTGACAGCAGTGGGGAACCATTCCTTTTACGGATGCCATCAATGTGGTGTTTTTCCTTCTATGGACCCCAATGATGGGGCACTATTCCTCCCACTGACACCAGTCGGGAATCATTCCTCTTACTGATACCGACAATGGGGCACTTTTCCTTCCAGTGATGGGACAATATTTCTCCCACTGACACCAGTGGGGAACCATTTCTTGTACAGATACCAACAATGGGGTGCTTTTTCTTCCACGAATGCCAATGATGGGACACTATTCTTCCCATTGACACCAGTGGGAACCATTCCTCTTACTGATACCAATAATGGGGCCTTTTTTGCTTCCACCGATGCCAATGATGGGACAATATTCATCCCACTGACACCAGTGGGGAACCATTCCTCGTACAGATAACAACGGGGTGTTTTTCCTTCCACTGACACCAATGATGGGACAATATTCCTCCCCCTGACACCAGTGGGGAACCATTCCTCGTACAGATATCAACAACGGGGTGTTTTTCCTTCCACTGACACCAATGATGGGACACTATCCCTCCCACTGACACCAGTGGGGAACCATCCCTCTTATGGATTTAAACAATGATGGGACACCATTTCTCCCACTTAAACCATTGGGGAACCATTCCTTGAATGGATACGAACAATGGGGTATTTTTCTGTCCACGGAGGCCAATCTTGGGGCACTATTCCTCCCACTGACACCAGCAATGGGGCATTATTATTTCCACTGACACCAGCAATGGGGCAAAAATTCCTCCCACTGATATAAACAATTAGGCACTGTTCCCCCTCTTAGGCTACGTTCACGTGTTGGCGTAGCGCATCGCGGGCAGATCACCGCAATTCTGCCCTCGATCCGGAAATCATTGCAATTCGCGGGACGCTTGTGTGTTGCCATTGATTTGCAATGGCACCCCAAACGCTGTGCGATGTTGCCGCGATTTCCGCCTGCCCAATCGCGGTAACATCACGCAAACAAAATCGCGGGTCGCATGACGCCCAAAAGAAGCTCTTGTACCTTTTTTGGGCGTCATGCAACCCACGATTTTTTTTTCGCAATGTTACCGCGATTCGGCAGGCGGAAATCGCGGCAACGTCGCACAGCGTTTGGGGTGCCATTGTAAACCAAACAGCAACGCACAGGCGTCCCGCGATTTGCAATGATTTCCGGATCGTGGGCAGAATCGCAGTGATTCTGCCCTCGATCCGCTACGCCAACATGTGAACGTAGCCTTAATACTAATGATGGGGCACTATTCCTCCTTCTACGGACTACAGGCCCTGTGTAATTTTTTTCTTCCCACTGACACTGGGGCATTTTTTACTTCCACTGGTCACTCCAGCCCCCTAAAGTCAGGACAGTAAACTGGCCCCTTGTTTTGAAAATTTGGGGACCCCAGGTTGTAAACTAATCTCACTGAAATACATTTTGCTTGCTATGGCATTTATAAACACATTTGCAGCATCTGCTGTACACAATCCCTAAAGAAAAGATTAAAAAGGTTACATCTCTTGTAAAATGTTTATTTCCATTATAAGTGTCACCGATCTCCGGAACTAATGAGGATATTTAGTAAACACACCAAAGAGATATTAAATGGGATAAATAGTTACAGAAGAGTGATGTACAATGTAAATATTTAGAGGCACGCCTCTGCTCTGTAGTAAATCCCGCAGGATACAATAGTAAAAAGTTTGTTCCCACAGCAATCTGGCTACACAGGAAAGGTCAGAGGCCAGAAACCGTCTCCTCCAACTACCGAGCGCCACCCCATCCTCCACCCTGCGGGCAACAATAATAATAATAGCTGCAAACACTCACAATAAAAAGCGCTATCAGCAGAACAACCTGCGTATTAACTTGTTAAAAGTATTTTAGTTCCTCTACAGCGCTCTATAATTAAAGTGTACCTGTCACCTAGGCACGGCGGAAGCTGCAATTTAGTGGGAGGAACTCATATGCATGAGAAAGCAGGCTGTCGATCCAGCGGGGTTTAGCAACGTCGCATTTCTCAGGCCTCAATAATATCGCTGGCTCTCAGAAAATGCTTCAACGCAAGAGGATAGTTAGGGGACCACTTCGCTGATGGGTAATATTCTGGTAGATGGCTTGAGGACACTGGCACAGCATTTCGTGTAGATCCTCACAATTGTGCAAGTCGTGTATGCGCACAGAGAAATGCCAACATAATGAAAGATGTTTTTTGTAAGTGGAGGTGGGGGGAATATTGTTCAACAGTCATCTAGTAAGGCTGCAGTTTTAATCCACTTATATTTTGCCTTCCCTGGCTCCTCCGTTCAACATGATACCTTATTTTACATCCAGTGACATCATCACTGGGTCTCTATACAATGCAGACCCAATGCAAGCGGTGGGCCGGCTCCTGGGAGAGCCCGCAGCACCCGATGCAAGCGGTAGACTGGCTCCTGGGAGAGTCCGCAGCACCCGATGCAAGCGGTAGACTGGCTCCTGGGAGAGTCCGCAGTCCCGATGCAAGCGGTAGACTGGCTCCTGGGAGAGTCCGCAGTCCCGATGCAAGCGGTAGACTGGCTCCTGGGAGAGTCCGCAGTCCCGATGCAAGCGGTAGACTGGCTCCTGGGAGAGTCCGCAGTCCCGATGCAAGCGGTAGACTGGCTCCTGGGAGAGTCCGCAGTCCCGATGCAAGCGGTAGACTGGCTCCTGGGAGAGTCCGCAGTCCCGATGCAAGCGGTAGACTGGCTCCTGGGAGAGTCCGCAGTCCCGATGCAAGCGGTGGGCCGGCTCCTGGGAGAGTCTGCAGCCCCCGATGCAAGCGGTGGGCTGGCTCCTGATGCAAGCGGTGGGCCGGCTCCTGGGAGAGTCCACAGTCCTGATGCAAGCGGTAGACTGGCTCTTGGGAGAAGTTATGCAAAGCCTTCATGATTAAAATAATTTTTTTATTTTTTTTTTTTTTTAAAAATCATACCTACCTAGGTGGATGAAGTATTAGTCATTAGTCTGATGCCGCATGTGTCCCCCTGCAGGCTCTAAGGCTGAGATTCGAGCGATCAAACACCGCTCAGAGATCCCTGAGCAGAGAGCTGGTGAAGGTCAGCCACCGCTGTCTTCTCTGCTCCCCCCCCCCCCCCCCACACCGGCTGTCAGATGCTGCCGCCATTGCCGGTAAGGGAACCTAGCAGTGAAGCCTTGCAGCCTCATGGCCGGGTCCCTACTGCGCTCGGTTACTGGCCAGAAAGCAGAGGAAGAAGGAGTGGTCGAATGTCTGACGTCCTGAAAGATGCCAAATGTGGCACATTTCAAGGGAGAGGGAGATTCCACTTTAAAGTGGGGGGGGGGGGGCAGTATGCATAGCATACTAGCACATTTTTCTAAAACCTAAAAAAAAAAAAAAAAAAGCTGTGAAGTCAGCACTGCTGGCGCCTCTTATCTTCACCTGTCTTGCTTCTGGGTTAGCAGACTCCGGCTTTGTGACTGGCTGGAGCCACGGTGACATCACTCCCGAGCATGCAGCACAGAGCTCTGAAGGAACGGCACGGGCGGCTGGTCCTTCAGAGTGCATGCGCCAGTGATGTCACTGGCAGCATGCAAGGTAAATATCTCCTAAACTGTACCGGTATTTACACTACCTATAGGTAAGCCTTATTATAGGGTTACCGAAAAGGGTAAAAGAGAAGGACATTTACGCCCTCTTTAAATGCATCTGTTAAACATAATTAAAAAAAAAAAAACCCACACAAACACCACTTCTGTCTTTATAGATAGAAGACTGATGGCAAAAGAACACCAACTCTGGTTCTGATATATCTTTTATCGGGAGGATTGACCTAGGTTTATGACCACAAGTGCCGTGAACCGATATAGGAATCCTAACCTGAACAGGATCAGCTGCTACAGATCTTGAAACAATCACAGCTGTCAGTGGCAGGGTGCCTTGATCCATTCATTCATTCTATTTCTGGAGAAGCACACAGAGGATTTTATGCTCCACAAGATGCACTCTCTAAAATGACAGGCTCACTTTAATTCCAATATATAACCAGTGGTGTATTTAGGTTTTGTGCTGCCCTAGGCATGACTAAACTTGGGCACCCCTAATTTAAATCTGACCCACCCCTTCCTGTAAAGTCCACACCCTTTCATGTTTATGACCCGCCCTGTCATCTGTATACCACAGACCACAACCACAGTCTATCAGTGCCCATCAGTGCAGCCTCATCAGTTCCCATAAGTTTAGCTTCATCAATGCCCATCAGTGCAGCCTTATCAGTGATCAGTGCAGCCTCATTGCTGCCCATCAGTGCAGCATATCAGCGCGGCCTCATCAGTGGCCACCAGTACAGCCCCATCAGTTGCAACAAGTGCAGCCCTATCAGTGCAGCCCTATCAGTGCAGCCCTATCAGTGCAGCCCTATCAGTGCAGCCCTATCAGTGCAGCCCTATCAGTGCAGCCCTATCAGTGCAGCCCTATCAGTGCAGCCCTATCAGTGCAGCCCTATCAGTGCAGCCCTATCAGTCCTGCCTCATCAGTGGCTATCAGTGCAGTCTATTAGTGCCCATCAGTGCAACATATCAGTGCCCATGAGGGCAGCATATCAGTGCAGCCCCATCAGCTTTTTTGCTGCCCCCCTGCAAAGTGCTGCCCTAGGCCTGGGCCTTGTTGGCCTAGGCCAAGATACAGCACTGTATATAACCATCTTGACCATGTGTATGATGGAGACAAGATATGCAGCTTTTCCAGCAAGAAGAACAAGAACTGATCGATTCAATCTGCCCATACAGGATATGGAAATGGTTCAGGAATACAGAATAGTAAAAAAAAAAAAAAAAAAAAAAAAAATAATGAATAAATTATATATAATAAAACCAATCCAACCAAAAATGTTGCCATATTCGGGCAAAGCAGACACACATTCCACTTTGTAGCACCAAGAACAAGATCAAAGATCAGATTTTTCTTGTATCTGTCATCTGGGCAATGTCGACTTTCTAAATGTAGCACAAATCAAGGATAAAAAGAACCATCATACGTGTTCAATAAGGAAAAGCAATGAACAATGGCAGTACAGAAAGTGCTGTATCCCTCCCACCCCCCTCCATCATATATAATATTCCATTCATGTTTCAGCCAACAGGTGGCACTCTGGGCTTTTTTTTTTTTTTACATTTATCAGGCTATTCCTAACTGCTTTGCTGTCAAAAAGCCTACTCTCCAGCGCCAACAAGTAAATGAGCGGCCACTCATGCTCTCCCTGTTTGCGGAGTTGAGGCAGCTCAGGGGCTGACTGGCAACTTTCAGCCCAGGGGGCAAGAACAAACCAGAGGTCCTTGGTGCAGCCATTCGGTCCCCTCCCACTCTCCCCAGTCTCCTCCTGACCCTCATTCCATGTTGAAGCTCCAATCCAGGTACGTTCTACTCCCAACCTGGCAAGCAGGGGGTGGTTGGGGGGAGCTGGAGCAGCTCGGTTGAGGGTGCCTGGGGGAGGAGAGTCTCCAGTGGGGCATGGAACTGGCCTCTGCTCAGTCACCGTTTACACCATCCACGCTGGGGGGGGGGGGGGGGGGGGGCTGCGCTCTGTCCTTGTCTTCATCCTGCACTCAGTAGCTCAGCGGTGTGGACTTTTTACTTCTCTTCACCAGGAATCCTTTAGGCATGTCTGTGGCAGCAGCAGTGCAGCCTTTTTACAGGGCACCAGAGTGGCCCGGGGGGCAATTGCCCCCCCCTGCCCCAGTCCTCCCCTGAGGCAGCTCATCATGGAGCTCCATTCAGTGCAATGGAACCGTTCTAATTGGAGCAACTCAAGTCGCTCCGACTTAGAAAAAGGTTCCTGCACTACTTTGCGGGCGACTTGCATTGACTTCTATTAGAGAAGTCGTTTGCAAGCCCCGCTGAAGTCGCGCTACACGGGGCGGCTTCAGTCGGGCAAATTTGAAGGCGCCCCAGTATGAACCCAGCCTTACAATAACTTTAAAACCTCAACGCTTGAAAAAAATACATGGTATAAAGCCTTGCAGTGGCAGCCCACCCCCACACTGCAGTGGTAAATGCTCCTTATGTCTAGGGGAAGATGAAGAGACGGCTTCACTTACAGGCTCTTGCATTGTCCCACTCTACCGCCAGCGCTCCAGGCGGTGGGCGGCCTCTTGGTGTCATCACATAAAAAGTGCGGTTCTTAACCTTCCATTGTATATGGTGGAGGGAGGAGGCCAGGAGCAACTTAGAGGGAGACTTTTCAGCCTTGTTGGCACCGCTGTAGAGACCCTGCCGGAGTGAGGAAAGTAATACACCCTTCAAATCTACTCCTAGGATAAAATGACTATTTTACCGTTGCAGTGTCGGGGCCCCCCAATGCAACATTAATAGTGCAGACTGACTTTTTTTTTTTTTTTTTTACGAGTGCGACCAATCATTTGGCAATGAAGCCAAAGAAATGTCGCTCTTGGTCAGTGACCGACTCTCACACGTTGTGAACAGGAACCCAGGGTGCTGCATAGCTCATCTGTGATATTCAGAGACATGCAAAGATCCGGAATATTGCCGCACTCCTTGGTAACTTTATTGAAGTATTAAAATCACATCACAGGTATGACAGGAACATAAAAAGGTAGCGCGTTTCACGCTAAAATCAGCGCGCTAAAGAGTGCAGCAATATTCCCGATCTTTGCATGTCTGAATCATTGGCAATGCATGTTCCCACTGAACGCAGCATCTGCGTCCTCATTTGTGACATTCCACGCTAATGTCGCAATTTGTGTGACTGAATATTGGAAAAGACTGCATATATTTTGGGCGCTTAGAAAAAGCGCATTAGTGCATCAAGCAGTCAGCGCCGCAGGACTCCTTAAGAGACAAAATAGATCATTTGCCAAGATTTGCGATAATTTTGCACATAATGATCGTGTCGAAATGTCTTACTTGGACACCACCAATAGTTTATCAGGCCCACAAAATAAAAAAAAAAAATTTGAACTAGACCCCCTTAGGGCTCAGGTGGTGAATCTGAACGCGTGTACTTTGAGAGTTCCCACGCTTTGCGTATTAGTGAAATCCAATGAACTATTTGCGTTAAATGTGCAAAAAAGGTGCAGGCATGATTTTTTTTTCTCTAAATTGCCCCATTGCAAAATGCATGGCACTGCAGCACCATCTTTTGATGGCCCAGTTTGTAAAATGCATGGGGGGGACGGCCCATGATAGAGTAAGTGGCACAACACCAAATGCAAAACCAGCAGCCATGCCTTGTTTTAGGGAGGGAGGGGGCACTTCAGATGGATGCAGAGACAGCGACAGTTTTATTATGCCAACAACAACACTAAGGAAAGGAACCCATTTACCCACTAGACATACAGAGGTGGGGGGGGGGGGGCCTCCCTGCAATCATGCCGATTCCAAATGCATCCGTCTGATTGACTAAATCACAGAGGGGTACAGTGATGCAGCACATTGTTTTTTAACCCTTTAACCCCCGTGACCAGACTGTAGACGCCCCAGATCAGGTTTACCAGCATCAGACAAATCAACAACTCTTAACTAATTTTGCTAATTGACATCCAGTCTGAGAACTAGGAACACAAAGTTTCACATTCATAGTCCTCTGCTGCAAAGTTAACCTTCTCATGGAAAAGGGGGGGGGGGGGGGGGGGTTGCATTTGGACCTATAAAGTTATATTGCGGTCACAAAGATAAGGTACATTGTAATCAGGGCCGGGACAAAGGAGTGGCTGCCCTGGGCACTGTGGTATAATGTGAGGTGGGGGGGCACCACAAGGAGGTTGGGGGGGAGGGGATTAGTGTTTTGGAAGTGGAAATTTGGGGGCTGCATCAAGTATTGTTCTAAGTCCCAGGCATGGGACAAGGGGCGGCTGCCCTGTGCACTGGTAAAATGTGAGGTGGGGGGGGGGGGGCACCACAAGGAGGTTGGGGGGGGAGGGGATTAGTGTTTTGGAAGTGGGAATTTGGGGGCTTCAGTAAGTATTGTTCTAAAGTCCCAGGGCCGGGATGAGGGGCAGCTGCCCTGGGCACCGTGGTATAATGTGAGGTGGGGGGGGGTGGAGGGGATTATTTTTTTGGAAGGGGGAATTTTGGGGCTGCAGTAAGTATTGTCCCGGCCCTGGAACTTAGAACAAGGGGAGGCTGCCCTGGGCACCGGGTATAATGTGAGGTGGGGGGGGGGGGGGCACCACAAGGAGATTAGGGGGAGGGAATTAGTGTTTTGGAAGAGGGAATTTGGGGGCTGCAGAGGTTAAGTATTGTTCTAGGATGAGAAATGTGAGGGGGGGGGGGGGTGGTGGGGGTGCGAAGAGTGGTGATTTGGGGGGGGGGATTTGTGATGGGAGGGAGATTTGTGCTAGATGGGGGGGTTAAAGGGGAAATATTTGCTGGGAGGGGATATTTGGAAGTGGGAGGGAGAAGATGTGTACTAGTAGGGGAAATTAAGGGTAGAAGACTTGTGCTAAGAGGGGTGAATTTTCTGGGGGTAGGGGGGCAATTTGAGCTGTTCTGGGAGAGGGGATTTCAGCAGGGGGGTGGATTTGTACTAGGAGGAAGGGGAATTTATGCTTAGGGGGTAAGCATACAGATTGGTGCTCAGTGTTTTCCTGCGGAGATTTTTGCTGACACGTAATGCTCATACATCTTTGGGGGGGGGGGGGTCGCCTTTTGATATGTTTGCCCTGGGCTCCAGATGATCTTGTCCCAGCACTGCATGTAATGCACCCAGTTCTACAGACTGGATCAGGGATGCAGCACACACAGGGGTGCCAGCTATAGATAGATCAGCGGCAGCATCTGGCATGTATGGCCAGAGTGCAAAGATGGAGAACACAGCATTGACTGTGAAGGGTTCAAATTACTGGGGTGCAGGTAGGGTAACAGGGAGCAGCAGCACCCACTTTTAGGTAAGTAGGGAATTTAGAAGGGGCATTATCTTGCTGGTTGAAGACAGATGAATGCACACTGTCAGAGATAACAGCAGAAGTCACGGCTGAGCACCTAGACACAGAGTTCTAGCAGAGGCATTGACCAGGTAATTGGGGGAGCAAAACACGATGGGGGGGGGGGGTGAGAACACTGTGATAAGGATGCAGAACATGCACCCAGTTGCTTGCAATTCCATGAAGGGTTAAAGCAATTCACGAAGATGAAGTTCGTAGATGTTGGGACATGGCAGTTGCATATAATTAGGGAGAAGGGGAACACACAGCTGCTTCTAGCAATGCAGCTCACAGACAGCACCCCACAAACAGAGATACGTATTACATATAGGGGTGCTGCACCTTGCTGGGGACAGATGTATCATAATATAAAGACAACTAGTTTGGGATAACAGAAATGTGAGATGCAAATAGTAAGGGAGATGCACAAAAGATGGAGCTGCATCCAGACGTACGTAGTCACAGAGAGGGGTGCAGGAAGCAACCAGTTACATCCAGAGGACAGGAGAGAATCAGCACACAGTTATTTATAATTAGAATGCAGTTATATGCAAACAGGGTGCAGGGAAAGGGAAATTATCAGAGCCTCAGATACAGACAGAGTACCGGGGATTCCATTACTTATTGTCAGAGTACAGAGGATCAGCAGCACCTACCTACATACAGTCAAGGGATCAGCAGCACCCAGTTCCATACGGTCAGAGTACAGAGGAGCAGCAGCGCCTAGCTAAATACAGTCAGGGGATCAGCAGCACCCAGTTCCATACGGTCAGAGTACAGAGGAGGAGGCAGCAGCACCTACCTACATACACTCAAGGGAGCGGGAGCAACAGCAGCACCTAGTTCCATATGGGTCAAAATACAGAGGATCAGCAGCGTCTGGCTAAATACAGTCAGGGGATCAGCAGCACCTAGTTCCATACGGTCAGAGTACAGAGGAGGAGCAGCAGCACCTACCTACATACACTCAAGGGAGCGGGAGCAACAGCAGCACCTAGTTCCATATGGTCAAAATACAGAGGATCAGCAGCGTCTGGCTAAATACAGTCAGGGGATCAGCAGCACCTAGTTCCATATGGACAGAGTACAGAGGGAGCAGCAGAATTCCATTACTTATGGCCAGAATACAGGGGATCAACAACACCTAGTTCCATACAGAGTACAGAGGAGCTGCAGCACCTACCTACATACACTCAGGGGATCAGCGGCACCTAGCTCCATACAGTCAGAGTACAGAGGATCAGAAGCGCCTAGCTACATACAGAGGAGCAGCAGCTACAAGTTCCATACAGTTAGGGTATATAGAGGATCAGCAGCACCCAGTTACTTGTGGGGGACAAGAGAGCAACAGCACACAATTATTTATAATTAGAATATTAGGGAAGCAGCATACAGCCAGGGTACAGGGGATCAGCAGCACCTACCGCCCAGGGTACAGGGGACCAGCAGCACCTACAGCCAGGGTACAGGGGACCAGCAGCCCCTACAGCCAGGGTACAGGGGACCAGCAGCCCCTACAGCCAGGGTACAGGGGACCAGCAGCCCCTACAGCCAGGGTACAGGGGACCAGCAGCCCCTACAGCCAGGGTACAGGGGGACCAGCAGCCCCTACAGCCAGGGTACAGGGGACCAGCAGCCCCTACAGCCAGGGTACAGGGGACCAGCAGCCCCTACAGCCAGGGTACAGGGGATCAGCAGCCCCTACAGCCAGGGTACAGGGGACCAGCAGCCCCTACAGCCAGGGTACAGGGGACCAGCAGCACCTACCGCCAGGGTACAGGGGATCAGCAGCACCTACCGCCAGGGTACAGGGGATCAGCAGCACCTACCGCCAGGGTACAGGGGATCAGCAGCACCTACCGCCAGGGTACAGGGGATCAGCAGCACCTACCGCCAGGGTACAGGGGATCAGCAGCCCCTACAGCCAGGGTACAGGGGATCAGCACCACCTACAGCCAGGGTACAGGGGATCAGCACCACCTACAGCCAGGGTACAGGGGATCAGCAGCACCCAGTTCCATAGAGTCTGAATACAGTGGATTGGGAAGAACAAACTGCATACAGGTGGGGTATCAGGGAGCAGCACCTAATTCTAATTATGCAAGGCACAGAGGGGAGAAGTAGCATCCAGTTCCATACAGGCAGAGTACAGGGGAGCTGCACTGAACTACATACTGAAAGAGGAGCACCCAGTTCTATACAGAGTGCAGGGGGTTCATCAGCACCCAATTACCTACAGAGTGCAGGGGGGTCAGCAGCACCCAATTACCTACAGAGTGCAGGGGGGTCAGCAGCACAAAATTAGTATGGGGGGGGGGAGGAGTAGCACCCAGTTATGTATAGTCAGTATGGGGGGGGGGGAGCACCCAGTTATGTATAGTCAGTATGGGGGGGGGGAGCACCCAGTTATGTAAAGTCAGTATGGGGGTAGCACCCAGTTATGTATAGTCAGTATGGGGGGGGTAGCACCCAGTTATGTATAGTCAGTATGGGGGGGGGGTAGCACCCAGTTATATATAGTCAGTATGGGGGGGGGGGGTAGCACCCAGTTATGTATAGTCAGTGGGGGGGAGGGTAGCACCCAGTTATGCATAGTCAGTATGGGGGGGGGTAGCGCTCAGTTATGTATAGTCAGAATGGGGAGGGGGGTAATAGCACCCAGTTATGTATACTCTGTATGGGGGGGTAATGGCACCCAGTTATGTATACTCTGTATGGGGGGGGGTAAATGGCACCCAGTTATGTATAGTCAGAAGGGGGGGTAATAGCACCCAGTTATGTATACTCTGTATGGGGGGGGTAATGGCACCCAGTTATGTATAGTCAGAAGGGGGGGTAATAGCACCCAGTTATGTATACTCTGTATGGGGGGGGGGTAATAGCACCCAGTTATGTATAGTCAGAAGGGGGGGGGGTAATAGCACCCAGTTATATACAGAGAGGGGATAACAGACACAGTTGCCCCATGCAGAGTCCCGGGGAATTCCCCGGACGTGCACTGACCTGTGTTTGCTCGGCTCTCCTCTCCCGGTCGCTGTGAGCCCCGATCAGTAGCGGCTGTCCCGGGAACACATCCGCTGCACACCGCCGATCCCCCGATGTGTCCGCTCCGCTCCCCGCTGTCACATCTCCTCACCGTAATACCTGACAGCGCCGCACTACCGTAATCTACCGCCCGAAGCGCAGCTTCCACCCACACACAGCGCAGCCCGGACCCCGCCCTGCCCACTCACAGAGCTCCCCGAGACCCGCCCCGCCCACTCACTCACAGCAGCTGATACAAAATAACTTTTTTTTAAAAATGTCAGCGCTCTGGGGGGCGGGGCCAACGTCTGGAGGGACACACGTGTGAGCTGTGATAGGGGGGAAACTGCAGGAGGAAACATGGAGGATGGAGAACTACAAGTCCCAGCAATCCCTAATTCGGTTTTCTGGGAAATTTGAGTCCAAAATGATTCCAGAAACCAGAATGTTTACATGTTTAACCTGCCATATATTATGAATATATAGTATTATGTTGTAATAGTTACATATAATATGAATAACAATTATTATATTATTATTATTATAATGAATATGATTAATTCTATTACACATATTTTTAATAAATTATAATAATTTCTACCAATGTCAACCAGCATTGGAACACAGAAACAATGGCATATACGCATATATATATACACACACATATACATATATATATACACACACATATACATATATATATATACACACACACACACACACATATATATATATATATATATATACACATACATATATATATATATATACACACACACACATACGATGTCCGATACTGTGCAATCGCTTGCATGTAAGCTTGTTTAATGCATGAAGATATGAGGTAAAGAAAAAAAAATACAATTATTGAGATTGCATCTCCAATTTTTGGATGATATCTATATATATATATATATAGAGAGAGAGAGAGAGAGAGATTGGAATAGAAAATAATCAACCCCCCCCCCCCCCCCCCCCCTTTAAAATAATCACATTTTGAGGTTTTGCAGCCTGAAATGAAGACAGACACTGTTTTTTTCTTTTGTTTTTTTTTATCCACCCGTATTTAACCACTTTCCGCCCGCCCTATTACAAAATGACGGCGGGAATGTGGTTGTGTTATCCTGACCGGACGTCATATGAAGGCGGCAGGATAACACAGCTCTGGGCGCCCCCCGGGGGCGCGCAGAGCAGCGATCGGTGATGCGAGGTGTCAGTCTGACACCCTGCATCTCCGATCTCGGTAAAGAGCCTCTGACGGAGGCTCTTTACCATGTGATCCGCCGTGTCCAATCACGGCTGGTCATATAGTAAATAGGAACAGCTGTTGATCGGCTTTCCTTAGTTCGTGCCTGACAGGCACGAGCAAAGGAGCGCCGATCGGCGGCTCCCCTGACAGGGGGGGGGGGGGTCGGCACTGGTAATCAGATCATTGATTACCAGTGCAGACCCTCGGGGGGGGGATGCCCACTATGACCCCAGGGATGCCCACTATGACCCCAGGGATACCCACTATGGCCACCAGGGATGGCAATCAGGGCTCAGGGAGCCCCCCATTGCCCTCCCCATCAGTGATGCCCACCAGTGTCCTCCCTATCAGTGCTGCCCACAAGTGCCCATCATTGCCATCCTTTAGTGTCGCCCACCAGTGCCCATTATTGCCCACCAGTGCCGCCTATCAGTGCCCATTAGTGCCCATCAGTGCCGCCCGTCAGTGCCACCCATCAGTCCCCATCAGTGCCCACCAGTGCCGCCTATCAGTGCCAATTAGTGCCCGTCAGTGCCACCTATCAGTGCCCATCAGTGCCACCTATCAGTGTCCATCAATGCCGCCTATCAGTGCCCAGCAGTGCCGCCTATCAGTGCCCACCAATGCTGCATATCTGTGCTACCTATCAGTGCCGCATATCAGTGCCTATCAGTGCCGCCTATCAGTGCCTATCAGTGCCGCATATCAGTGCCTATCAGTGCCGCATATCAGTGCCGCCTATCAGTGCCGCCTATCAGTGCCGCCTATCAGTGCCGCCTATCAGTGCCGCCCCATCAGTGCCACCCCATCAGTGCCTCCTCATCAGTGCCTGTCAGTGCAGTCTCTTCAGTGCTCATCAGTGCAGGAAAAAACTTATTTATTTACAAAATTGTATAACATAAACAAAAAAC
This sequence comes from Pelophylax lessonae, assembly GCF_965119305.1. NCBI lineage: Eukaryota > Metazoa > Chordata > Amphibia > Anura > Ranidae > Pelophylax > Pelophylax lessonae. The sequence goes on from NC_138777.1 coordinate 23,791,379, forward strand.
TTTTTTTTTTTTTTCAAACTTTTCGGGCTTTTTTTATTTGTTTAGCAAAAAGTAAAAATCGCACAGGTGATCAAATACCACCAAAAGAAAGCTCTATTTGTGGGGGGAAAATTACATAAATTTGGTGTAGGTACAGTGTTGCATGACCGCGCAATTGTCATTCAAATTGCAACAGCGCTAAAAGGGGAAAATTGGCCTGGGCAGGAAGGGAGGGAAGTGCCCTGTATTAAAGTGGTTAATGAGTGCAACTTATAACATCCAGGTAAAATTTTAGTCTCATCTGAGCATAAGGGTCCTTTCACACCGCCAGTTTTTTGCCATGAGGTGCCATGTTGAACTTCCAGTGACCAGTATGAGAGAGTGAGAGCGATAACACCAAATATAACACACCTGCTCCCCATTCACACCTGAGACCTTGTAACACTAACGAGTCACATGACACCGGGGAGGGAAAATGGCTAATTGGGCCCAATTTGGACATTTTCATTTAGGGGTGTACTCACTTTTGTTGCCAGTGGTTTAGACATTAATGGCTGTGTGTTGAGTTATTTTGAGGGGACAGCAAATTTACACTGTTATACAAGCTGTACACTCACTACTTTACATTGTAGCAAAGTGTCATTTCTTCAGTGTTGTCACATGAAAAGATAGAATAAAATATTTACAAAAATGTTTTTATTATTATTATTATTAATATATATATACATACATTTTTTTTTTTTTTTATAGAAATGACAAGTATGGGCACTATGAGGTTGGTACCTTTGCCTGGCAGCATTCGGGCTTCGTATTTATTCCTACCCAAAACACAACATGCTGATTGTTTATTTACCTGGGGCCCCAGTTTCCATCCAACAGGGGCATGTTTTCTGTCCCCCTTATGTACCTAAGCCTCTGCCTCCATGAAAACCCAAACTTTAAGGTTTGTTGCAAAAGTTCTCACCCCCACCCCTCAACACACATAGGGGAGGTGACACTCCCTATGCTGTACAACGTTCCACAAACTTGACGTGCATGAGAGCTGCAGTGGCACAAAGGGGAGGCAGGTAAGTTGCCACCTATACTGGTAACCCCTTACTTTGCCCTAAAGCTGAAGTATAATCTTCTTATTGTTTGCCTTCTCTTGTTCGTCTTTTTCCCTCCTCACTGGCATGCAAATTTTTTTTTTTTTAACCAATTCTGGACCGGAAGATTTTGCCCCTTAATGACCAGGCCATATTTTGCTAATCGGCACTGCGTTATTTTAACAGACAATTGCGCGGTCGTGAGACGCTGTATAAGCGTATTTTGATTTGTTTGCACAAAAAATATCGCCTCTACAAACTAGGGGAAAGATTTACGCCATTTCCTTTTTTGTTCTAATAGTGATAGCAGCGATCAGCATTTTTTAGCAGGACTGCGACATTGTGGCAGACAAATTGGACCCCTAACTGACATTTTTGATACTTTTGGGGGTCCCAGTGACATTACTACAGTAATCAGTGCTAAAAATATGCACTGTTACTGTAATAATGACACTGGCAGGGAAGGGGTTAACAGGGGCAATCAAAGGGTTAAATGTGTGCCTAGGGGGTGTTTTCTAACTGTGGGGGGGTGGGCTTATGGAATCAGCACAGAGACCTGTGTTCCTAAATAGGAGTAACACAGGAGCTCTGCATTGATACCAGGGAGAACAACGGTTTTCTGTGTTTACAACAGCAGACCACTGTCTCTTCACGGGAAGCGATCGCGGCCACCGGCCTCATGGATCGGCTTCCTCCCTGGATGAGTGAGCGCGCGCCCCCAGGATCGCTCCCGCAGATCGCCGTACAGGTACGGCGATTTGCAGGAACCTGCCGCCGCATAACTGCAGCAGCTGGTCGGCAAGTGGTTAAAGAAAACTTTTCTGCTTTTATTTCATTCCTTATTTTAGATGCAGTGACACCATCACTGGTTCTCTATGCCTCTCTATTGAAGGCAGGTAGATCATGTCGGGTGGGAGGGGCTAGCAGGGTGCTCTACACAGCTTCCTGAAAACATCACAGTACCATGCCTCTGTACTCATGGCTGGCCTTAGGTGTTCAGGCGCCCTGTGCTAGCTTATCTTGTGGTGCCCCCCCATCCTCACCCCTCGCCCCCTGGTCACCTAAACATACACAAAGAGGAAATATTTGTAACAAATAAGAGAGAGAGATACAGGGGCTGTGGGCATGGTACAGGAGATGCAGGGTCTGCGGGCATGGTACAGGAGATGCAGGGGCTGCGGGCATGGTGCAGAAGCATGGTGCAGGAGATGCAGAGGCTGCAGGCATGGTACAGGAGATGCAGGGGTTGCGGGCATGATGCAGGGGCTGTGGGCATGGTGAAGGAGATCCAGAGGCTGCAGGCATGGTACAGGAGATGCAGGGGTTGCGGGCATGGTGCAGGATCATGGTGCAGGAGATGCAGGGGCTGCTGGCATGGTACAGGGGATGCAAGGGTTGCAGGCATGATGCAGGGGCTGTGGGCATGGTGCAGGAGCATGGTGCAGGAGATGCAGAGGCTGCTGGCATGGTACGGGAGATGCAGGGGTTGCGGGCATGGTGCAGGAGCATGGTGCAAGAGATGCAGAGGCTGCTGGCATGGTACGGGAGATGCAAGGGTTGCAGGCATGATGCAGGGGCTGTGGGCATGGTGCAGGAGATGCAGAGGCTGCTGGCATGGTACGGGAGATGCAGGGGTTGCAGGCATGATGCAGGGGCTATGGGTATGGAGCAGGAGATGCAGAGGCTGCGGGCATGATGCAGGGGCTGTGGGCATGGTGCAGGAGCATGGTACAGGAGATGCAGAGGCTGCGGGCATGATGCAGGGGCTTTGTGGCATGGTATGGGAGATGCAGGGGCTGCCGGCATGGTGCAGGAGCATGGTGCAGGAGATGCAGAGGCTGTGGGCATGATGCAGGGGCTTCGGGCATGGTACAGGAGATGCAGGGGCTGCGGGCATGATGCAGGGGCTTCGGGCATGGTGCAGGAGATGCAGAGGCTGCGGGCATGATGCAGGGGCTGCGGACAAACTGTACTCCTCCCAAGGGCCCCCATTCCTGAAGTAATCAATGGGCTGGCTTTTGGGAGGAGCAATGCAAATCTCAAAATACCTTGATGGGTGGATGTCAGTCTAGAGCAGTGGGCATTCCTTGTCAGGCTGTATTTGCATTGGTAATGCCCACATTGTAAAGCTGAGCCTCCATGATTGAAAGAACAGAAATCCAATTATTGAAAGAGTTGGGGACAGTCATGGTTGGGGAGGAAAGAGTTAGATGATGCTCGATGTCCTCCAGTCAGGAAATGAGGCGGGCTCTAATTGATTTGCTGCGGCTTCTAATGCACACTGTGAAAAGCTCACAGTGTGCAGTGAAATCAGAGGAAGCCATTTCAGTCCTGGAGAGGAGCCAATACAACTGTGCTAGATTGAAGAGAAAGCCGGAGTTCAGCTTTTCTGTAAATCACAATATTTCAGCGGTGAGTTTTTAGCTCGTTTCACCTCGCCATAAAGCGAGCGGCTGTATCTGAGTCGATGAACAGCGATGATAAAGAAGCCCCCCCCCCCCCCAACACACATGCCAGAAGTACTTAGCTGAATGGTAGTGCATAAAGCCCAGCCTTGTGTATGGTTGGAAAGTGGTGGCCCCCGGGCACAGAGCTGTGTACAGCACTCTGAATACATTACACATCTCCGCAGACATCAATGGGGCGCTTCTCTTCACAGTCCGCTACCTCCAGGCTGCCTTCTCCAATCACCTCCCCGGAGACGTTCAACAAAAGCCGAATCCCCGGAGGCTCCGCCGCTTCCCTAAAGGAGGCCAACCGAAATCCGGGCCAATGCATGCGACATAGAGATCAAATGCAAGGGCTAAAGAGGGCGCCACAACAAATACATACAGCTTGTATTCATTTTATTTTGCCTTTAGTCTGCATTACCGTGATTGTTCAAAAAAAAACGCACATTACGCTTGCGGTGCCATTTATAGTTAATGGCAAGCAACTGTGCCGGCGGACTGATGAGCCCCTCTTTTTAGTGTACTGAGAACCAGTCTGAGAACCATGGTGCTTCATCAACCATTATTATACTTTATGGAAACTGAATGGAGAGTAAAATTCTGTCTATAAAATTCTGGTGCCGTCCTCTAGAGAATATGCAAATATAGCCAGGTCTGGCGGGAAGAGAACGGGAGGACGGTTACTGGTTACATGTTCCTTTGGGACATTTGCCAGGTTACTGTGCTTTATGGCTGTTGATCCGATATATTCTTATTTTTTCATGTCGGATCTGACTGTTTGGCAGTGGTGGCCCGTCCATTGGGGGCGCAGGGGCGCGCCCCCCCCCCCCCATCAATGCGTCCGGCCCTTAAATCTACATGCAGGGCGCCGGATGCATGGATTCCAATGGGGGATTTTTTGTTTCTTTTTTGAAGCACGTGATTAGAGCCAGAGGGTCTAATAGGCTTCAAAAAAGGGTGGGCTCCGGGCGCAGAGCACTGCGCCCCGAGCCCACCCACTTGTGTGCTATTGTCACACGGATTCTCCTCCTGGCTAATCAGAAAGCGGGTCCTGAGACCCGTTTCCCGATTGGCCAAAATGAGAAGCCATGCCATTGGCCGAGGAGGAGGAGGGAGGAGACTGCCGCCGCCGCTGCCTGCCCTCCACATGTCCAGGGAGAGTGAGCCAGTGACCGGGGGGGGGGGGGGGTATAGTGTGCGGCTGGTGTCCTGGGCGGGTATGGTGTGCGGCTGGTGTCTGGGGGGGGTATGGTGTGGTCCGTCTCCCGCCCCCTCCCCCCGGCCCAGGTGTGGTCCACCAGCCACCACTGCTGTTTGGTATACTCTGGATTAACCACTTAAGCCCCGGAGGATTTGGCTGCTCAATGACCAGGCCCTATTTTGCGATTCGGCACTGCGTGACTTTAACGGACAATTGCGCGGTCGTGCGACGCTGTACCCAAATGAAATTGACGTCCTTTTTTCCCATAAACAGAGCTTTCTTTTGGTGTTATTTGATCACCTGTGCGATTTTTTTATTTTTTAAACAAAAATGTTTAAAAAATAATATTTTTCACATTTTTTTTATATGAAATTCTCAAAAAAAATTTAAAAATCAAAATGTTTTAACATTTTAGGCCAATTTTTTTTCTGCTGCATATTTTTGGTAAAAAAAAATGCAATAAGCGTATTTTGATTCGTTTGGGCAAAAGTTATTGCTTTTACTATCTACGGGAAAGATTTATGTCATTTTTATTGTTTTTTTTTCTTAAACTAGTGAAAGGTTGTATTAATATGCCTTATGATTTTTCAGATATATATTTCGGTTTGTGCCCATTCTGTGATGAAGTGTAGGCCCTTGCATTTACATATTAACGAGCTGACACTGACAGCCATTCATCCACCTTGGTCAGCAGACAGCTATGTTTTGCATTTAGACGACATGTAAACACCTGTTCATTCATTCATTGGGACACTTGACAAAGTTAAGTCTGCGCATGGAAATTACGGACACCAACTAAACACATTTGACACTTGCTTACATTAACACATGACAAGTAAATGCAGCCGGGCCGACTCGGTCACAGGACACATATTATTATACGGGAACACCTCACATTGACACAAATGCATGGCAAAACCAAAGGCCCATTCATGTATTGTTCTGTCTGATATGTAATTCGACTGATGAACTGTAAAACCGGTTTGGAGCAGTCTTTTCCTGCTCAACAAATATGCTTTAAATAGGAGCTTCACATTCAATAAAGTTAGTTGTGACTGCACGAAGTTTGAGTACGATGTGTCGTCATAACTCCCAGCTGGTTGGAGGGGAAATCCATCTATTGGGAGGGTAGTAACTGAAGGGCTGTAATATCATCGTGATTGCCTCCTGACGAGAATTGAGCTAACAGTTTGGTGTCAGAAAGTTGGATCTGCCAAAAACAGTATGGGGTAAGTAATCATATTTTCTATTATTATTATTACTACCCTATACTGTCAGAGCAGATAAACGGTACCCAGTTAACCGCTAATTTTAGCAACTCCCGGGAATCTGAAATTCCCAAAGATGGGGTCTGGTACTCCAGCGCGTCTGAAGCGCCAAAGATAAAATGGGGTTTGGAACCCGGTTACAAAGCAGTACTGTGTGTGATGGTGGATTCCCCCTCCAAAAACCTTGTATATATTTGTATAGACACTTAAGTGTATTTAGTCGTTATATAAGATTGCATGCCATTGTATAGATGTATGTGGAGATTGTATGTGATATTAAGCTGAGCTTGAAGGTATAGTCTTGCCCACCAAGGATAGTTAATCAGCAGACCATGAGTTGGATATGTATAAATCTGATTATTTAGACGCAGGAAACCGCATAAGTTGGGAACTAGGTTTTTCCAATAAAGTATAAACACTGATGTCACTACCCATAGATATATAAACTTTCAAACTCAGCTGATCTCACGTTGTATTCTGAGCTTAAGATAATGGGAAATTTTCAAGGTAAGGAGAATTCCGGGAAAATGATGAAATTTACGTTTAGGAAGATTGTATGAAAATTGTATCGTGTATGGGCAACCTTAGATCCATAAATCGTTATGTTGTGTTTGTTTTAACACTGTCCCTATAGGTGCTGCTGTATCAACAAAGCATTTCATAACATTGAATGAATGTTGGTTGCATAATAATTTGTTTTGTGGTTATTACTTATGTTTTAAAAGTGATGTGATTTTGCCGTACTATGCTGGTCATGGCAGCTTTTAGAAGCAAGGAAATATATATTTGGTGTGTAAAGTGTGACCTTAAGGACTAAAATTGTATTTCTATCCTTAAAAATCGTAAGCAATTTTGAACTTTCATCATTAAGGTTTTGTGTCACCAACTTTTCTTTCTTTATCACTGGCTTTTTAAAAAAAAAAAGTATATATTTTCTTAGTGCCCTTTTAGCAAACAAACCCCCCTCCCCCCCCACCTCTTTCGGTCTGTGACACAGGTAATAGAAAGAAGAACTGTAAACAGCTGTATTGTCATACAAATTAACGATCAGTTTTGCCTTGTAGAGAAAACAAGTTTTAAGGAATGTTCCGAATTGCTAAAGAATGGGTGACGTATGGGTTCTTGTATTTCAAATGAGAAATTACTAATGTTTTGAGCTGCTCATTTTTTTCAACCATGGTGAACAATAATAATTTTTTTTTCTCTTTAAGTTTATGGTATACCATAATAATAACAAAAAAATATAGAAATCCACGTGGTAATAATTAATTTGACGTCAACAATTTTTGGTATTAGAAAAGTGCACTGTTAGGAAGGAAATGTTTGATATGCTTACTGTATGCTCAATTCCTCTAACCGTTGGTTTATTTTTAGGAGGAAAAGTAAAATGTTTTGTTACTAAACCTTTCTGATGCTTATTCCTCAGATAAGTGAAATTTGAGATTTTCAGAACGACCAAGCACAGCCTTCAACAACAACCAATCATATGGGAGTATTATTTCCAAATAGATTTTTTCCTGATTGATTAGATTGTTTTTATGGGTGTTAGAAAGTTTCTATTTATTGGGTGTCATATTTGATGTGTTCTAAATTTGACATATATGAGCTCTGGCATAAATGAGGTGCTATGCTTTAGATAATTAAGCATCTCTGGTCTTTTTTTAGAGTTTTCCTTTGGTATATTGGTACATACTTTTGTATTCTGGTGCTAAACACTAATTTTTGAATTTATGCACTTATGCTTTTACTACCTTTTCTCTTGACAAGATTATTGGTATGGGATAATGTGCTCAGGCAGATACTGTAGTACTACTCTTATATAATAATCTTGGATACAAATGAAATTTTACAGATTTGTGTACGTATACCATATGTAACTCTGGAAACTAGTGACCTGATTATCATTATATGTCACAGCACGTTATCAGATGTGCAGTATGTGAAATCTGTATTGTTAAATAGTAGAATAGAAAGCTGTCATTCAAAAAAAAAAAAAATAGGATGGAAGTGGTTGGCTTGTTGATAGTATGCTAAGAATTAAAATGAATTTATGCCAGCGTTACTACTCTGATAAAATTTTAAAGGTAACCTCCTGCAGTGAATTCAATTAGTTGATCTCTTTTCATCCTGAAAGTGACTCACTGCCCAGGTTTTGCATATGAATGGTCCTTGAAGTCAGATTTTGTGTCTCCAAGGCTATTTGGGTTTCAATTTCCTGTTCAGGTGTCACCAAGCAAACTGAGCAATCACTTATAGATTTATGTCTGCATGAGTACTGACTTCTAGCTGTTTTGTGTGTCTCTATTTGTCCATGTACACAAGACAGCTTGAATTTCACTCCCTGTTGTTCAGTGATCACAGCATCTTAGCCATGCAAGGGATACTCAGTTCTAGGTAGCTTCCTGCTTGGGTGAGTCAGAGGACTGCAATTTAACCCATTTCCACCTTTGGAGGAATACAAGGCAGGTCAACCCCTCCAAGGGCCCTCACCATTGTTGCATGTGTAGACATGCTGTGTTCTCCCAAAACAATGCCATTAAGTATCCTTCCTGTTACCTGCCTTCCTGTAGGCCCTAAACCTCAGTGCTGCGAGTAGTTTCACTAGCATTTATTTTTGCTGCCTGTCTATAGGCCAGAAGCCCAGTGGCGCAAAATACTCCTGCCATTCTTGTAAAACTTGTATTTTTGTCTCTGTACTTACCTGCTATTCTTGCTAAAGTCAGAATGACTTCAGACCCGTCTCAACCCCATGAGTCCATTTATTCTCATATCTAGAGATTTTGCCAGAGGAAAATGTGGCAGAATTAATTAATTGAAAAATTAAACAGTGATTATGGTGATCTCTCGCTCTCGTTTCCTTTGCCAACAGGTGCACCAACCCACCCATCCAAGCCTGGTGACAGAATCCTGGTGAAGGCCCCTCCATAAGCTGACGTCGCTAGACTGATCCTACGGACCTCCTGCAACGGTTCAAGCAGTGACCAGAACAGCGGTACTGACAGACGACTCCCCGGCTTGGATCCACGCATCGCGACAGACGGAAGCCCCACCCCTGGACCCCAGGACAACTTACCGGAGATTGTGACGAGCACCAGCCGAATCATTGGAGATTGTGACGAGCACCAGCCGAATCATTGGAGATTGTGACGACAAGCACCAGACGAATTCCAGCTGGATCTAGACAGACGCATTGGTACAATGCCAGCGGACACCTCTACTCCTGGAAGACGTCGCATTCGTGCGACAGTGGTACGCTTTGTAGCAAGCTGAGCACTAGTAGCCACTGTCTGGTTACTTGCAACATGTGCTCACCACCCGAGAACCTCTCCTCATTTTGCCCTTGCTCACCCCAGGAAAGGAGAGAGACACGAGACATTCATGTCTCCACTTTTACAGCCAAAGTCAAGCCGATTGGACACAAAGGACATTGTTTTTTCGTTATAGCCACCAGGGACTTGGTCTGACCGCTCTGAACGAGGGTTGAAAGGGAATTTTTTTCCTCTCATTAAAAAAAAACGGGAGGTTTATTTTTTGCCCTTTCCTGGAAAAGGCCTTAGGACATGTTGAAAAATCACATGCCATCGTCAACAGGTGGTATGTGCTGCCATGGTCTATTTGTAGTGACTTTATCGCCATAATAATGGAGTTGGATTTTTCAGGCCATGGACTCTTGCAAGCTATGGCCCTCCCCATTGATCATGTCTGTTTTGATTTGATAGAATTCTAAGAAGTTATATCCCTATGTGCACACAACCAAGTCACCAGCCTACATACACCTTGGAATAATGTCACCTGTTTTGTGCTATTCAGAGACTCTAAGTGATCCCACCGTTATGAATAAGCTGGGATCAAAGGTTGGGTTGAAAGGTTGTATTAATATGCCTTATGATTTTTCAGATATATATTTCGGTTTGTGCCCATTCTGTGATGAAGTGTAGGCCCTTGCATTTACATATTAACGAGCTGACACTGACAGCCATTCATCCACCTTGGTCAGCAGACAGCTATGTTTTGCATTTAGACGACATGTAAACACCTGTTCATTCATTCATTGGGACACTTGACAAAGTTAAGTCTGCGCATGGAAATTACGGACACCAACTAAACACATTTGACACTTGCTTACATTAACACATGACAAGTAAATGCAGCCGGGCCGACTCGGTCACAGGACACATATTATTATACGGGAACACCTCACATTGACACAAATGCATGGCAAAACCAAAGGCCCATTCATGTATTGTTCTGTCTGATATGTAATTCGACTGATGAACTGTAAAACCGGTTTGGAGCAGTCTTTTCCTGCTCAACAAATATGCTTTAAATAGGAGCTTCACATTCAATAAAGTTAGTTGTGACTGCACGAAGTTTGAGTACGATGTGTCGTCATAACTCCCAGCTGGTTGGAGGGGAAATCCATCTATTGGGAGGGTAGTAACTGAAGGGCTGTAATATCATCGTGATTGCCTCCTGACGAGAATTGAGCTAACAACTAGTAATGGCGGCGATCTGCAATTTTTTTTTTTTTTGCGGGACTGCGATATTGCGGCGGATAGATCGGACCCCTAACTGACATTTTTGACACTTTTGGGAGTACCAGTGACATTACTACAGTAATCAGTGCTATAAATATGCACTGTTACTGTAATAATGACACTGGCAGGGAAGGGGTTAACATTGTAGGTGATCAAGGGGTTGAATGTGAGCCTAGGGGAGTGATTCTAACTGTGGGGGGGTGTGGCTTGTGAAATGATCATAGAGACCTGTGATCCTATATAGAAGGATCACAGGGGCTCTCTGATCATTGCAGGGAGAAGAACGGTCAGCTGTGTTTACAACAGCCGACTGTCCTTCTCTCTCAGCGGGGAACGATCTCAGGTGGCAGGCGGCAATCGGAGCCGCCTGCCCGGTGCATCGTCTTCCCCGCTGCCGAGTGGGGGTGGGAGCGCACCCCCTAGCTGCAGGCGCACGACCGACGTAGGTCTACGTCCTTTTGCGCAGGAGGGCCACCCTGCCGCAGTAAAACTTCAGCGGGTGGTCCGAAAGCGGTTAGAGCCGGTTCACACTGGGGCGACTTGTCAGGCGACCTGGTCACCTGACAAGTCGCTGCAGGTCGCCTGCCATAGATTAGCACAGGACCCGTTCTAATAGGAGCGACACAAGTCGCTCCGACTTAGAAAAAGGGTCCTGTACTACTTCGGGGCGACCTGGAGCGACCTGCATTGACTTCAATGATATGAAGTCTGTGCATGCCGCTTCGAGGTCGCGGTGCGGGCTGCGCACCGCGACTTCACAGGTCGCCCCGGCAAGTCGGGTCGCGCCTATGTGAACCGGCTCTTAAAGTGGAGTTCCACTGGCTTTTGTGTTTATTAAAAGTCAGCAGCTACAAAAAGTGTATCTTCTGACTTTATTAATAAACACACACTCACCGTCCCACAGTCCAGCAATTGGGGCAGGAGGAGCCTCAGTTCTCTCCGTCTTCTCCCCGCGGCGCCAGCATCTCTAATAAGGGCACCCCGGCTGTGACAGCTTGCAGCTTCACAACCGGGTGCTCACTGCGCATGCGCGAGTCGCGCAACGCGTCATGACTGGCCAGGCAATCTTCTGGGACCTGTGACGTGTCACAGAAGATTGCAGGGAGGGAGGGGCAGAGGAGAACCTCCGCCCGAGCTGCCTAGGCTGCCCAAGCGGAAGTAGGAGTGGGTACCTGTCAAAACTAGGTACCCCCCCAAAAATGACATGCTAAATGTGGTATGTCAGGGGTCGGGACCACTTAAAGCGGAGTGGAACTCCGCTTTAAGCTTTTGTTCTTCTGATATTTATGATTTGTTTGTGTCACATTTAGTTTTGTGATTCGTTATATTATATTTAATTCTACCTTTTATTTATTGTTCAATGATAATGTTGGTATATTTACACTGTTTGCATGCTGCTGATTTACTACTTTTTGTGGCGCTGACATACCATTTTTCCATTAATTTGAGTAGAAGTCATTTATAATGGCCCCTTTTTGTTACCGTCTCTCTCTCATTTATTTCACATTTGACAAGTTTTTTTTCATTATTATTCCAACACAAATGTGTTTGTCAATTTGTCCCATTGAGCCCACTTAAGCCCTGACAATGATTCCAAGGTAAGCTTTCATCCACTTTATAATGAATGTTTTATCTTTCACTATAATCATTTCAATAAAGAAAATTCTATTAACAATTATACAAATGTATCTGTTGGCTCCATTATGTTCTGTTACAGAGTTGTAATATTTATTAGAGTTACATTTAGTTTAAAGCATAGTAGCTTTTTCAGCTTTTATATAAACATATTGGTTATTTTATGGGTCTCGTGCCAATTATTGTTACTTTATGTGATTATTTTATTTAGTTCAAAATACTTTTTTGGGCTTCCATGCATCATGGTGTTTGTTTTTAGTATATTACTACCATGTTATGTATTTTACCATTGGTTTTATAATCCTCTATGTGTATTTAGAATATTTGAATATGGAATTTACATTTGTTTATGTTTACAGTGGATATAAAAAGTCTACACACCCCTGTTAAAATGTCAGGTTTCTGTGATGTAAAAAAAATGAGACAAAGATAATTAATTTCAGAAATTTTTCCACATTAGATCACAGCGCCCATATACATCAGATGTCTCCATCACAGTGTCCCTATACATCAGATGTCCCCATCACAGTGCCCATATACATCAGGTGTCCCCTTTCATCAGGTGTCCCCATCACAGTGCCCATATGCATCAGGTGTCCCCATCACAATGTCCCCATACATCAGGTGTCCCTATCACAATGTCCCCATACATCAGGTGTCCCTATCACAGTGTCCCCTTACATCAGGTGTCCCCATCACAGTGCCCATATACATCAGATGTCTCCATCACAGCGCCCATATACATCAGATGTCTCCATCACAGCGCCCATATACATCAGATGTCTCCATCACAGTGTCCCTATACATCAGATGTCCCCACCACAGTGCCCATATACATCAGGTGTCCCCTTACATCAGGTGTCCCCATCACAGTACCCATATACATCAGATGTCCCCATCACAATGTCCCCATACATCAGGTGTCCCTATCACAGTGTCCCCTTACATCAGGTGTCCCCATCACAGTGCCCATATACATCAGATGTCTCCATCACAGCACCCATATACATCAGATGTCTCCATCACAGTGTCCCTATACATCAGATGTCCCCATCACAGTGCCCATATACATCAGGTGTCCCCTTACATCAGGTGTCCCCATCACAGTGCCCATATACATCAGATGTGCCCATCACAGTACCCATATACATCAGGTGTGCCCATCACAGCGCCCATAAACATCAGGTGTGCCCATCACAGTACCCATATACATCAGATGTCCCCATCACAATGTCCCCATACATCAGGTGTCCCTATCACAATGTCCCCATACATCAGGTGTCCCTATCACAGTGTCCCCTTACATCAGGTGTCCCCATCACAGTGCCCATATACATGAGGTGTGCCCATAACAGTACCCATATACATCAGATGTCCCCATCACAGTACCCATATACATCAGATGTCCCCATCACAGTACCCATATACATCAGATGTCCCCATCACAATGTCCCCATACATCAGGTGTCCATATCACAATATCCCCATACATCAGGTGTCCCCATCACAGTACCCATATACATCAGATGTCCCCGTCACAGCACCCCTATACATCAGATGTCCCCATCACAATGTCCCCATACATCAGGTGTCCCTATCCCAGTGTCCCCATACAATGCCTCATGCAAAACCACTGCACAGAGCAGGTAAGTATGAGGCCGGCTTCACATATGTGTGGCCGCGGGTTCATGTCTCTGGTCCGGTGCATGTCTGTTCACTGGTTCAGGTGCGATTCAGGTCTGAATTCACACCTGAACCAGACCCAAAGACGCAAAGGACCCTTTTTTTAACATTTTAGGCCAATTTGTTTTCTGCTACATATTTTTAGTAAAAAAAAAATCGCAATAAGCGTATATTGGTTGGTTTGCGCAAAAGTTATCACGTCTACAAACTACGGGAAAGATTTATGTAACTTTTATTGTTTTTATTTTTTTTTTTTTACTAGTAATGGCGGCGATCTGTGATTTATAGTGGGACTGCACCATTGCGGTGGACAGATCAACATTTTTGACACTTTTGGGGGGACCAGTGACATTACTACAGTAATCAGTGCTAAAAATATGCTCTGTTACTTTAATAATAACACTGGCAGGGAAGGAGTTAACACAGTGGGTGATCAAGGGGTTAAATGCGAGCCTAGGGGAGTGATTCTAACTGTATGGGGGCGGGGCTTGTGAAATGAACATAGAGACCTGTGATCCTATATAGAAGGATTAGAGGAGCTCTGTGACCATTCCAGGGAGAAGAACGGTCAGCTGTGTTTACAACAGCTGACCCTCCTTCTCTCTCAGCGGGGAGCGATCGCGAGTGGCAGGCGGCAATCGGAGCCGCCAGTCCCATGCATCGGAGTCCCCGCTGCCGAGTGAGGGCGGGAGCGCGACGGCGTGCGCTCGCCCCCTAGCTGCAGGCGCGTGACTGATGTAGAGCTACGTTGGTTCGCTCAAGGGGGCCAGCCTGCCACAGTAAATGTGCGACGGGTGATCCTTAAGTGGTTAATGTGAGGTTTGGGGTCAAAAAAGACCTCAGATCTCTCATCTACTCCGGTAAGCGGGGAAAATGACCGGGAATCGGCAGGAGGGGGGGAGGGGCACCTCTCCTGCCACCCATAACAGTGATCCTGCAGCGAATCCACCACTGGGACCACTTTTATGTTACAGTGGACCGCCCGCTTTTTAAAAAAATACCAGGGTTATGGCAGCTATCTGCTATCTGCTGCTATAACCTCGGTATTTAACGTCAAAGTACCGACGTAAAACTGCGGCGGGCGGTCCGGAAGTAGTTGAATAGTGTTTTTTGGTGCCCAGATGCAGTGAAGATTCGCTTTAATATCTTGTTAATATCCTCTTGGTGCCCTGAGAGATCCTGGGTGGAAGAGATAGACGGCACTGAGCACCGCGTCCCTAAAATACGGCGGGGACAGATGAAAGGAGCCGAAATATTGATCTCGTCTCCACGGCTAATTGAACAGATCCGCAGCTGACAGTTTATTGGCTGGAAGAAAAACTAGATTATTATTCTCCCTTGGCGTCACATTCTTGCAAATCAGTGGCCAAAATTGATTTAACCAGTTCTGGACCGGAAGGATTTGCCCCCTCAATGACCAGGCCATTTTTTGTGATTCGGCACTGTGTTACTTTAACAGACAATTGCGCGGTCGTGCGACGCTGTACCCAAATAAAATTGATGTCCTTTTTTTCCCACAAGTAGAGCTTTCTTTTGGTGGTATTTTTATTTTTTGCGCTATAAACAAAAAAAAAAAAAAAAAAAAAACGACAGTTCTGAAAAAAATAAATAAATAAATAAACAATATTTTTCACATTCTGCTGTATAACAAATAAACAGAAATGTGCAGCGCTGATAATAATTATGTATAAACAAATATTACATAAGAGTCCAAAACATAAAAAGTCCATCAAAAAAATTCCAAACGAATGGTTGATGATGAAATAAATCCAATTTGCTGCACATTAGATCACGTTATCTTTTTTGGATTTATTTCATCATCAACCATTCATTTGGAATTTTTTTATGTAATATTTGTTTATACGTACTTATTATCAGCGCTGCACATTTCTGTTTATTTGTTGTACTTTTGGTCATTGATATTGTCTAGTGATTGGTGCTAGCTGCTCTTCCACTCATTTAGTTAGCGCAGTAATTTTTTCTTTTTCCTGCTGTATAACATTCCCAAAAAAATTAAAATAAATTAAAAATCTAGATTTTTTTTTTTTAACAAAAAAAGAGCAACAATTCTGCAAAAAAAAAAAAAAAAAGGAATCGCACGACGTTATTGTTAGTTTTAAGTAATGCAGTGCTGAATCGCAAAAAATGGCCTGGTCACTAAGTGGTTAAAAAATTGCACTCTCAATTCAACCCCCCTCACGATCTTAATACGGCATTTCCACCATTCATGTAACAGTGGAGAGCCAGGGCCGGTGCAAGGATTTTCGCCGCCCTAGGCAAAATAAAAATTGCCGCCCCCTGGAAAACATACGTATTAGTTTTCCTGGCACTGTAGGACCCTGTAGTGCCCCTCTCCCTCCCACCCCCCATCCCAAGTTGCTGAAGGGGTTAAAACCCCTTCAGTGACTTACCTGGGCGCTGGGTCAGGCTTCACCTACTCTCTTTTGCCGCGAATGCGCATAAGGTCTTCCCCGCCGACATCAGCCAGTGGGGGAGACCTAATGCACATGCACGGCAATGGCCATGTACGTGCATTAGACCTCCCCATAGGAAATCATTATCAAATGCTTTCCATGGAGATTTTGGCGATGGTGGAGCCCTCACATAGAGTGGCTTGCTGTAGTGCTCAGGTGGCGCACAGCATGAGGAGTGCCACACCAGCTGGCGGTCCATTACTGATTCCGGATGCAGAATGCCGGCGCCCCCTGCTAAGTTGCACTTTAGGCGGGTGCCCTGGTCGCCATACAGGTACTGCCGGCCCTGTGCAGTGCCGTTCTCTGCTCAGGTAAGTATTAGGGGGGGCTGGGGGGGGGGGGCTGCTGCACACAGAAGGTTTTTTATCTTAATGTATAAAATGCATTAAGATAAAAAAAAAAAATAAAAAAAAAATGTGCTTTTAGAAATACATTAACAGTAAGGCTGCATTCACACCTGCGCATTTCCTAAACGCGCCACAAAACACACGAAATTGTGCACTTTGCCGTACATTTTGGAAACACGCCGCAAACGCACTGCAATCACACGAGCAGTTCCATTAATTGTTAATGGCACCCCAAGCACGAGTAGCGACAAAACACAAAACAAACGTGCCAAAACGCATTTTGCGACCAAAAAAGGTTCTAGAGCTACTTTTGGGCATTTGTTGTGCATAGAGCTTCCCATTCAAGAGCATGTAAAACAAGCAAAAAAAAAAAAACCCAGTGTGTTCCTGCCATGCACAGATGTGAATGGGGTCTGCGCACATCTTGCAAGGGCAGAACGTTCATGTGCGGTGTTGGAAGCGCGCACAGAACGCACATTTCCTGAACCACGTTCCAGTGTGAACTGGCCCGTGCTCGTTAGCCGCTTAAGGACTGCCCGCTGCAGAAGTACTGCGGCAGGCTGGCCTTCCTGTGCGAACAGCCGTAGGTATACGTCGGTCGCGCACCTGCAGCTAGGGGGCGGCGCACTCCTGCCCCCACTCAGTAGCGGGGACTCCGATGCACGGGACAAGCGGCTCCGATTGCCGCCATGAGACCCGCGATCACTTCCTGCTGAGAGAGAAGGACTGTCAGCTGTTGTAAACACAGCTGACCGTTCTTCTTCCTGGAATGATCATAGAGCCCCTGTGATCCTTCTATATAGGATCACAGGTCTCTATGGTCATTTCACAAGCCCCTCCCCCATACAGTTAGAGTCACTCCCCTAGGCTCACATTTAACCCTTTGATCACCCACAGGGTTAACCCCTTCCCTGCCAATGGCATTACTAAAGAAACTAGTAAAAGATTACTGTAGTAATGTCACTGGTCCCCCCAAAAGTGTCAAAAATGTCAGTCAAGGGTCCGATCTGTCCGCCGCAATGTCGCAGTCCCGCAAAAAAAATCGCAGATCGCCGCCATTACGCATTTAAAAAAAACAACAAAAATGACAAAAATCTTTCCCTTTGTTAGTAAACGCGATAACTTTTGCGCAAACCAATCAAAATACGCTTATTGCGATTTTTTTTACCAAAAATATGTAGCAGAAAACAAATTGGCCTAAAATTATAAAAAAATTCGATTTTTAAATTTTTTTGGGGGGGGGGGAATTTCATATAAAAAAATGTGAAAAATATTGTTATTTTTTCAAAATTGTCGCTATTTTTTTGTTGATAGCGCAAAAAGTAAAAATCGCACAGGTGATCAAATACCACCAAAAGAAAGCTCTGTTTGTGGGGAAAAAAGGACGTAAATTTCGTTTGGGTACGGCATTGCATGACCGCGCAATTGTCAGTTAAAGTCACACAGTGCCGAATCGCAAAAAGTGGCCTGGACGTAAGACAGCAAAATCCTCCGGTCGTAAAGTGGTTAAAGAAACAATGCATATTTTTAGCACTGATTACTGCAGTAATGTCACTGGTCCCCCCAAAAGTGTCAAAAATGTCAGTTAGGGGGTCCGATCTGTCCGCCGCAATGTCACAGTCCCGCTAAAAATCGCAAATCGCCGCCATTACTAGTAAAAAAAAAAAAAAAAAAAACAATAAAAATGACATAAATCTTTCCCGTAGTTAGTAGACGCGATAACTTTTGCGTAAACCAATCAAAATATGCTTTTTGCAATTTTTTTTTACCAAAAATATGTAGCAGAAAACAAATTGGCCTAAAATGTTAAAACATTTTGATTTTTAATTTTTTTTGAGAAGGTTATATAGCAGAATGTGAAAAAAAAATTGGGCTAAATGGAGAGAATATAAGATTAATCTATACTCAGAGTAAAGGCCTACCCTCTAGTTTAAGGAAACTTGTTTTGGATATTAACCACTTTACGTCTGCTCACAGTAATACTACTGCGGCAGAGTGGCTCGTTATCGTCTGACGACGTAGTATTAACGTCGTCAGACACTCCCCCTTCTGGGCGGCGCTTGCGCGCCGCCGGAGGCTCGCTCCCACTGTTTTCATTCACAGCGGGAGTCGGGCCAGGGGAGGAGCAGCGGCGATCGCCGCTGCTCTTACCCGATCGTCGGGGATCGAGTCTGGAGATCCGCCCGCTGTGTGTAAACAGAGCGGGCGGATCTCCATAGTGACAGGGAGTGACAGATCGGAGTGTTCAGCATAGCTGAACCTGCGATCTGTCCCTGTGTCACTCAGTCACCTCCCCCCACACACGTCAGTAAGCATCAGGCATACATTAACCCCTCCCTCTCCAATAAAATTAACCCCTTCCCTGCCAGTGTCATTTTTACAGTAACAGTGCATATATATAGCACTGATTACTGCAGTAATGTCACTGGAACCCCCAAAAGTGTCAAAAATGTCAGTCAAGGGTCCGATCTGTCCGCCGCAATGTCGCAGTCCTGCAAAAAAAATCACAGATCGCCGCCATTACGCGTTAAAAAAAAAAACACCAAAAATGACAGAAATCTTTCCCTTTGTTAGTAAACGCAATAACTTTTGCGCAAACCAATCAAAATACGCTTATTGTGATTTTTTTTACCAAACATATGTAGCATAAAACAAATTGGCCAAAAATTTTTTAAAAAATTGGTTTTTACATCTTTTTTGGGGGGAATTTCATATAAAAAAATGTTAAAAATATTGTTATTTTTTCAAAATAAACGCTCTTTTTTTGTTTATAGCGCAAAAAGTAAAAATCGCACAGGTGATCAAATACCACCAAAAGAAAGCTCTGTTTGTGGGAAAAAAAAGGACGTAAATTTTGTTTGGGTACGGCGTCGCACGACCGCGCAATTGTCAGTTGAAGTCGCACAGCGCCGAATCGCAAAAAGTGGCCTGGAGGGAAGACAGCAAAATCCTCCGGTGGTAAAGTGGTTAATGAGAAATATATATTGTAAATACGTATGATATTATCTCCCCGTCGCCAATGCATATTATAGTCAATTGCCTGGACATGTTTGAAATGTTCAAATAAGTATAAGATATACACTGGATATTACCTCCCCCCTCTTTTTTTTTTTTTTTGTTTTGCTTCTGCTGTTGACTTATGTTTGTTGTTGTTGTTTTTTTTTTTTCTATTTTATTAATTTATTATTTTTTTATGTACATTTAGGCTCCGTTCACATCTAGGCGTTTTGGGGCGTTTTTGGGGCGTTTTTCTGCTCTAGGATCAGCTCTCAAAACGCCCAACAAGACAAATCCTATTCATTTCAATGGCCCCTGTTCACATCTGAGCGTTTTGACGCTGTATACAAAACGCCCAACGCTCAAAAAAGTACATGAGCTTCTTTTTGGGCAGATTACAGGCGTTTTCCATTGATCTCTATTCAATCTAAAAACGCCTGCACAAAAATCGCGGTAAAAATCGCGGTAAAATCGCGGTAAAAAACGCCGCAAAAATCGCGGTAAAATCGCGGTAAAAAACGCGCGAAAAACGCTACGCTCACGTGTGAATGTAGCCTTATATTTAGATATACTTATTTACTTTTGTATTTGTATATTGTTTATTGTTTGAAATTCAATAAAGACTTATTTAAAAAAAAAAAAAAAAGAATGTGAAAAATATTGTTATTTTTTCAGAATTGTCGCTCTTTTTTTGTTTATAGCACAGAAAATAAAAATCGCAGAGGTGATCAAATACCACCAAAAGAAATCTCTATTTGTGGGAAAAAAGGACATCAATTTTATTTGGGTGCAGCGTCGCACGACCGCGCAATTGTCCGTTAAAGTAATACAGTGCCGAATCGCAAAATATGGCCTGAGTCATTAAGGGGGAAATCCTTCCGGTCCAGAAGTGGTTAAACAATGGACCTCTTGCTGTATATCGGAACATGGCAGGAATATTTTCGCACCGGAAAGGTCCGCGTTAACATCTCGGCATCGTAAAACGAAATCCGGCTTATCCGCTAACGCGGAATTGTGGAAGTGAAGGAAGAGTTGCGATGGCGGGCTGCTGGGGAATGATGAAAATAGTTTGGATGGGAAGGGGGGGTACACAGCTGCTCACAGGCCTCCTTATCATAAAGCGAGGAAGTGAGACTGATTACAGATCTCCGACTCGTACAGCCAGCCAGATTGCCACTTCAAATTCAGCAAAACAGGAAAAGCGGTTGGCAGGGAGGAGAGAGAAATGAGGATTTATGAGAATTTTTATTTTTATTTTTATGAAGCAAAATCTCTAAACTTCCAGCACAGGGGAGATTGTGAAATCGCATTCTTGCCTGCGGGGATCTGTGCTGTAATAATAAATAGACGGCATTGAGAACAAGTCTGAGCTCACTGTACAGTGCACAAGGGGGAGCCTGTTTCTTGTGACGTTTAAAGCTGAACTCCGGGCAAAACAAATGTCTGAATACAAGCAGCGTGTGTTTTCTTCCTTAGATCTCGCTGTCCTTTGCCTGATCCCTCCGTATATGTGCAGAATTCCAGCTTCAAGCCAACTCCTGCCCTTTCCCCCTGTGTGGGATTTCCTGTAATAAAGACCGCTCACTGCTCCTCCCTCTTCTTGTGCAGAGTGACTGGTCTTGGCTCCGCCCACTTGTCATTTTTTTTTCAAGTGGCCTGTAGTTGGAAGATCTGCTGGACCACATCTAGGGTTGCCACCCAACCCACATAATACCGGGGCGTCACAGATTTCTAAGCAGAATGGTAAGTCCCATATTGATTCAATGCAGGACACACTTTGTCCTGCATTTCAATGCAAATATCCTTATTAATGCTGCACAGTGTCATCCATTTCCATATTACAAGCAGACTGCCCATCAGATCCATAGCAACCAATGACGCTGCGCAACCAGGACACGTGGCGGCATTCACTGCCGTGGTGCTGGCGGTTGATGGATGACATAGATCCAGGATGGGATAGATAGATAGATAGATAGATAGATAGATAGATAGATAGATAGACAGACAGACAGACAGACAGACAGACAGACAGACAGACAGACAGACAGACAGACAGATAGATAGATAGATAGATAGATAGATAGATAGATAGATAGATAGATAGATAGATAGATAGATAGATAGATAGATAGATAGATAGATAGATAGAATGGATATAAGATAGACAGATAGATAGATAGTCAGACAGACAAATGGATAGATAGATAGATAGATAGATAGATAGATAGATAGATAGATAGATAGATAGATAGATAGATAGATAGATAGATAGATAGATAGATAGATAGATAGATAGATAGATAGATAGATAGATAGATAGATAGATAGATAGATAGATAGATAGATAGATAGATAGATATAGAATGGATATAGGATAGATAGATAGATAGATAGATAGATAGATAGATAGATAGATAGATAGATAGATAGATAGATAGATAGATAGATAGATAGATAGATAGATAGATAGATAGATAGATAGATAGATAGATAGATAGATAGATAGATAGATAGAATTAGATAGATAGATTGAATGGATATAAGATAGATAGATAGATAGATAGATAGATAGATAGATAGATAGATAGATAGATAGATAGATAGATAGATAGATAGATAGATAGATAGATAGATAGATAGATAGATAGATAGATAGAATCAGATACTATAGATAGATAGATAGATAGATAGATAGATAGATAGATAGATAGATAGATAGATAGATAGAATGGATATAGATAGATAGATAGATAGATAGATAGATAGATAGATAGATAGATAGATAGATAGATAGATAGAATGGAGATAGATAGATAGATAGATAGATAGATAGATAGATAGATAGATAGATAGATAGATAGAATCAGATACTATAGATAGATAGATAGATAGATAGATAGATAGATAGATAGATAGATAGATAGATAGATAGATAGATAGATAGATAGATAGATAGAATGGATATAGATAGATAGATAGATAGATAGATAGATAGATAGATAGATAGATAGATAGATAGATAGATAGATAGATAGATAGAATGGAGATAGATAGATAGATAGATAGATAGATAGATAGATAGATAGATAGATAGATAGATAGATAGATAGATAGACTGGATATAGATAGATAGATAGAACCAGATACTATAGATAGATAGATAGATAGATAGATAGATAGATAGATAGATAGATAGATAGATAGATAGATAGATAGATAGATAGATAGATAGAATCAGATACTATAGATAGATAGATAGACTGGATATAGAATAGATAGATGTAATGGATATTTTATACATCTGTTGGAAGTTCCACCTAACCTTGTGTAATCCATGAACAGGTGTAGGAGAAGAGGAGACAGTACAGAAGGAGAGGGGGCGGCAGCGCGGGGCAGAGGGAATTCTGGGAAGCAGCGATAAGCGATTCCGCCTAATCAGATTCATCCTGTCTTTGATTTAAGTGGCGGATAATCAGACTGGCAGGTAGAGAATGTTCGCTCACTGTCGCTTGTTCTATGAAAATGCCACAAACACGCCCAGACTGAAAATTAGACGCATAAAAGCAATCATAGTTCATAAATCAGGCAGAGAAGAGGATGAGGAGTGCACAGCACAGAGTACACTGATCACAGCACAGAGCACACTGATCACAGCACAGAGCACACTGATCACAGCACAGAGCACATTGATCACAGCACAGAGTACACCGATCACAGCACAGAGTACACAGATCACAGCACAGAGCACACTGATCACAGCACAGAGTACACTGATCACAGCACAGAGCACACTGATCACAGCACAGAGCACACTGATCACAGCACAGAGTACACTGATCACAGCACAGAGCACACTGATCACAGCACAGAGTACACTGATCACAGCACAGAGCACACTGATCACAGCACAGAGCACACTGATCACAGCACAGAGTACACCGATCACAGCACAGAGTACACAGATCACAGCACAGAGCACACTGATCACAGCACAGAGTACACTGATCACAGCACAGAGCACACTGATCACAGCACAGAGCACGCTGATCTCAGCACAGAGCACACTGATCACAGCACAGAGTACACTGATCACAGCACAGAGCACACTGATCACAGCACAGAGCACACTGATCACAGCACAGAGCACACTGATCACAGCACAGAGTACACAGATCACAGCACAGAGCACACAGATCACAGCACAGAGCACACTGATCACAGCACAGAGCACACTGATCACAGCACAGAGTACACTGATCACAGCACAGAGCACACTGATCACAGCACAGAGCACACTGATCTCAGCACAGAGCACACTGATCACAGCACAGAGTACACTGATCACAGCACAGAGCACACTGATCACAGCACAGAGCACACTGATCACAGCACAGAGCACACTGATCACAGCACAGAGCACACTGATCACAGCACAGAGTACACAGATCACAGCACAGAGCACACTGATCACAGCACAGAGCACACTGATCACAGCACAGAGTACACAGATCACAGCACAGAGTACACTGATCACAGCACAGAGCACACTGATCACAGCACAGAGCACACTGATCACAGCACAGAGTACACAGATCACAGCACAGAGTACACTGATCACAGCACAGAGCACACTGATCACAGCACAGAGCACACTGATCACAGCACAGAGCACACTGATCACAGCACAGAGTACACAGATCACAGCACAGAGTACACTGATCACAGCACAGAGCACACTGATCACAGCACAGAGCACACTGATCACAGCACAGAGTACACTGATCACAGCACAGAGTACACTGATCACAGCACAGAGCACACTGATCACAGCACAGAGCACACAGATCACAGCACAGAGTACACTGATCACAGCACAGCATGTAATCTGCATGATGTGATTCAGAATAAAAGGGAAATAACTTCAATAAAACAAAGCAAAGAAATTCCAAATAAATCTGATCCTATCAGAGTCCCCCTCACATCAAGTTCCCCACCAGAATCCCCCCTTACATCACCAAAGCCCCCCTTACATCAGAGTCTGATGGGGGTAAGGGGGCATTCTTATAGGGAGACCTGATGTAAGGGGGAACTCTGATGGGGACACCTGATGTAAAGGGGGCACTCTGATGGGGGTAAGGGGGCACTCTGATGGGGATACCTGATGTAAGGGGGCACTCTAATGGGAACCCCTAATGTAAGGGGGCACTCTGATGTATGGGGGGACTCTGATGGAGGCACCTGATGTAAGGGGGCACTCTGATGGGGACACCTGATGTAAGGGGGCACTCTGATGGGGACCTTGTGTAGGAGGGCACTCTGATGGGGGTAAAGGGGCACTCTGATGGGGACACCTGATCTAAGGAGGCACTCTGATGGAGACACCTGATGTAAGGGAGCACTCGAAAGGGGACCCTGTGTAAGGGGGCACTCTAATGGGGGTAAGTGGGCACTCTGATGAGGAAACCTGATGTAAGGAGGCACTCTGATGGGGACACCTGATGTAGGGGGGCACTCTGATGGGAACATCTGATGTAAGGGGAGACTCTGATGGGGACACCTGATGTAAGGAAGCAGTCTGATGGGGGTAAGGGGGCACTCTGATGGGGAAACCTGATGTCAGGGGGAAATCTGATGGGGACACCTGATGTAAGGGGGCACTCTGATGGGGACCTTGTGTAGGAGGGCACTCTGATGGGGGTAAAGGGGCACTCTGATGGGGACACCTGATCTAAGGAAGTTCTCTGATGGAGACACCTGATGTAAGGGAGCACTCTGATGGGGACCCTGTGTAAGCGATATTCAAAATATTGCTGTGCATGGTAGCCAATCAGCTTCTAACTTCAACTTCTTCAATTAAGCTTTGGCAATAAAACCTGGAAGCTGATTGGTTTCTATGCATAGCTGCACCTGATTTTGCACTCTCCAGTTTTAAACACCGGTGTGTCTTGTCAGGTAATGGAGGAAGAAGCAGTGCTGGGTTAGTAATTGAAGGGAATATCAACTTTAGATGATTCTTGCCTTATTGGGAAACTTTTAAGGATGCTTTGAAGACTCATTAAGGGGTCAATTCACTAACGTTTACCGCATGCGATAACACAGTCATGTCACTCATTTGCATAAATTATCGCATGCGGTAAATAAAGTCCAATTCAGGAAAAAAAAAAAAAAAGATCATTCAGTATTTACTGCAAAATGAAAAATGTGGCGGTAAATATCGCCAAAAAACCATGCAGTAAGCTCTTAAGTCCAATTCACAAACGGAACAGAGAACATACAATCTTTATCACCAGGGTTTTGCTGGCGGTACCACATGCGGTATTTGTCAGAAACAGTGTGGGGGGTCCAGCCCCCCCCCCAATAGCTGGTTGGTAAGGAGCGGGCCGGGAAGCCGGCCGCCGTGTCCTTAACAACGGATGACTCATCAGCTGTCAGCAGGTTCCCCAATGATAGCTGGATGTAAAAATAAACATGCCGGCAAGTAAATAATAAAAATTCTTTAAAAAAAAACGGTGTGCCCCCCCCCCAATGTATACCAGGCCCTTCAAGTCTGGTATGGATTTTAAAGGGAGCCCCACACCAAACCAGGCCACATGCCTTCAACATGGGGGGGTGCTTTGGGGTGAGAGGGGCTCTGCCTCCCCACCCCAAATCACCTTGTCCCCATGTTGATGGGGACAAGGGCCTCTTCCCCACAACCCTGGGCTGTAGTTGTGGGGGTCTGCGGACAGAGGGCTTATCAGAATATGTAAGCCCCCTTTAACAAGGGGGCCCTAAGATCCGACACCTCCATGTGAATGAGTATGGGGTGCATTGTACCCCCACCCATTCACCAAAAAAGTGTAAAAGTGAAAAAAGACAGTACAAAAGTTTTGACAATTATTAAAAATTAAAAAACAATCGTGGATTCATCGTCAATCACGATGCCCTCTGCACCCAAAAAAAAAAAACCAAAAAAACCTCTGCTCGGGACAAATGCTCCCCCGGTCTGCTTGCTCCCCATGTGACATTTCTTAAATGGGGGCAGGGCCACCCAGCGACGTCAGCTGGTAGCACCGCCCCTTGTGACGTCACTGACCAGTGCATTCTGGGTCGGTGAGGTCACAAGGGGCCGGTGCCACCAGGTAAAGTCGTCGAGTGGCCCTGCCCTTCATCTATTAAAAAAAAACTGTCAAATGTACCCCACACTTATTCACATGGGGGGAGCCCTTGTTAAAGGGGGTTCCAGATTCCTATAAGCCCCCTGCCCACAGACCCCCACAACCACAGCCCAGGGTTGCAGGGAAAAGGCCCTTGTCCCCATCAACATGGGGGGCAGAGCCCCCCAAAGCATCCCCCCATGGCCTGGTATGGTTTGGGGGGGGCACTCGCTTTCCCTTTTTCTGACCTGCTAGGCTGTATGCTCAGATAAGGGTCTGGTACAGATTTTTTTTTTTTTTTTCAAATGTTGCCATGGGGTTCCTTTAAAATCCATATCAGGCCCTTCAGGCCCTCAAGCTGTTTTTTTTTTTTTTTATCATATATTTTAATTCCTAGCTTTTTTTTTTTTTTTTACATTCAGCTGTCAGCAGGAAACTGTCTGACAGCTGATGAGTCATCGTTTGTTAAGAACGTGGTGGCCAGCTGTTTAGCAATCAGCTCAATGCGCTAAGTTACCGCATGAAAAAATGGGCTAATTACCACTCAATCGAAAAAAACACCACAAATGTTTTTTTAACGCAAAAAACTTCAAAACTGATTTAACGTAAGTGTTAAATTACTGATTTTAATTTACCGTTAATTAACTCTTAATGAATTGACCCCTAGGTTTCATGCCTGGCAACAAAATTTCCTGGACTTTTCCCTATCCCAAGTGAGATTATCTAGGCTTGTTATGCTTAGTACTCCGGACTCCCCAAGGAATAAAGTCACCCAACCCCCGCATCCACTTGTAAATTATATATTCGTTTTGAGCGGAATGATCCGATACAAATTAATCCTGCACACATCCCAATTGCTCCTAAATGTCTTAAATGTTACTCTGTGACCGCCCGCTCCATAAACATGATTACCAGGCCGACGCGTTTCTCATTACTATATCCATTTCTCTGTGCTGGTTACAATGTATCATTATTCAGAGGCAGTTTATTTTTTCATTACACGTTCCATTTCATATCAAAAGACAATTTATTCATCCCTCATTGTATGGATTAATGTTTCCTGTGAATGTGAAATATACAATTATTTTGAAACCAGTCTGAAGGAATTTGCATAAGTAATCTTTTATTTACTGATTGCCTTTTCTTCATTCAAACATTCTTATCTTCAACATTTTATATGGGGCAAGCTTGTGCTCACATTCTTATGTGCTCCACTTTATTTAGTCTGTTTCTTTTAAAGAGAACCTTCTCCATCGTCAAACATCATAATTTAAAGGGTAACTCCACTTAAGTAGGGAATAAAATTAACAAATAAAGAAAAAACAATATCACAAATCATATTGTAATTGAATGTTATTAAAAACAACCTTTCCTTTTCAATCTGCAGCTGTTGTAATTATCTAAAAATGCAATGCAATGATGACGTCTATGTGACGAAACACGTAGGAAGGAGCTGACTTTATGTGCACGTCATTCAACCCAGAAGGTTGGCCATCATTTTGCTCTACATTGTACATTCTATGTTCATTGAAAACTCATGGTTATTTTACTGTTGTGAGTGCAATCTTTACATTTGAATAAAGTTAATCTTGGATATACTACACCATTTGGCTTTCTTTTTGACCTTTTTCAGATTTACTTACACTGTACCCTGAGTTTTGATCTGATTGCTGGATAGCTATTGAGGCTGCGTGATCCTCTGAATCACCAAATGTGCTTTTAGATCACTGTGGAAGTGGTGATCCAACCCAAGTGGTGAGACGCAGTGTGTTTCTCACTGTGGTGGTGGCGGATATTAGTCACAATCTCTGGATAATACACCGAGGTGGTCAAGTCCGTCTTATAATCTGGATCATATGGGACTCTTTCTGCACTTTTATGTTACTTTTATGAAGCGCCGCATTTTAGATTTTTTATTTAAATGCAATATGGCTGCCTGGAGCTGTTCTGTACACAGAATGTATACTGACCACACCCCCAGAAACATAATTTCCTGCTTGTGTGATTGGCTCACCAATTTTCCCGGAAGTCTGCCTAAGATACAAGTCAGATTTCTGGCATCCCCTGCAACAAAAATGTCATTTTTGGTGAGATACGCCCAAATGTGACAACACTGAAGAAATGACACTTTGCTACAATGTAAAGTAGTGAGTGTACAGCTTGTATAACAGTGTAAATTTGCTGTCCCCTCAAAATAACTCAACACACAGCCATTAATATCTAAACCGCTGGCAACAAAAGTGAGTACACCCCTAAGTGTTAATGTCCAAATTGGGTCCAAAGTGTCAATATTTTGTGTGGCCACCATTTTTTTTCAGCACTGCCTTAACCCTCTTGGGCATGGAGTTCACCAGAGCTTCACAAGTTGCCACTGGAATCCTCTTCACTCCTACATGATGACATCACAGAGCTGGTGGATGTTAGAGACCTTGCACTCCTTCACTTTCTGATTGAGGATGCCCCACAGATGCTCAATAGGGTTTAGGTCTGGAGATCTGCTTGGCCAGTCCATCACCTTTACCCTCAGCTTCTTTAGAAAGGCAGTGGTTGTCTTGGAGGTGTGTTTGGGGTCGTTATCGTGTTGGAATACTGCCCTGCAGCCCAGTCTCTGAAGGGAGGGGATCATGCTCTGCTTCAGTATGTCACAGTACATGTTGGCATTCATGGTTCCCTCAATGAACTGTAGCTCCCCAGTGCCGGCAGCACTCATGCAGCCCCAGACCTTGACACTCCCACCACCATGCTTGACTGTAGGGAAGACACACTTGTCTTTGTACTCCTCACCTGTTTGCCGTCACACACGCTTGACACCATCTGAAACAAATAAGTTTATCTTGGTCTCATCAGACCACAGAACATGGTTCCAGTAATCCATTCCCTTAGGTCCCTTTCACACGAATGATCTGATCAGATCCGCCGGTCAGTTTTTTAGGCGGATCTGATCGGATCCTCCATGCATCCCTATGGGGCTGCGGATGTCAGTGGTGACATCTCCGCTGACACCCGCTGCTATCCGCATCCGATCCTGTCCATGAAATGTGGACGGATGGAAACCCTATTTTCCATCCGTTCAGGGGATCAGATCGGATGAGAGCGGACAGGCACTACAGCCTGCACCACCACATCTCTCCGCCCGCCCGCCAGCTAGTTTACTTACCTTGTTCCTCCGGAATGACAAGCGGCTGCGGCTTTCCCCTCAGGCTCCTTCATGTCCCTTCTTGGCGGCTGTTTCCTCCCCCCTTCTTGGCCAATAGTATGCCTTCTCCTTTTAGCCAATCGGGAAACAGGTCTCAGGACCCACTTCCTGATTGGCCGGGAGGAGAATCGGTGTGGCAATAGCGAATATTCATTCCTTTCATTAATTTCACCCTTTTTTGAAGCCTATTAGAGCCTCTGGACCTAATCAGGTGCTTTAAAAAAAAAAAACCATTGGAATCCATGCGTCCAGTGCCTTGCATGTAGATTAGGGGGCTGGATGCATGGATGGGGGGGCTGCACCCCAATAAACGGGTCACCACTGATCTCCGCTAACACCCGCTGGTATCCGAACCGATCCTGTCTGTGAAATTCAGACGGATGGAAACCCTATTTTCCATCCCTCTGGAGGATCGGATGAAAATGGAAAGGCGGTCAATTTTCATCCAATCTCCCATAGAGGAGAGCAGGGTTCTGACAGCTCCGTCTCTGCAAAGTAAGCGGAGACGGAGCTGTCTTCCCACTGCTCAGCTGGGATCAGCGGATTGATCCCCCGCTGAGCAGAACAGAGTCTGCCAGGCGGAAAGCCCGTGTGAAAGGACCCTAACAAAGATTTAGACAGATTTGTGAACAATATTTGAGAGAAATTGGCCTCTTGTGAAAAGTCTTAGATCATTGAGTTCAGCTTATGAAAAATGGGGTCAAAAGCAAAAAAAGTGTTGCGTTTATAATTTTGTTCAGTGTAATAAATGTTTGCTTTTGGGTTTAATACGGCTTTACTGCTTTAAGACCGCCCGTCGCACATTTACTGCGGCAGGCTGCCTCTCCTGCCTCGGTCACGCAGCTGGTGCTGGGGGGCAAATGCGCGCCGCCGGCGGGTCGCTCCCACCCCCACTAGGCAGAGGGGATGCCGATGCACGGGGCTGGCGGCAGCGATTGTCACCGGGCACCTGCGATTGCTCCCCGCTGAGAGAGAAGGACGGTCGGATGTTGTAAACACAGCTGACCGCTCTTCTCCCTGGAATGATCACAGAGCGCCTGGGATCCTTCTATATAGGATCACTGTGATCATTTCACAAGCCCATCCCCCAGACAGTTAGTAAACACTCCCCTAGGCTCACACTTAACCCTTTGAGCACCCCTAGGTTAACCCCTTCCCTGCCAGTGTCATTATTACAGTAACAGTGCATATTTTTAGCACTGATTACTGTAGTAATTAGTGATCGACCGTTATCGGTTTTTCATTGCCGATACCGATATTTTGGCCAATGCATATCGGTATCGGCCGATATTTTCATACATTTAAACATTTTTTTTTCCTTGAAATAGGTACTGTTGTGGAGGTATCTGGGAGTCTAAAAGACCCCAAGCCCCTCCCCTGCACTTGAAAGCATTCAAAACGCCAAGTTTGGCTGTTTTGAATGCTGTAATTTTTTTTGAATCTGGCGCCGAGTACCAGGAAGTGATGTCATTGCTTATATCTTTAATTTGTACATTATGTGAGTGGCATATTCAATAACATTTGTAAATGGAATTATGCTATGGGACATCATTTTACCCTTACATGAGCAATATTTGGAATATCGCCAATATCGGCCAGTTCCTGGGCCGATACAGATATATCGGCAAAAGTCAATATCGGCCCTCGATATATCGGCCTTGCGAGCCGGGCCCTCTAGTTCCTCCTGTTTTGAATTGTATTGTAACTGTATTGTCTTCCCTCACATTGTAAAGCGCTGTGCAAACTGTTGGCGCTATATAAATCCTGTATAATAATAATAAATAAAAATTACATAAATCTTTCGCCTAGTTAGTAGACGCGATAAATTTTGCGCAAACCTATCAAAATACGCTTATTGCAATTTTTTTTTTTTTTTTTACCAAAAATATGTAGCAGAATACAAATTGGCCTAAAAGGATGAAAAAAATTAGATTTAAAATTTTTTATTGGTAATGTTATATAGCAGAATGTGAAAATGCTTTTTTTTTCTTTCTGAATTGTCGTTTTTTTTTTGTTTAACCACTTAAGCCCCGGAGGATTTGGCTGCTAAAGGACCAGGGGTTTTTTTGCGATTTTTTACTGCGTGACTTTAACGGACAATTGCGCGGTCGTGCGACGCTGTACCTAAACGAATTTGACGTCCTTTTTTTCCCACAAACAGAGCTTTCTTTTGGTGGTATTTGATCACCTGTGCGATTTTTTGATCACGCGCTATAAACAAAAAAAGAGCGTAAATTTTGCAAAAATAACAATATTTTTCACATTTTTTTATATGAAATTCCCCAAAAAAAAAAGTAAAAATCAAAATTTTTTAACATTTTTCGGCCAATTTGTTTTATGCTACCTATGTTTGGTAAAAAAAAATCGCAAAAAGCGTATTTTGATTGGTTTGCGCAAAAGTTATCGCGTTTACTAACAAAGGGAAAGATTTTTGTCATTTTTGGTGTTTTTTTTTTTAACGCGTAATGGCGGCGATCTGCGATTTTTTTTTCGGTACTGCGACATTGCGGCGGACAGATCGGACCCTTGACTGACATTTTTGACACTTTTGGGGTTACCAGTGACATTACTGCAGTAATCAGTGCTATACATATGCACTGTTACTGCAAAAATGACACTGGCAGGGAAGGGGTTAACTTTATTGGACAGCGAGGGGTTAAGTGTGTCCTAGGGGCGTGATTCTAACTGTGTAGGGACATTCCTATTGGTGTAAAAGCAAAGATCAACCGTTCTACATAGTAGAACGGACAGATCTTCACTTTTACACAGGGAGAACTGACAGGCAGCTTGTTTACACAAGCTGCTCTGTCTTTCTCCCTTCACAGGAGCGATCGCAGTGTGACTGGCGGACATCGAGTCCGCCGGTCACACGCACTGACTTGCCTGTGAACGAGCCGCGGCGGGCGCGCGCCTCGGCGGGCGCGCGCCCGCCCGCGATAGGCTCGCAAGTCAGTGACAGGCGAGTGACGTACCGATACGTCACTCTGCCTGGCCGGGGCTGACCGCCGCAGTATATAGACGTGCGGCGGTCGGCAACCGGTTAAAGCGCAAAAAATAAAAATCGCAAAGATGATCAAATACCACCAAAAGAAAGCTCTATTTGTGGGAAAAAAAGGACATCAATTTTATTTGGGCATGGCGTCGCACGGCCGTGCAATTTTCCGTTAAAGTAACGCAGTTCTGAATCGCAAAAGATGGCCTGGTTATTAAGGGGGCAAATCCTTCCGGTCCAGAAGTGGTTAAATACGTTGGGTATTTCATCAGCATGCCAGAAGCCCAGGACTCAGAAACTCACTTAGCTTTACCTTACATAATCTCCGGCTCTGCCTGCTGGTATGGATGGAGGTGGCACGGCTGCAATCATAGTAATGCAGTTCAGTGAGGTTAGCGCAGCAAATGAAACCCATTAACCATTCACCTGTATAAGACACCGGCTGTTTGGCACTTAGAACCCGGCTCTTCAATGCGAGGGCAATAAAGTGAATTATTACGCATTCTTATGACTGACGGAGGCCTCAAGCAATTACACGGCATTAACCCGCAGCCCTGCTTGTGTTTTAATGCATCATAGATGGATGGCGAAGGGGCGGGGGGGGGAGGGGGGGGAAGCTCGCCATGCGAGAGATCGGCTTAGCTGGATGCTCATCATTGGGTTATTTCGGGCAGCTATATCCTCTAACATCCAACACCTTCAGTTTCCCCTGATTGTCAGAAGTAAAGCCTTGACATGAAATATGTGACACCGGGATGAATGTGCACACATCCTGTCTCCGTCTTTTCCTCTGACCCAGCCAAGAGATCCAGGGGCGGAGTGCTGCCAAAAATGATTTATCGGTTTAGTAAGTAAACTTTATCCTAATAGAGATGAGCTGTACCATCAACACAACAAATAGGACTTTATCGTTTTTTTTTTTTTTTTTCACCAGGACATATGGGACATTTACTACGTGATATTCTTTGTTCCTATGATTTTAAGATATGTTGATCAATTTTGCATGTTTGTTTTTTTATAATTTTCGATGGATTGACATTGACAGTATTGCAAGTGTAGCACCCTCTAGTGTGCTACTAGCGTGAGTATAGGAAAATGTATATCCTGACTCATGCTTAAACCTCTTAGTCTTTAATTGGGTCAGGGTTTATTAGAGTTCAGGGCAGCAAGACTCATACAGACAACTCTCTGGTGCCTCCCCCTAGTTCTGGAAAGTTGGAGAAAATTCTGGAAACTAGAGGGCGGAGGCTAAGAGGGTTGTTGGATGGATTGACATTGACAGTATTGCTAGTGTAGCACCCTCTAGTGTGCTACTAGTGTGAGTGTAGGAAAATGTATAAAACCTCATGCTTAAACCTCTGAGTCTTTAATTGGGTCAGGGTTTATTACAGTTCAGGGCAGCAAGACTCATACAGACAACTCTCTGGTGCCTTCCCCTAGTTCTGGAAAGTTGGAGAACATTCTGGAAATTAGAAGGCGGAGGCTAAGAGGGTTGTTCTGCATATTAACCACTTAAGCACCACTCGCCGCAGTTTTACTGCGGCAGGCAGCCCCTCCTGCCTGAACCAACGTAGTACTACGTCGGTCGCACGCTTGGGGCTAGGGCTCCCACTCGGCAGCGGGGAAGCCGATGCACTGGGACAGCGGCCGCGATTGCCGTCGGCCACCCACGATTGCTCCCTGCTGAGAGAGAAGGACGGTCAGTTGTAAACACAGCAGACCGTTCTTCTCTCTGGAATGATCACAGAGCACCTGTGATCCTTCTATATAGGATCACATGTCTCTATGGTCATTTCAAAAGCCCAACCCCCATACAGTTAGAATCACTCCTCTAGACTTACATTTAAACCCCCTGATCACCCACTGTTAACACCTTCCCTGCCAATGTCATTAGTACAGTAACAGTGCATATTTTTAGCATTGATTACTGTAGTAATGTCTCTGGTCCCCCCAAAAGTATCAAAAATGTCAGTTAGGGGTCCGATTAGTCCGCCACAATGTTACCATTACTAGTAAAAAAAAAAAACAATATAAATGACATAAGTCTTTCCCATAGTTTGTAGATGCGATAACTTTTGCGCAAACCAATCAAAATACGCTTATTGGGATTTTTTTTTTAACCAAAAATATGTAGCAGAATACAAATTGGACTAAAAGGATGAAAATGTAGATTTTTTTATTTTTTTTGGGGGGGGGGGGGGCGGAGGGGGGGATGTTATATAGCAGAATGTGAAAATTATTGTTTGTTTTTTTTTTCAGAATTGTCGCTCTTTTTTTATTTATAGCGCAAAAAATAAAAATTGCACAGGTGATCAAATACCAATACCACCAAAGGAAAGCTCTATTTGTGGGAAAATAAGGAAATCAGTTTTTTTTTTCGGTACAGTGTTGCACGACCACGCAATTTTTAGTTAAAGTAACGCAGTGCCGAATTGCAAAAAAATGGCCTGGTCATTAAGGGGGCAAATCCTTCCGGTCCAGAAGTGGTTAAGGGGAGCTTAGCCAATCCCCAGGAGATGGGCCTGGCTGGGGACTAAGTGAGCCCTTAAAGTGATTGTAAAGTCTCATTTTTTTTCCTATAAAAATAATAAACCTGTTATACTTACCTCCTCTGTGCAGTTGGTTTTGCACAGAGCAGCCCGGATCCTCCTTGTCTCGGGTCCCTCTTCTGCACTCCTGGCCCCTCCCTCCTGCAGCCACTTACACACAAGAAAGACGGCTGAAGACGGAAGCCCTGTCAGCGGTGACAGCTCGCCGCTGGATCGCTTTATTTCTAAGGTAAGTTTCACATAATATGCTAGTATGCAATGCTTACTAGCACATTATAACTTTGCCTTGCAGGTTAAAAGAAAAAAAAAAAAAGGTTACTACCGCTTTAATCACCTCTGCCAGTGTTAAGTGGTTTGTCTCATCCATGTAAACTGATATATTCTGCTGGAGAGCTTGTGCTTCTGAAAACCAACTGAATTGCTGGCTGGATCACCAGATGAAAATAGAAGAAAGGAAACCTAAAAAAGAAAACGAATGCAGCCATCACATCTAAGAATTGCTAAGCAGCAATATAATAAATGTTTGCTTTTGGGTTTGCTGCTGAACCACATGTGTGCTGTGGTGCTCTAACAAGATCCGTAGGGGAGCCGTTTAAGTTGATAGCTTGACTGAGCCCTAAAAATTTGAAATACAGACAGTTTTGTGTAAGTTTCTCGGTCATGTTGCTCCCCCAAGTAGGTCTCCCCCTTCTGGCAGAAGGTATGAACACAGCCTGAGGTCCTACAAGCACTGGGTCTCCTGCATGGAGATGGGTAGATGTACATTGCTGAATTGCCTCTCTGCTCACGTTCATAACTCCCAACTTTTTGAGATGGCAAGGAGGGACACCTATTTGTAAAGGTATGTAGGTATGTTATGTAATGGTATCAGCCAATGATCAGACCAGTGGTGATGTGCAATTTCTACTTTACTTAACAATGTGGAACGTAGATTACACAGGAGATCATGTGAACAGTGGTTTGCAGTACAAAACAGCAATATGAGGAAAGGAGAAATATTCATAAAACGTGTGAAAACAATTATATTGCAGTTCTAGTAATGGCCACTAGATGGCAGCAGAGTGTTCTGAGTTCAGTTTACAGATAGGAAAAGATCTGAATATTCTCACGTGTACCCAGAGATTAATCGTTCATTCAGCAGACTGGGAGTTGAGGGTATTTCCTGCTGGCACAGACTTCACACAGGCACTGCTGATGCTGACTTTGGTCAGGAGGCTCTGGGGGCCGTAGATAGGACCAACCGACTGCTTGGACAACTTCTCCACATGGACTGTAACAGAGTCCTCTCCAGTGACTGGGGCTTGGATAAATACTGTGTGCTCTTGTGCTCACTGCTGGAGGCCCACACACCAGGCTTATCGAATGAGGACCCAGCACCTGGGGACAGCTCACTTGCCCAGTCACTGCTGTCCCATCAGGCAGGATCTCTCTGAGCACAGGAAGCTGGGCGGAGCTGGCATTTATACTCCCTGGGCATGTCCTGGAACTCAGGGGATGCTGGGAGCCCAGAGGATTATGGGGAATTGAGTTAAAGGGACTTGCACCTGCATCTGGATAAAGGGGCACACCACTACAGGTATAGAACACACCCCCTGTCACGCCCCCTTAAAGGAGAATTATACAAAAAAATATTAGGTAACCCTACAAGTGCTTTTTTTTTACCACTACTATTCCCCTAGGTCCCTTTCACACCTATCCGTTCCGCCGACGGACTCTGCTCAGAGGGGGATCGATCCGCCAATCCCCGCTGAGCAGGCGGATGACAGCTCTGTCTCCGCTCTGTGTGCAGAGACGGAGCTGTCAGATCCCCGCTGTCCTCTATGGGGAGATCGGATGAGAACGGACCGCCTGTCCGTTCTCATCTAATCTGATCCGCCAGGTGGATGTAAAATAGGGTTTCCATCCGTCCGAATTTGACGGACCGGATGGCAGCGGGTGTCAGCGGAGATGTCACCACTGACATCTGCTGCCCCAGAGAGATGCATGGAGCATCCGATCAGGTCCACCTGAAAAACTGACAGGCTGATCTGATCGGACCATATGTGTGAAAAGACCATTATTCTGGCTTTAGAAATGTACAAATGCAGCAGTTTAGAAATTGGATGAAAGGTTTAGCACTGGGAAACACTTTTTGAAAGATAAAAAGTGCATTTTATATACAAATATATAGATCAGACCAAAATGAGGGACAAATGAGGAGGAAAGAGGGAAATTGTTCCAAATCAGGGACAGTCCCTCACAATCAGGGACAGTTGGCAGCTATGTACGTTGTTATTATTATCATTGTGACAGTACTACCCGTCACTGGAGGTGAGGAGCAGATACTTAATGGTTTGAATTGCTTCAGATGGGACAGTAATATTTGTCAGCAATATCTTCATAAAGAAATAAGAAGATTTAATCCTAAATTACACTGGGAGACTTAGACTGTTATAGCCCATTGCCATGAGGTCTGGCTCCTAGATAATGTGTATTCTGTGTGCTTGTCTGTGAGAGAGACACAAAGACTGTCATTGGCAGACTTCCCTATTGTTTGTGTATTGGGAGGGAATGTGGATTGTGCCTGTCCCATTGTTAAATGTTAATGACCTCACATTGTTCGGTCCAGATGGCTAGATAATTAGTTTAGGTTAATTCTGTTCCTGTATACACTTTCATCTGCATATGCTACTGTAATCAGGCAGAGGGGAGGGATTGTGTACACTGTATGGGAGTGTATAACTCTGTTACTATTGGATTGTGAATGTCATGTCATGTTCTTCACAAGGTCCACCTGGGCGGTAACCTTGTGGGGGAAAACTGTATAAAGTATGTTTCTTGTTCAATAAAGTTTGAGTTCTACTTCACCCTCAATCTAGAGTCCTGTCTCTCATTGGGGTAACCTGCTACAAGGGATTGCCATGTTCTTCATACTCCCTTGGATAATCACTAAGCTCTTATAAGAGCTTGTGTAAGAGCTTGTTCCTGTGCCTGCTGCACTCTCTGAGGGAAAGAGAGGTTCACCCACTGGAATCTGGAGCCTTGTCGTAGGTCCAGGGTGGGTAGGAGACGGCAAGACCCCAACCAAGTTGCGGCAGGTTGGGGTCTGAGGTGGTTATGGTGTCTGGTGGAGTGCTTGGAGCCCTGGGGAAGCACTAGGAGCATCCGTCAACGGATGTACCCCGTCGGGGTGCAGGATGATCCCTTACAGTCATTATACAGGATTTTTATAGCGCCAACAGTTTGCACAGCGCTTAACAATGTTAGGGCAGACAGTAAAGTTACAATACAATCCAATACAGGAGGAATCAGGAGGTCCTGCGCCTTAGAGCTTACAATCGTATTTATCTTTCCCAGCAGCATCCCAGGTAAAGCCTTGATTACCATTCCCTTCAATTGGCAAATTAGCTGCCTGTGTTTTATGAAATAGAAAAGCCTCAGGCGGAGAGACACCTGCAAATTCACCATAAGAAGATGCACACATTTAATGTTTCCTCTATGATGAAGAATTGTTTCTTTCATGAGATTGCAAACCTTCCTTTGGGTTGTATTCAGGCTTCGTGTTTCACATATCAGCTTCCATGAGTGAACTAAAATCCAATTAATGAAAGGTCCAGAGACAGTTAGGCTCGGGAGGAAAGGGCTAGATCAGTGGTCTCCAAACTGTGGAGGGCCCAAGGGCCAGATGTGGCTCTTTGCTTGATGTTATCCAGCCCTTGGGGCATTATTCCCCTCCCTGTCAGCAACAGTGGGGCATATGTTCTGCCACTAACACCCACAATGGATCACTAGTCCTATCACTGACACCAGCTATGGCACATTCCCATTGACACCAACGATAGGGTACTTTGACTTCTGGGGCACTATTCCTCCCACTGACTCCAATGATGGGGCATTATCCTTCCCACTGACACCAACAATGGGGCACTATTCCTCCCACTGACACCAACAATGGGGCACTATTCCTCCCACTGACTCCAATGATGGGGGAATTATTCCTCCCACTGACTCCAATGATGGGGCACTATTCCTCCAAATGACTCCAATGATGGGGCACTATTCTTCCCACTGACTCCAATGATGGGGTGCTATTCTTCCCAATGATGGGGCACTATTCCTCCCACTGACTACAATGATGGGAGAATTATTCCTCCCACTGACTCCAATGATGGGGCACTATTCCTCCCACTGACTCCAATGATGAGGCACTATTCCTCCCACTGACTCCAATGATGGGGCACTATTCCTCCCACTGACTCCAATGATGGGGCACTATTCCTCCCACTGACTCCAATGATGGGATACTATTCCTCCCACTGACACCAATGATGGGGCACTATTCTTCCCACTGATACCAACGATAGGGCACAATTCCTGCCTCTGACTCCAATGAGTGGGCACTATTCCTCCCACTGACTCCAGTGATGGGGCACTATTCCTCCCACTAACACCAATGGTGGGGCACTATTCCTCCCACTGACTCAAATGATGGGGCACTGTTCCTCCCACTGATACCAACGATAGGGCACTATTCCTGCCTCTGACTCCAGTGAGTGGGCACTATTCCTCCCACTGACTCCAGTGATGGGACACTATTCCTCCCACTGACTCCAATGATGGGGGAATTATTCCTCCTACTGACTCCAATGATGGGGCACTATTCCTCCCACTGACACCAATGATGGGGCACTACTTTTCCCACTGACACAAATGATGGGGGAATTATTCTTCCCACTGACTCCAATTATGGGGCACTATTCCTCGAACTGACACCAATGATAGGGCATTATTCCTCCCACTGACACCAATGATGGGGCACTATTCCTCCCACTGACACCAATGATGGGGCACTCTTCTTCCCATTGACTCCAATGATGGGGCACTGTTCTTCCCACTGACTCCAATGATGGGGCACTATTCTTCCCACTAACACCAACAATAGGGCACTATTCCTCCCTCTGACTCCAATGAGTGGCTACTATTCCTCCCACTGACTCCAGTGATGGGGCACTATTCCTCCCACTGACACCAATGGTGGGGCACTATTCCTCCCACTGACTCAGATGATGGGGCACTGTTCATCCCACTGATACCAACGATAGGGCACTATTCCTGCCTCTAACTCCAATGAGTGGGCACTATTCCTCCCACTGACTCCAGTGATGGGACACTATTCCTCCCACTGACTCCAGTGATGGGACACTATTCCTCCCACTGACTCCAATGATGGGGGAATTAATCCACCCACTGACTCCAATGATGGGGCACTATTATTCCCACTGACACCAATGATGGGGGAATTATTCCTCCCACTGACAGCAATGATGGGGTACTATTCCTCCCACTGACACCAGTGATAGGGCACTATTCCTCCCACTGATACCAATGATGGGGCACTATTCCTCCAAATGACTCCAATGATGGGACACTATTATTCCCACTGATGGGGCACTATTCCTCCCCTCTGACTCCAATGATGGGAGAATTATTCCTCCCACTGACTCCAATGATGGGGCACTATTTCTCCCACTAACACCAATGATAGGACACTATTCCTCCCCACTGACTTCAATGATGGGGCAATATTCCTCCCACTGACACCAATGATGAGGCACTATTCCTCCCACTGACTCCAATAATGGGGCACTATTCCTCCCACTGACATTTTCTTCTCCAACTGGGCACAGTCCAGCACCCCCTAAAATTTTAAGGACAGTAAACCGGCCCTTTGTTTAAAAAGTTTGGAGACCCCTGGGCTAGATGTTGCTGAATGTCCTGCAGACAGGAAATCAGGCAGGCTATGACTTGCTGCATCTTCAAATGCAGCATTTCTCAACCAGCGGGCCACGAATAAAGGACAAACCTTGCCCAGGATCACCATCATGAACTGCCATTGGGGTGGGCCCGCCACTAGCACCATAACAACCAATAAAACTTTAGGGCCAGGATGCACAGGGTCCCTCTTTCTCCATGATGCTGATGGTAACTAATATTTACAGTATGTCAGGGGTGCTTTCAGAGTTGTGTACTTTTAAAGTGACTGAAAAAAGATTGAGAAACACTGTTCTAATACACTCTCTGAGAAGCTGATTAGAACCCCTGCCAGGTTTCTATTGCTTTCTGTGCCCCTGGTTGGGAGTTTGACCCTCTCCATTTGTCTTGTTTACTGTTTGCACTGACTCTGCATTCACACTAGTCCGACTTGGACCGCGACTTGTCAGCCTGACAAGTCGCGGTCCGTCACGCTCCCATTGTGCGGTACAGGAGCCGTTCTAATAGGAGCGACACAAGTTGCTCCGACTTAGAAAAAGGGTCCTGTACTACTTCGGGGCGACTTGGAGGCGACTTGCATAGACATTCATTTTATGAAGTCCGTGCAAGTTGCGCCGAAGTCGCGCTGCACGCGACTTCACAGGTCGCCCCCTAAGTTGGAGCGACCTAGTGTGAACCGAGACTTAAGGTGAAAGAAATCCCAAAATTTTGAGTTGTCACCAGAACAGTAAGTGTTTGTTTACATATGCAGCAAGGACTGCTGCACCTTTAAAAAGCAAACAATGCTCGGATCCTTTTTCAGAGGTGTAGGCAGGTAGTGAGCAACCTCTAATTCGCCTCCTCATTGCCTTTTTTAATTTCTTAAATGCTGCATGACCACACCGCAACTGCCTGGATTGGGTATT
The DNA here is from genome assembly GCF_965119305.1 of Pelophylax lessonae. NCBI lineage: Eukaryota > Metazoa > Chordata > Amphibia > Anura > Ranidae > Pelophylax > Pelophylax lessonae. The sequence continues at coordinate 23,833,565 of NC_138777.1, forward strand.
CCTTGCAAAGCAAAGCTTCAACTCATTTACTAAGCTCTGGAACCACTGCACTTGCAAAGTGCATATTCTAGTTGCCTTTAGTAAATCAACTCCCTTAAAATAATGCAAATAAGTGGCCTTTGCAATGTGACAAAAAGATATTACAATATTGTATAAATAATATAATAATATCACATTGTATTGTGCGCCGTATGTGATTCTTTTAAACCATTATTAGTTGTAAGTAATACTGTACAGTACATCTGGATTTTTTTACTATAGACATGTGTTGAATTTATGTCCTTGGGTGCCATCTTGGAAACCCCCTATTTCTTCTCATAGTCATAGTGCAAGAATGTAAACCGACCAATCAGCAAATAAAGCCCAAAATCTGATCCTTGCAATACATGTCTGTCTGGCGGATATTGGTTTTTGTTGCTTTGTAACATTTTATGTAAAGTAGCAAACATTTAGGATATTAATATAGAAAAAAGAAAAACCTAATCGTTAGCAGAGGAACTGATATTTAGCGACATTATCCTTCAATGGCACCCCAATTCTGCCGCATTTGTCGTGTCTCTGGATAGTCCAGCATAACCACACCTTCTCAAATCATGTCACGCTTGTCGCCTGAAAACAAGCAGGAGCTTCTTTTCAGTTGAGAAGTGCGCAAAGGGCAACCTGTTCTAGTGAATGGGTTGTCCTTTGCAACATGCAGAATCGCATGCAAATCGTGGTGATGTGAACAGGGTTTAACTGCAATTAATTTGATCTGGGTTAAATCTCAAACTTAGCAGATCCCTGTTTAAAGTCCTATGCTATAAAGGTTCGTTAAACCATGTATTTCACAGGAATGCTCTGCGCAAACTTGCATGCGATCTGGTGCAAACTAACGCACTGCGTTTGTGACCTGTGTTTGGGGTGTTGTTGCACTGCGTTTTGAACGCAGTGTGGGAAATATGCACAGAAAGCCAGTTTCCTGCAACACATTCTAGTGTGAACTGGTCCTAACCTTACAAAATTTTCTCCAAAAGGAGATTTATGCTGGCCATCCACAGCTCAGATTTTGGTCAGAATTCGAGCTGGGAGTGGCCTTGTTGGCACCCTATAAATTTGGATTTTTTTTAAATATTCATGTGTTTATTTTAAATCCTTGTGTGTCGTCCTAGAACAGGGGTGTCAAACTCAAATTCATTGCAGGCCGCATCAGCATTATTGGTGTCCTTAAAAATATAAATAAAATAAAATATTATAATTATATGTATACAGGGACTTTTTTTCTCAGAGAATAGGTGCAGGAACTCATCCAAGCCCCCCCCCCCCACTGAACTGCATCGAACTGTGGGTGTGGCCAAATTGCAGTGTGAGGATCTTAAAGGGGCAATAAATACCAGGGGTGCGTTATGTTCAGAGTTCAGGGGTGCACTACGTACAGAGTGCAGAGTTCAGGGGTGCACTACGTACAGAGTGCAGAGTTCAGGGGTGGGCTACGTACAGAGTGAAAAGTTCAGGAGTGTCTTACATACAGAATGCAGAGTTTGGGGGTGTGCTATGTACAGAGTGCAGAGTTCAGGGGCGTGCTACATACAGAGCGCAGAGTTCCAGGTCGTGCTATGTATAGAGCACAGAGTTCAGGGGTGCGTTATGTGCATAGTGCAGAGTTCAGGGGTATGTTATGTACAGAGTGCAGTGTTTAGGAGTGCATTATGTACAGAGTGCAGAATTCAGGGGTCTGCTACGTACAGTGTGCAAAGTTCAGGAGTGTCTTGCGTACAGAGTGCAGAGTTCAGGGGTCTGCTACGTATAAAGTGCAGAGTTCAGGGGCGTGCTACGTACAGAGTGAAGAGTTCAGGAGAGTCTTACGTACAGAATGCAGAGTTCCGGTGTGTGTTACGTACCGAGTGCAGAGTTCAGGGGTGTGTTAAGATCAGAGTGCAGAGTTCAGGGGTGTATTATGTACAGAGTTCTGGAGTGACTTACATACAGAGTGCAGAGTTCAGGAGTGTCTTACATACAGAGTGCAGAGTTCAGAGTGTCTTACGTACAGAATGCAGAGTTCAGGGGTGTGTTACGTACAGTTTGCAGAGTTCAGGGGTGTGCTACGAACAGAGTGTAGAGTTTAGGGGTGTGTTATGTACAGAATGCAGAGTTCAGGGGTGTGTTATGTACAGAGTGCAAAGTTTAGGGGTGTGTTACGTGCAGAGTTCATGGGTGTGCTACGTACAGAGTGCAGAGTTCGGGAGTATCTTATGTACAGAGTGCAGAGTTCAGGAGTGCATTATGTACAGAGTGCAGAGTTCAGGGATGTGTTATATACAGAGTGCAGAGTTTAGGGGTGTGTTACATACAGAGTGCAGAGTTCAGGGGTGTGCTATGTACAGGGCGCAGAGTTCACGGGTGTGTTATGTACAGAGTGCAGAGTTCAGGGGTGTGCTACGTAATGAGTGCAGAATTTAGGGGTGCGCTGTGTACAGAGTACAGTGTTTAGGGATGCATTTCATACAGAGTGCAGAGTTCAGAGGTGTTCTATGTACAGAGTGCAGTGTTCAGGGGTGTGCTACGTACAGAGTGCAGTGTCTAAGTGTTTGCTATGCACAGTGTGCAGTAATCAGCTCTTTTACAGGCTGCTCACATCCCACTTTCACCCCTACCCTTGGTGCGAGGGCCGCATGAAATGGCCTGGAGGGCTCGATTCGGCCTGCAGGCCTTGCGTTTGATTCGTACCCTAGAATGTCCCTATTTTCTTTTTCCTGTTGTAGTTATTTGCTGGTTTTGAGTGATGACACTTTAGGATTTTAGCCCAGTGTCACCCTACCTCTCTCTACTCCTTCTCTGAAGCTCATCCTGCACTATGATGAATTTTCGGGGGATAGAGCTGAGCAACATTCTTTGACAGAGTCACATTGACCCTATAAGAGCGATGATCCCTGGGGTCAGCCTGTCTGGATTAAGTATGGCGGCATCAATATGCTACGTCAGCTGTAAAGCCAACAAAGAGCTTAAATCCTTTTTTGACCTGCAGGAATATGACGTCTCTACTCAATCTCATTTTCTGCTGCTCGCAGTTCTGAATATAGCGGACATAGAGACTCTGCATGCACTAGCCAATAGCAAACAGTTCAATTTTTCATCACAACAACATTTAGAATAGTACAGAAAAGACAGATTATTACTGACAGTTTGCCTTATATTTACATATTTTGTATGTTTATAGCCTCCCTGGTCCTATGTCACAGTGTTCTTCATCTCTTTTATCACCATCTTGAATTGCTATGTTTAAGGCTACATTCATATAGCGGGATATCTGTGGCCAGGGGTGGCTGCTGGCAAGATTTAGCAGATTCTTGACGGCTGCTGTAAACACTGCCTGCATACATTGTGTGCAACCAGCTGCAGCTATCAGCGGCAATTGTCAGATTTGTACAAGTTAGTGACAGGCCAGAGGCCAGTGCTGTTTACACCTGTAGCACCCTCCTAGTCAGGTGCTAGATAGGCAGTATAGTTTTTGGCTCTGGCTGCTTATCAGCAGAGCAACAGGCCAAAGTTATGTGCTTTCTGTTTACCAGGGAGCAAGATTTACCGTTAGACCTGTTCCATGTATCCACTGTTTTTCATCTGGGCTGAGGGAGTGTCCCCACTGTGTCCAATAGTGAGGCATGTTGGACGGTGGAGGAAACCCAGCCAGTGACACACAGGGTTTGATATCTATCCCATGGGTTTGGCACAGAAGGGGTGCATCATTGGATAGGGTATAAAAGCCAAGGGCACATGTGGCAAGGGGACTTTGGGCGGGAAGCCAGGTCCCGGAAAGGAGGGTGAAGGCTGTCTCTCCTTCTGTGGCTGTGGATGGTGGTCACAGGCAGCCGGCCTGGTGAACCAGATTGTGGGGCTGAATCCAGAGGTCCAGGAAAGCTGACTGGTGGAGTTGGAGGCAACGGTGACTCTGGAAAAACAGTGTCCGTGAGTACAGAGGAACTTACCCGGGGATCTGCCCAGGAAGGGGACCACTCCAGAGGATAGAGTCAGTGGATGGGTGTCAGCACACACAGTGAGAGAGAAAGGGGGTGCCCAGTTTAGAACCCTGAAGAGAATTGCAAGCAGGAACACTTAAAGTATCTTCACTTCAGTGGCAGAGTGAAGCAGCGGCCTTGCCGCATCCTAAAGTCAGTTGTCCTCAATACTGTGAATAGTTATCAGTTGGAGTATCCCACTCATCCCTTCTCCTATCCAAGTTCTAAATAAAACTACAAAACAACATCCCCTGGACTGATCATTGACTCAGCCAAGAACTTAAAGTGATAATTTTCTGCAAGCAGTTCCTACGAGTAACCCAGGGGAATCCAGAAAGTGTTTTATCCAGCAGCCCTCTAGGGGGCAGTGCTACACACCTAACCAGTTATTCAAGTGGTGTGTACCGAGCCTCTGACTGACCCTGGATGCAGCCAGCGTACATCCAGGGTCAGAATTTCTGCAGAGTTTTGGACCCACACAAATTGGCTGCAGGCTCTGACCAGACAATGGGGAAAGCTAATAGAGTTCTGGGATGTAGCAGGGGGAGGGAGATCCTGATTCCCCAATATAGATCTTTATATCACTAGAGGGACCACCAGCAGGATTTTTACATTTTTTTGGGAGGGAATTTCATATAAAAAATGTGAAAAATATTGTTATTTTTTCAAAATTGACGCTCTTTTTTTGTTTATAGCGCAAAAAATAAAAATCGCACAGGTGATCAAATACCACCAAAAGAAAGCTCTATTTGTGGGGAAAAAAGGACATCAATTTAATTTGGGTACAGCATTGTACGACTGCGCAATTGTCCGTTAAAATAACACAGCGCCGAATCGCAAAATATGGCCTGGTCAGGAATGGGGTAAAATCTTCCAGTCTTAAAGCGGTTAAAAATACGCTCATCGAGAACTTGTTTGTCAAAGACATGTAGCTAAATACATTTTGGCCTAAATATATGACAAAAATTGAATATATAGGATATTTTTTAACTGTCAAAGTAGAAAAATATTGTTATTTTTTCAAAATTGTCGCTTTTTTTTATTAATATCGCAAAAAATGAAAAGCGCAGAGGTGATCAAATACCAACAAAAGAAAGCTCTGTTTGTGGGAAGAAAAGGACGTAAATTTCGTATGGGTACGGCGTTGCATGACCGCGCAATTGTCAGTTAAAGTTGCACAGTGCTGAATCGCAAAAAGTGGCCCGGACGTAAAGACAGCAAAATCCTCCGGTGGTAAAGTGGTTAATCAATGTAAATTGGGAATTCCGCGCTTATGGAAATAATTTAAGGCTGCAGCCTACCTCTAAATATAGTCTATAAAGTCTATATCAAATAAGTGTGAGGATAGTGAGGTGGGTGGCGCTGCCTAAAAATGTAAGGGTCTTATTATATTAGAATAATATTAATAGGGTATCTAACACCACAATAAATATATTAAAATTAAGGCATAGCACAAATCATCAACAGTATAAAAAATATATATAAAAAATGCATAAAGTGAAAAAAAAGTGATAATTGGTTGGTGATAATATGACGCAAAAAAAAATGATAAATAATGGTATAAATATAAAGTGCTTAGTGAACAGTAGGTGACCAATGTGAGTACAATAATATCAAAACCAGTAAATGACTAAATAGAGTACAAAGGTGAATTGAGTAAACAATAATAGGTACAAGGTGACTCAGTGTTAAATAAGTCCAAATATTCCGTTGGTGATAGTAAATAAATTAATAAATAAATATAATAATGGCTAATAGTGGTTGGGTGCAAGCATTCATCAGAAATGTGACAGTATAAATAAACCAATAAGGTGAAGACTGTAGCTATAAATTTATAAAAGTAAACGGTAAAAAGTCCATTAAGTGATTATATTGTGGATAAAACGCTTCAAATAACTTTGATGGGTGATTCTCGAGGTGATCCAGGTACTGCGTGCCGGGTGAGGAAACCAGTGCTCTCCTTTCGATATATCCCGCACTCACCAGAGCTCGGCACCCCTGCAGGGGTAACCAGCGTGTTGTTAACAAGGTATTCCCTCAGCCAGGCAAATCCTGTGTATCGGTCTCATCAAAGGTTATTCCTGGATCATCTAACTCATACGTGCAATGTATTCAGTAAATCGATTCAGCCTCATGTATGGTTCCCATCCATCAATTGTATATGCAATTCCCAGGTCATGTACAAGAAGAAGACCTCATATAGTGAAGTACTGTTTAACCACTTTACCACCGGAGGATTTTGCTGTCTTACGTCTGAGCCACTTTTTGCGATTCGGCACCGTGCGACTTTAACTGACAATTGCGCGGTCATGCAACGCCATACCCAAATGAAATTTACGTCCTTTTTTCCCCACAAACAGAGCTTTCTTTTGGTGGTATTTCATCATCTCTTGCGATATTAATAAAAAAATGCGACAATTTTGAAAAAATAACAATATTTTTCTACTTTGACAGTTAAAAAATTTCCAATATATTCAATTTTTGTCATATATTTAGGCCAAAATGTATTAAGCTACATGTCTTTGACTAAAAAATTCTCAATGAGCGTATTTTTAACCGCTTTAAGACCGGAAGATTTTACCCCATTCCTGACCAGGCCATATTTTGCGATTTGGCACTGCGTTAATTTAACGGACAATTGCACGGTCGTGCGATGTCGTACCCAAATTAGATTGATGTCCTTTTTTTCCCCACAAATAGAGCTTTCTTTTGATGGTATTTGATCACCTGTGCGATTTTTACTTTTTGCGCTATAAACAAAAAAAAAAGCGTCAATTTTGAAAAAATAACAATATTTTTCACATTTTTTTATATGAAATCCCCCAAAAATGTAAAAATCAAAATTTTTTAACATTTTAGTCCAATTTGTTTTCTGCTACATATTTTTGGTAAAAAAAAAGTCACAATAAGCGTATTTTGATTGGTTTGCGCAAAAGTTATTGCGTTTACTAACTAAGGGAAAGATTTCTGTCATTTTTGGTGTTTATTTTTTTTTAATGAGTAATGGCGGCGATCTGCGATTTTTTTTTTGCGGGATTGCGACATTGCGGCGGACAGATCGGACCCTTGACTGACATTTCTGACACTTTTGGGGGCACCAGTGACATTACTACAGTAATCAGTGCTATACATATGCACTGTTACTGTAAAAATGACACTGGCAGGGAAGGGGTTAATTTTTATTGGAGAGGGAGGGGTTAATGTATGCCTGGTGCTTAATGACGTGTGTGGGGGGAGGGGACTGTGTGACACAGGGACAGATCGCAGGTTCAGCTATGCTGAATCCTGCAATCTGACCCTGCCTGTCACTTAGGAGATCCGCCCGCTTTGTTTACACAAGCGGGCAGATTTCCACACTAGATCCCCGACGATCGGGTGATCACCGCCGCTCCTCCCCTGGCCCGACTCCCGCTGTGACTGAATACAGCGGGAGCGAGCCTCCGGCGGCGCGCGCGCGCAGCCGAGAGAGGGGAATGTCTGGTGACGTAGGTCTACGTCGCCAGGCGATAACGAGCCACTGTGCCGCAGTAGCAGCACAGTGAGCAGACGTAAAGTGGTTAAATTCACTACTTTATTTAGATAAAAAATATAGTACTCACATTTAAAATGCAGGTAAACGAGCATGAAATTATTTAGGGACCACAAAACCCTCTTTAGCGGTTACATCCGGGACGCTATGCGTTCCAGCCGCCGGATCTGCATTCCAGTGGAGCGGAAATGACGTAATTACGCTCAAAATGACATTAATCGCACAGACTGAGACTGAGTCATCGCACAAACATGCGATTTGGACATTTGCTGGAATGTAGATGTTTAAGTATCACTAGAGGGATCACCAACAGGAGGATGGAGGTCCTAATTCCCCAACAAACCTTTAGTTATTACTAGAAAGATCAACAGAAGGAGGAAGGAGGTGGGGGGGTCTTTTGTTGGTTGTGATTTTTTTGGGGGGAATTGGGGGGCAGCATTTCTTTCTTGGACTCAGGCAGCTCAATGCCTTGAGCCATCCCTGATTCCAAATAAAAGGGAATGGAGGAAAGTGAATTAAACCCAGTTGTCTGGAGCCGGTGATCTTTGTTCCTTCATGCATATCAAGGCTTCATATTAAAGCGGAGTTCCACCCAAAAGTGGAACTTCCACTTTACTGTATGTAGTCCTAACCCCCTGACATGCCACATTTGGCATGTCATTTTTTTTGGGGGGGGGGGAGCGGATACCAAGTTTTGACAGGTACCCGCTCCCACTTCCGTTTTGAGCGTCGAGGCGCCCCGAGCAGAAATTCTCCTCTCCCCCTTCCTCCCTGCAATCTTCTGGGACATGCCAGAGGTCCCAGAAGATTGCCGGCCAATCAAGACGCGCAGCGCAACTCGCGCATGCGCAGTGCGTACCCGGATGTGAAGCCTCAAGCTGTCACAGCCGGGTGCCCATACCAGTGATGCCGGCGCCGCCAAGACCAGGGGGAGAGGATCGAGGCTCCTGCCGGGCGCTTCCCTGGATCGTGGGACAGGTGAGTGTGTGTTTATTAAAAGTCAGCAGATACACTTTTTGTAGCTGCCGACTTCTAATAAACACAGAAAAGGCCGGAACACCGCTTTAACCACTTTCAAACCATCCGCCGCAATTATACAGAGGCAGGTCGGCAGGTTCCTGTAAATCACCAAACCTGTACAGCGGCCTGCGAGAGAGATCCTGGGGCTGCGCGCACGCCCACTCGCCAGCAGGGAAGCCAATCTACGAGACCGGCAGACCGCGATTGCTGTCGGCACCCGCGATTGCTCCCTGTGGAGAAAGAACGGCGGTCTGCTGTTTTAAACACAGCAGACCATTCGTTGTTCTCTCTGTAATCAATACAGAGCTCCTGTGTTCCTCCTATTTAGGATCACAGGTCTCTGTATTGGTTTTACAAGCCCACCCCCCCCCCCCACAGTTAGAAAACAACCCCTAGCTCACACTTAACCCTTTGATCGCCCCTGGGTTAACCCCTTCCCTGCCAGTGTCATTATTACAGTAACAGTGCATATTTTTATTGTAGTAATGTCACTGGTCCCCCCAAAAGTGTCAAAAAATGTCAGTTAGGGGTCCGATCATTCCGCCACAATGTCGCAGTCCCGCTAAAAATCGCTGATCGCCTCCATTGCTAGTATAAAAATAAAAATAAATAAACATGACATAACTCTTTCCCCTAGTTTGTAGACCTGAAAACTTTTGCGCAAACCAATCAAAATATGCTTATTGGGATTTTTTTTTTCTACCAAAAATATGTAGCAGAATACAAACTGGCCTAAAATGATGAAAAATTTTGATTTTTAATTTTTAATTGGGAATGTTATATAGCAGAATGTGAAAAATATTGTTTTTTTTTTTTTTCCAGAATTGTCGCTCTCTTTTTGTTTATAGCGCAAAAAATAAAAATCGCAGAGGTGATCAAATAGCACCAAAGGAAAGCTCTATTTGTGGGAAAAAAAGGACATACATTTTATTTGGGTACAGCATCGCACGACCGCGCAATTGTCTGTTAAAGTAACGCAGTGCCGAATCGCAAAAAAATGGCCTGGTCATTAAGGGGGAAAATCTTCCGGTCCAGAAGTGGTTAACTGGAATGAACTATTACATGTTTCGCTTGCAGCTTCAATATATTGCATAGGCACATGAGTCTCTATAACAGCAATTTGAAACCTTTTGTACTGATTGAAAAAGGACTCACAGTTATAATTTTGTTGCAAAGATCAATACCCCTGCTAGGCTAGCTCTGTTTAGAGGTCAATACTTTGTGTCTTTACATTTATTTTCTGCTTTTTACCAGCCAATAACAAGTCTTCCCAAGTGTTTTCTCAAGTGTCTTTAAAGAGGTTGTAAACCCATAAAAATTTATTTATTTTTTTTCAACCTGAAAGAGAAACACATAATCAGCTAGTATGCATCGCATACTAGCTCATTATGAAATACTTACCTTAGAACGAGCCCCCGCCGTGCCGTCCGCTCACCTCTATGACGGGCGACATGTCCAGTCGCCCGTCTTCCGGGATCGTGGCATCCGGCCATCTGATTGGCTGGAGCCGCGGTGACGTCACTCCTGCGCATGCGCGCGGAAGCCGACAGTCACGGCACGGGGCTCTGAAGGAACGGCACCAGCGGCCGTTCCTTTAGAGCGCATGCGCCAGTGACATCACTGGATGCATCTAAGGTAAATATCTCCTAAACGGTACATGTTTAGGAGATATTTACAGTACCTATAGGTAAGCCTTATCATAGGCTTACCTATAGGTAAAAGTTGCAGAGGAGGGTTTACTTCCTTTTTAATCACACTTGTATAAAGTACTCGAAACCCATACTTGAGTAATAGTACAAGTGCTCGATCAAAAAGTGACTTGAGTAGAAGTACTAAAGTATTCAACATTTTTTGTACTTAAGTATTGCAAGTAGTTTTTTTTTGTTAAATATTGCTACTCAAGTACTGAAAGTAAAAGTACAAGTACTGTGTTATGTAGTTTTTAAAGAAAGAAGTCAAAAGTTTGAACATCATATTGTTTTTTTATTATTTCAAATGATTAACCTAAAGGACAATCACAATTCCTTTGGCTGTACACATGACATTATACACATTTTTTTGAGCTTCATGAAACCTGCCATCTACTGTTCTGGCAGTGGTAATTTTCAGAATCGTAACGAGTAACTATGCAGCACAAAACAGGAGAATTATCAAAAAAAAAAAAAAAAAAAAAAAAAAAAGATTAGTTAAACCCACAAGGGCTTTTTTACCATTATTATTCCTTTATATTGGCTTTTGAAATTTACAAATGCAGCAATTTAGAAATTGGATGAAAGGCTTAACATTGGGAAATGCTTTTTAAATGATAAATAGTGCATTTTATATACAATTATATAGATCAGACCAAAATGAGGGAGGAATGAGGGACAGAGGGACATTGCTCCAAATCGGGGACAGTCTCTCGAAGTCAGGGACAGTTGGGAGTTGTGCATTAAAAACAGAGATATTTTTTTTAATTATAGAGCAAAAAGTAAAAATCACACAGGGGATCAAATACCACAAAAGAAAGCTCTGTTTGTGGGAAAAAAAAGGACGTCAATTTCATTTCGGTACAGTGTCGCACGACCGCGCAATCGTCCGTTAAAGTCACGCAGTGCCGAATTGCAAAATAGGGCCTGGTCATTGAGCAGCCAAATCCTCTGGGGGCTTAAGTGGTTAATCAATATAGTAGCGCCGCAATATCTGCCCATTTGTTGTTACTATTGCGAATAGTCTTCCACTTTTTTCTGGCTGCTAATTATTACGTACTGTTAGCGCGGTATATCTTCTTTTCTAAGAGGTTAAGATAAACTACGTGGAAGTGAATTGCAAAATAAACAGGCAAAAAATTATTTTGGGGGAGCATACCCATGTATTTCTAAAGCTGCTGCAGCTATGAACCAAAAGACATATATATTAAAAAAGAATAGCGCGCAAATGCAAAAGAAATTACTACCAAATCTGAAGACAATCCATAAATAAAAATGGGGGTTTGGTCCCACCATATGGCCATATCGTGCTCAAGCCCACCACTACGTCAAAGTACCCCATTATCAGTGGGTCCTACACTATCCATGAAAAATTACAAAGCCAGGATCGTTGTGTCTTTGTGCCACCATCACATCGTTCAATGCAGAGCTATTTATTGATCAAAGTATAAAGCAACGCTTGGGAGCACGTAGCCCCTTCATCAGGCTTACAGTGACTGTCTGATGAAGGGACTTTGTGCTCCCAAACATCCGTTTACACTGTGATCAATAATTAGCTCTGCAATGAGCAAACGATGAGCTGGTTGAGACTTGATGTTTGACAATCCCTGACAGCGGCGCCATCCACTTTCCATCACTACAGCACTCAATATCATTACGCTGGGTAGATGTCTGGTGTGCACCATTTCTTTCTATATTCACAAAGCCAAACAGTCATTTTCACCCAAGAGACAGAGAGAGACATGGGATGCGTGAGGTGTAAATCCTGCAGTATAAGGCGCTGTGTATACAATGATAGATTGCTTTCTGTCAGTCTCAATCTGTGGTGTTTAATGTCAGAGGATCAATCTGTTCTGTGAGCAGGAAAGAGCTTTATTGAGAGATGGAAATCAAATCCTCCCTATTTTCCATTCAGTGATTTTCCACTTGTAGAACATTTTGGAGAGAAAGTTTAATGGCCAGGTCACTAGACATGTGCAGAACGAAAAAAATGTGTTTTGTTTCTTTTTGTTTTGATTTGTTATTTGCCTAAATTCGTTTAGTTCAATTTGTTTAGTTTATTTGTATTCGAACTGATTAAAATTTTCCAAATTTGAATTTGCATAGTTTTCAAATAAATTTTGAATATTTTTCAAATTTGAAAAGTTTTCAAACTCGAATTAGAAAAAGTTTTCAAATTCAAAAAGTTTTTCGAATTCCAAAAAAGTGTTCAAATTGTTTTCCAATTTTACAAATACAGTAAAATAGATAAGAAGATTAACGAATAGAATAGAAAAAAATATAATAGAATAGAAAAGAATATAACAGAAAATAAAAGAGTAGAATATAATAGAGTAAAACAGAACAAAATAGAATAGAAAATATAATAACAGAATAGAATAGAATAAAAAAAAAATTGAATAAAATAGACTACAACCATCTTCTGAAATTCAAATATAAATTAATAAAATACAAAATAATAGAATAATAAAAAAAAAACAATAGAATAGAGTAGAAAAAATATAACCACTTCCCAAAAATTAAATAGAATCAATTGGAATTTGAATATAATGGAAAATAATAGATTAGAATAGAATAGAAAATAACAGAATAGTATAGAAAAAAACAATAGAATAGAATATAAAAAATATAACCATCTTCATATTCTAATCTATTCTTTTCTATTATATTTCAAATTGAATTGATTCTATTTGAATTTTGGAAAATGATTATAATATTTCTATTCTATTTTATTCAATTGGTTTTTTGAACTCTATTCCTTTTCTATTTCTTTTTTCTATTCTATTCTTTTCTATTCTATTCTTTTCTTTTCAAAATATATTTAAAATGTATTCTATTTAAAATTAGAATTTCAGAAAATGGTTTCATTCACTCTATTCTATTCCATTCTAGTCTGTTGTTTTTTTCTATACTATTCTGTTATTTTCTATTCTATTCTAATATATTATTTTCCATTCTATTTAAATTGACTCTATTTTAGTATTTGAGCTTTGGGAAATGGTTATATTCTTTCTATTCTATTTTCTATTACATTCTATTGTTTTTTTTTATATATATTCTTTTCTATCCTACTATAGTCTTTTCTGTTATTTACTATTCTATTCTTTTTTGTATTTTTTTTTAATTTAAATGTATTCTATTCGAAATTAGATTTCCAGAAGATAGTTAGTTATATTCTTTCTATTTTATTCTATTCTTTTTTTGCTATTCTATTCTATTTTTTTCTATTCTATTCATTTACTTTATATTTTATTTTATTCTGTTTGGAAATTGAAAAACAAAAGCAAAAAATATTCAAATTCAAAAACTTTTCGAATTTGAAATTTTTTCTAATTAGAAAACTAGTCGAAATTGTTTCCAAAACTATTTGAATCTATTTGAATTTGAATTTCAGCCAAATTTTTTTCAGTTATTTTTTCGGGTTAGTTTAAATTCGATTCTATTGTAATTCGAAGATTCAGGAACATCCGAATTTCCCGAAAATGAAAAATGTGTCCAAATTTCAATTCAGGACGAAACAAACTGCACATGTCTATAGGTCACCCAAGATTGATATATGGGCAATGGATGGAGAGAGATGGACTCTGTTTCCCACTGGCTTCTTCTATGTCTACAGATCACTATTTCAAAATGTTTCAATAGCTAAAATGTTTTTTTTTTTTGTTAGACTGTGGAAGTGCTAGTATCTCTGCCAGGTTTTTAGCACTGGATCAGGATTTGAGTAGATATTTGTATTTGCTGATATTTTTGTTAAGAGATTTGATCTGTCAGTGGATTCATCTCTAAAATCTGATGGGTCAGATAGGCATTGAGGGTCCAATGGATGGATCTCTAATATCTGATTGATCAGATAGACCTTTAAGGTTCAATAATATGTATCTCTAAGATCAGATGGGTCAGATAGATGCCTAAGATCTGATGGGTCAGATAGACCTCTAAGGTTCAATGGATAGATCTCTAAGAACTGATGGGTCCAATAGACCTCTAAGCTCCAGTGGATGGATCTCTAAAATCCAGTGGGTCAAATAGACATTTAAGGTCCAGTGGATTGATTTCTAAGATCTGATGAGTCAGAGTGACCTCTAAGACCCAATGGATGGATCTGTAAGAACTGATGAGTTTGACAGACCTCTAAGGTCCAGTGGATGGATCTCTAAGATCTGATGGGTTAGATAAACCTTTAAGGTCCAATGTATGGATCTCTAAGATCTGATGGATCCAATAGACCTCTAAGGTTCAATGGAGGGATCTCTAAGATCTGATGGATCCGATAGACCTCTAAGGTTCAATGGAGGGATCTCTAAGATCTGATGAGTCAGATAGAACTCTAAGGTCCAATGGATAGATCTCTAAGAACTGATGGGTCCAATAGGCCTCTAAGCTGCAGTTGATGGATCTATAAAATCTTATGGGTTAGATAGACATTTAAGGCCCAATGGATGGATTTCTAAGAACTGATGAGTCTGAGAGACCTCTAAGTTCCAATAGATTGAGCTCTAACCTCTAAGGTCTAGTGGATGGATCTCTAAGAACTGATGGGTTAGATAAACCTTTAAGGTCCAATGAATGGATCTCTAAGATCTGATGGGTCAGATAGATTTCTAAGGTCCAATGGATGGATCTATAAAAGTCAATGCAAAAAGGGAAAGGCTGGCGGCATAAAAATTGGCTAAAACGTTATTCTTTATTAATACAGGTGAAGAACAGCCATACAATTCATGCCTTAATGACAGCTAAAATGTGTTGGCCTTTTATGGCTGTTTTTCACCTGTATTAATCAAGAACATTGTTTTAGCAGATTTTCATGGTGCCAGACTGTCCCTTTTTGCATTGACTGAGTATAGAGGTTTGCAAAAACTTCCTAGGTTGTGTGCTGTGTTCCTGAAGTTGACAAGGAATTATACAGGAGGTAGTAGCTCGGATGCACCTGTTCCAGGTGGATCTATAAGATCTGAGAGTTTAGAAGAAGAGGTCCCCAGATTGCTAATAGTTTTGGCAGCATGAAGAAAGAACCAGATGTATGGTTAAGAGTCCAGTTTATTCTCTATTTGTAAAAAGAATAGCCAACGTGTTTTAGTGACTTAACTAATCCGCCTTCATCTGGGTTGTACTTCTGCCGTACCGGAAAAAAATACCCTTGAAATGCACCCCTCAAAGGATAAACATTTGTTAAGTGAAATAAGCTGTAATACCTACCTTGCTATTCACTCCAGCAGGCTCTGGCACTCTCCTCTTCTCTTTGGTTTGTTGGCAGCAAGCCCTCGATAGCCTCACATACCATTTAGAACTGTTGACCATTGTTGTGGAAATTTTATTAATATTTATGTGGACATTTATTTAGGATGTATTTTTAGTTAAATTGCCATTATATCTCCCAGTGTCAGTTTACCGGTAATCGCTATGCACAGCGAATATGGCTTTAACTGGCATTGAGGAAAGACCAGACCTGTAGATGTGAAATCTTCCATTAAATGGAGACTGCACGCTACTTGTAGCCTGATCGTCCTTATCAGTGGTGCCGGTCCGGGTCTATGACAGTGCAAGGAGAACTCCACCGCACAAATTTATATCAGCCAGCCAGGGCCCAGGTATTCACTGCGGGGATATGTTTGTGATGTGGAATTCTTATCTTTTTAATAATATCTGCCCTTTACCAGGATTAATGGCTGGCATCTTTCTGTCATTTGTGATCCATATGATTAAAAATACTGCTGCTATTGTCTTTTGCAGATATAATAAAGTCCCATTCACTGGAACAATAGCATGATCACTATCAAATATGGTTTTTATGAACTATATTATATAGGATCCACTCTAACAGGTTATGTTGAGAGTGCATGCTTGTGAATTAGCGTGGCCGAGTCCATGAGAACCCATGTGGCAGCCATGTTGGCAGTTAGAGTCTCTGCACACGGCCGTGTTATTCCATAAACATTCACTCCTTTTCTATTGTACTTTTGAAAGTATACATGTCTGTGATTGGTGGCTTTGAAGCCACTCCCTTGTAACCCCCTTTTGTTCTGTAAATAAACCTGAGCTCTGCTCTGTAGGATACAGAGAGAATCTTCAGTTGGCATCAAATTGACTACAGTGAGCGTCTGTTTCTTTGTCGCCGAGCGATTGGCTAACCTTATACAAAAGAGCTGTACATTGTACTCTTCAGTACAAGGGATTAATGGCGCTTGGTGCGTATTAATATCCACAAGTGTGCTTTTCAGCACAGCAAAGTTTTCAGCGCACCGAGCAAATTGTTATGCTCGAAGCTCCATTAATTTCCATGACACCATGCATTGTACCTGATGACATGAGGCTTGAGGGGACCAGTCACATAGTATGTAGGAAGCCTGTCAGAGTAAAGAACAAGGTAAGTATATATATATATATATATATATATATATATTGTGGGAGATTAGCTCGGTGGCGGGGGCGTGGATGACCCCTTTGGGGGGTGCGTTTACACAGGGAGATAGCCGAAAAGTGGTTGCAAATAACAGTTTGGTTTATTCTTGCAGTTTACTTACCTACGGAGTCTGTCCCCAACCTACTGTTGGAGCAAACTTTGCTGATCCTACAGCAGACTCTCAATAGTCCATGTTTTATCCCACATCGAAATAGTTCAAGACCTCACCTTGAGTAGTCTTCAGTCTTAATTAATTTCCCCTTTACACAGGAAATGTCCATTGGTTTCTTTTCACATAGAAACGATCCAAGACTTCACTTCGAGTAGTCTTCACACTTGTTACCCTCCTCAGCCACATCGCTTCAGGAGGTCTTCCCCATGCTCACACAGCTTTCAGGGGGCACACATCTGACTGTCCTCCTCTCCCCATGCCCACACAGCGGCAGGAGGCAGCAATTCTTAGACTTCCTTTGGACAAATTATAGAGGCCTTCATTTCCTCATTCTGAACAGCTGAATGGTTTTCAACTTCCTGCTGGCTATCTCTGCAGCCAACACCCTATAGTAATTGGTGAACTTTCCAAACCAGGTGGAAATGTATCTCCTGTCTGTGACTACATTCACAGATTTACCTGACTTCCTGTCACAATATATATATATATATATATATATATCTTCAAAAACTATAAAATCAGTACGTCAACACAATGTTATAAGGACAATATCAGCAACTGTACAGTTTCAAGCAACCTTGCTCTTCCTCAAGCCATGTGCTTGAGGAAGAGCAAGGTTGATTGAAACTGTACAGTTGCTGATATTTTCCTTATTAGGCTTCATGCACACCGGACGTTTTTGCAGCTGCTTTTAGGGGTGTCAGGCGGTTTTTTTTCTGCCTCTAAACTCCCCTCCATGTTAGCCTATGTGTCCATAGGCTTTTTAGAGGCAGTAAAAAAAAAAAAAAAAACATTGCCAGTGTGTCCAGGAGCAGCAGAGTTTTTGCATCTAACAAGAGAAGATTTACAAGAGAAGATTTACAATTAACAAGTGAAACGCCATATACTATATATATATATATATATATATATATACAGTGGGTACGGAAAGTATTCAGACCCCCTTAAATTTTTCACTCTTTGTTATATTGCAGCCATTTGCTAAAATCATTTAAGTTCATTCTTCTTCCTCATGAATGTACACATAGCACCCCATACTGACAGAAAAACACAGAATTGTTGACATTGTTGCAGATTTATTAAAAAAGAAAAACTGAAATATTACATGGTCCTAAGTATTCAGACCCTTTGCTCAGTATTTAGTAGAAGCCCCCTTTTGATCTAATACAGCCAGGAGTCTTTTTGGGAAAGATGCAACAAGTCTTTCACACCTGGATTTGGGGATCCTCTGCCATTCCTCCTTGCAGATCCTCTCCAGTTCTGTCAGGTTGGATGGTAAACGTTGGTGGACAGCCATTTTTAGGTCTCTCCAGAGATGCTCAATTGGGTTTAAGTCAGGGCTCTGGCTGGGCCATTCAAGAACAGTCACGGAGTTGTTGTGAAGCCACTCCTTCGTTATTTTAGCTGTGTGCTTAGGGTCATTGTCTTGTTAGAAGGTAAACCTTCGGCCCAGTCTGAGGTCCAGAGCACTCTGGAGAAGGTTTTTGTCCAGGATATCCCTGTACTTGGCCGCATTCATCTTTCCCTCGATTGCAACCAGTCGTCCTGTCCCTGCAGCTGAAAAACACCCCCACAGCATGATGCTGCCACCACCATGCTTCACTGTTGGGACTGTATTGGACAGGTGATGAGCAGTGCCTGGTTTTCTCCACACATACCGCTTAGAATTAAGGCCAAAAAGTTCTATTTTGGTCTCATCAGACCAGAGAATCTTATTTCTCACCATCTTGGAGTCCTTCAGGTGTTTTTTAGCAAACTCCATGCAGACTTTCATGTGTCTTACACTGAGGAGAGGCTTCCGTCGGGCCACTCTGCCATAAAGCTCCGACTGGTGGAGGGCTGCAGTGATGGTTGACTTTCTACAACTTTCTCCCATCTCCTGACTGCATCTCTGGAGCTCAGCCACAGTGATCTTTGGGTTCTTCTTTACCTCTCTCACCAAGGCTCTTCTCCCCCGATAGCTCAGTTTGGCCGGACGGCCAGCTCTAGGAAGGGTTCTGGTCGTCCCAAACGTCTTCCATTTGAGGATTATGGAGGCCACTGTGCTCTTAGGAACCTTAAGTGCAGCAGAAATCTTTTTGTAACCTTGGCCAGATCTGTGCCTTGCCACAATTCTGTCTCTGAGCTCTTCAGGCAGTTCCTTTGACCTCATGATTCTCATTTGCTCTGACATGCATTGTGATCTGGAAGGTCTTGTATAAACAGGTGTGTGGCTTTCCTAATCAAGTCCAATCAGTATAATCAAACACAGCTGGACTCAAATGAAGGTGTAGAACCATCTCAAAGATGATCAGAAGAAATGGAAAGCACCTGAGTTAAATATATGAGTGTCACAGCAAAGGGTCTGAATACTTAGGACCATGTGATATTCCAGTTTTTCTTTTTTAATAAATCTGCAACAATGTCAACAATTCTGTGTTTTTCTGTCAGTATGGGGTGCTATGTGTACATTCATGAGGAAGAAGAATGAACTTAAATGATTTTAGCAAATGGCTGGAATATAACAAAGAGTGAAAATTTTAAGGGGGTCTGAATACTTTCCGTACCCACTGTATATACACAGTATCTCACAAAAGTTTTGTAAATATGTTATTATGTTATTATATCTTTTCATGTGACAACACTGAAGAAATGACACTTTGCTACAATGTAAAGTAGTGAGTGTACAGCTTGTATAACAGTGTAAATGTGCTGTCCCCTCAAGATAACTCAACACACAGCCATTAATGTCTAAACAGCTGGCAACAAAAGTGAGTACACCCCTAACTGAAAATATCCAACTTGAGCCCAATTAGCCATTTTCTCTCCCAGGTATCATTTGTCTTGTTACTGTTACAAGGTCTCAGGTGTTGAATTTGGTGTTATCGCTCTCACTCTCATACTGGTCACTGGAAGTTCAATATGGCACCTCATTGCAAAGGACTCTCTGAGGATCTGAAAAAAGAAATGTTGCTCTACATAAAGATGGCCTAAGCTATAAGGAGATTGCCAAGACCTTGAAACTGAGCTACAGCACGGTGGCCAAGACCATACAGTGGTTTAACAGGACAAGTTCCACTCAGAACAGGCCTCGCCATGGTCAACCAAAGAAGTTGAGTGCACGTGCTCAGCGTCATAGCCAGAGATTGTATTTGGTAAATAGACATATGAGTGCTGCCAGCATTATTGCAGAGGTTGAAGGGGTGGGGGGGTCAGCCTGTCAGTGCTCAGACCATACGCCGCACACTGCATCACATTGTTCTAAATGGCTGTCGTCCTAGAAGGAAGCCTCTTCTAAAGATGATGCACAAGAAAGCCCGCAAACAGTTTGCTGAAGACAAGCAGACTAAGGACATGGATTACTGGAACCATGTCCTGTGGTCTGATGAGACCATAATAAACGTATTTGGTTCAAATGGTGTCATGCGTGTGTGGCGACAACCAGGTGACAAGTACAAAGACAAGTGTGTTTTCTCTGCAGTTAAGCATGGTGGTGGGAGTGTCATGGTTTGTGGCTGCATGAGTGCTGCTGGCACTGGGGAGCTACAGTTCATCGAGGGAACCATGAATGCCAACATATACCGTGACATACTGAAATAGAGCATGATCCCCTCTCTTTGGAGACTGGGCCGCAGGGCAGTATTCCAACATGATAACGACCCCAAACACACCTCCAAAAAGACCACTGCCTTGCTAAAGAAGTTGAGGGTAAAGGAGATGGACAGGCCAAGCATTTCTCCGGACCTAAACGCTATTGAGCATCTGTGGGGCATCTTCAAACAGAAGTTGGAGGAGCGCAAGGTCTCTAATATCCACCAGCTCTGTGATGTCATCATGGAGGAGTGGAAGAGGACTCCAGATGCAACCTGTGAAGCTCTGGTGAACTCCATGCCCAAGAGGGTTAAGGCAGTGCTGGAAAATAATGATGGCCACACAAAATATTGACACTTTGGGCCCAATTTGGACATTTCCACTAAGGGGTGTACTCAATTTTGTTGCCAGCAGTTTAGACATTAATGGCTGTGTGTTGAGTTATATTGAGGGGACAGCAAATTTACGCTGTTATACAAGCTGTACACTCACTACTTTACATTGTAGCAAAGTGTCATTTCTTCACATGAAAAGATATAATAAAATATTTACAAAAATGTGAGGGGTGTACTAACTTTTGTGAGATATTGTGTGTGTGTGTGTGTATATATATGGTGAAAAGAAAAATAGGTGCGCGAACCTTTAATGAGAAAAAGGAGTGAAAAAAAGCAGCACTGAAAAATTATAAATATGTGAGGGGTTGTAACAAATGAAAAACATCAATTGCAGAGTGCGCTAAAAAATTATGGAACACAAATATTCACAAAAATGGTGATTGCTGATATTCAGCTAAACACAAAGTCTATATTCTAAATGATGAGACTGTGCAAAAGTCTTGAAAATCCAAAGAATATAGTGAGGTTGGGGAGTGATGAAGGATAAGGGTGACCTCTTCCCAAACGGTGATCCAGACAGTGCTCAAATGTACACGTGATGCACCCGGTGTTAAGAAGGGACTCTTACCAGATGATGGAGAGATGCAAACATATAGTGTATAATCCTGGAGTCCGTTAGGTCAGCTTGTAGGAGAGAATTCACAATAGGAATAAAGCGACCATCTGCTTCCAAAGTGTAGGGATCTAGAGGCTTCCACTCAAGGGGATATCGCCACCAAGAACATACCCAAGGAAGAGAAGGGGACTATAGTGCATTACCTCACTTTATTGAACCAATAAGAAAGAGTAACACTTACATTGTCAGGAGAAAAAACAGCATATGTAAAATTTTTGGATCGAGGACCTCTGCAGTAGTCCGGGATCATAGGCAACACGGCTAGCTCCCCCCGACGCGTTTCCACTAACAAGTCGGCTTCTGGGACTGGAGCTGTAGCCGTGCTGCTCGCATCTCTCATGTAAATAGTGTGGCTGATGGACACTTCCGGTGCGGCCGTGGCGAGGACCCGGAAGTGTTGTGACGCACTTCCGGTTCAAATGTTAGCCAATCACGGTATGTTAAGATGAAGACCCGGAAGTTCTAAAAAGCGCTTCCGGAGGCTTCTGCGGCCAATCACATCGGATGTCAACAAAACTCATCATCCATAACACCGGAGTATAAATAACATAACTGTTCTTATCGGTGCCAAGAATATTGGAATTGTATATGAAGGCAAGCGATTCCATCTGTCTATATAATTATCAAAAAGGAATCTATTATAAATAAAAGGCAGACAGAATTCTCTTATTAGAAGTATATGACAGATGAGTTATATTAAAAAGGGTTTAAAATTAACACATAAATTCCCTAAATTACCACAAATTTGGTCTAAGGACCCGGAAGTGGTTTTAATAATTGTGGCTAAAACATTTACTATATAAAAATATGTGAAAAATATATAAAAAATATATAATATAATTTTAAAAAATTTATTTTTAAAATTTATTTTTAAAATTTATTTTTAAAAAACATCTAGGGTCATCAAACGTTGTGTGATTTTTTTTTTTGGGGTGTGTGGCACCAAAAGTCTCCATCCGCCAATTTCACATTTATATAAACGTATATGGCCTAAATGCTAATAAAAACATGACATTAAAAAACTTAATGTAAACTCTTATTTCAAACATATAAGAGAAAATAGAGAAAAAAAAAAAAAAAAAAAAAAAAAAAAAAAAAAAGGAAGGTAATAAAGCAGGGCGGGAAGGGAAAGGTAGACCAGAAGAAACTTAGAATGTTATTATCCTATGTGGGTGTGTGGTTATTCATTATTGATGTGGGCATTAATGTCCCATTCCACATTCATACCCCATGGCTGATAGCATTTTAGTTCATGAATCCAAAACGTCTCTCTCCTGGAAATAGATCTCTTCATGTCACTCCCCCTCCAATGTGGGGAATAGCACTCAATCACAACAGCTTTCAAATTTGAGTAGCTTCTATTGTGACACTTATCATGATGGGAAGAGAGACTATGACCAGGGAAACCTATTTGTATATTGGTGAGATGTTCACCTATTCTGATACTGGGGGTCCTGATCGTTCTCCCAACATATTGTAATCCACATCCGCACGTTAGGAGATATACCGCCCCTTTGTGATGGCAAGTGGTAAAGTTTTGGATGTCATATTTTTTCTTGGTAACAGTAGAGTTGAAGGACTGAGTTCTCTGTGTGTTCAACTCTTTGCAAACCCGACATTTCTTACAGGGAAAGAAACCTTTCATATTAGAAAACATTTTCGGGATGGTGGGTTTCTCTACTGGAGTAGGGGCAATAATGTCCTTCAAATTCTTAGTCCTCCTAAAAATAATAGGGGGTCTCTCAGGAAGTGTTGGTCCTAATATTTTGTCTCCTTTTAGTATATGCCAATACTTCCTGAAGGTGTGATTGACCCACCTATAGCCAGTTGAAAATGAAGTAATAAAGGCATATTCAAACTTAGAAAAGGCACTTTCTGGTTTGGGTTTGGGCACCACTAACTCTTTTTGAGGTACATTTTTAACTTGAAGGATGTTTTGTTCCAGAATTTCCTCTTTAAACCCCTTTTCCACAAATCTATCCTTCAATATTTTACTTTGCACCTCAAAATCTTGTGAGTCAGTGCAATTACGACGTATCCTCCTAAATTGGCTGATGGGGACCGAGGTTAGCCAGTTAGGGTGATGGCAGCTATCTAGGGAGATGAACCCATTCTTGTCCGTGGGTTTAAAGAAGGTTCTCGTGCCAAATTTACTTCCCATCCTGTATATAACCAGATCTAGGAAATTTATGGATGTTTCACTGAACTGATAAGTGAGGCGAATGCCCCAATCATTGCAGTTCAGTCTATCCATAAATAATTGAAGAGAAGAGATGTCACCTTTCCACAGCAATAAAACATCATCTATGTATCTTCTCCATAGAAAGATGTTGGGTTCTCTAGCGGCATAAATATTGCGGTCCTCCCAGAGTGCCATAAACAGATTGGCAAGGCTGGGAGCAAATTTGGCTCCCATTGCCACGCCAGTCTGTTGTAAATAAAAATTCCCACCGTAGAAAAAATAATTATGCTCCATTCCGAATTGTAATAACTCAAGAATGAATATTTTTTGTTTGAGTGGGAGGTCGTAATTGCTTTCCAAAAAAGTGCTGACTGCCTCATATCCCATCTGGTGAGGTATGATGGTATACAGGGATGAAACATCCGCTGTAACCATCAATACCTCACCTTCTACGTCCAGGTTTGTAAGTTCCTGGATGCATTGGGACGTATCTTTCAAGTACGCAGGGGTTTGTTGTACCAGAGGTTGGAGGAAATGGTCCACGTATTTTCCTATTCGGGAGGTTACCGAATCTATCCCGCTTATTATTGGACGGCCCGGAGGTTTGATTAAACTTTTGTGGACCTTAGGTAAATAATAAATAAGTGGGATTCTCGGGGCTAAAGGAACAAGATGTTCTTTCTCTTTGTCATTGAGAATGCCCTCTTGGTGACCCCTCAATATCAACCGCTCTAGTTGTCTCTTGTATGAATAGGTTGGATCATTGGGAAGGATCCGATATGTGTCGCTGTCAGACAGCAAACGATCCATTTCTTCTATATAATCCTCTTTCTTAAGCAGTACAACTCCGCCTCCTTTGTCAGCAGGGCGGATAATTAAGTCTTTCCGTTCACACAGTGACTTAACTCCTGTCATTAAATCCTTCTGACGGTGATGGTGAAATTTGGCTTCATCTAGGTCTTTCAGAACAAGGTCTTTAAATACCGTGATGTTGCTACTTTTTACACCTGAAGGGTTGAAAAGTGAGGCATTTTTAAGTTTGGTATGGGTGTATGGAGAGACTTGATAGCTGGTATAATTCCTTTCCCTAGCATTTGATAGAAAATGTCTCTTCACATTGAGTTTTCTGACAAATTTGTGCACATCAATAAATGTGTCAAATTTGTTGATACCTTTCTTTGGTGCATATTTTAGGCCTTTATCGAGGGTACGTTGTTCAGAGTCTGTTAGCGTGATTCCACTTAAATTAAAGATGCCCTGCCCTTTCATCTTTTTCTTTTTCCGGGAGTCACCTCCTCTGCACCCCCTCGTTTTTTTCTTTTGCCTTTGTTGTGGCCCTTCCCTAAAAAACCCCTCGGTTTCTGGCTAATGGGGGTATTTTTTTGGTAATTATTTGGAGGTTCATACTCATCGTCTTCACTCTCTTCAGTGTCATCTTGCAAAGATTCATATCTGTTATGAGACACTAGCTGTCTTGGATCTTGATATGAAGGTCCAGGATAGTTTCCTTCATAGTCCAGGGAGGATCTCCTGGGTGATTTAAGAGAGGGTGAGGCATGATGTCTAATGGGTTTATGACCTTCCTCTTCCCACCTTAAGTTTTTTACTTGAGGGTGTTTGAACCCTTTGACACTGTTTCCCTTCCCTTTTGAGGGAGCAAACTCTTTTAGAGGTTTGAATTTGGAGTAATGGGCTCCAGACGTGGAGGGTACCGCGTCTCCCATAGAAGGGAGTTTTTGGTTATTGGAACTCATAATTTCCTGTGTCTCTTTGGAATTGGTACCAGTAACCTCGGGATTAGCTGAACCGCCAGAGGTGGAGCCAAATTTCTCCCCAGTGTTCAATTGCCATTTGAACACACGGGTGGAGTTGTAATCTTCCACATCCCGAAAGTACTTTTTTCTTTTCTTTATTTTTTGTTCCTCCTCCTCCATGGTGAGGATCTCTCTAAGTTCTTTAGTGTAAATTTTGTAGGCCTCTTCTTCTTTGAATGGTGTCAGCTTCTCCTTAATTTCTAGAATCTCCTTGTTGAGTCTAATGGTTTTCCTCCTTTTTCTATCAACAAGGAAACTTAGTAGGCTAATGCCTGCTCCATTGAAGAACTGACTCCACTCAAGAAGCTCTGTGTCCCCTTGATCGGGAGTAATGTTCCACCTGAGGCTACGGGGAACCATTTTTTCATCTATATATTTCTCTAGGAAGACTATATCCCATGCGGCATGTAATTCTGCCACCATTACATTTTTTAGTCGCATGAATATTCCTCTGAGATCAGTGGATTCAGTTTTATTCCTAATGAATACATCATCCACTGCTAGTTTACGGGAACTGTGATATTCAAAAATATCCATTTCCAAAAGGACGCAGCTAACCTGTGAAGGTGTATAATCAATGGTGAAAAGAAAAATAGGTGCGCGAACCTTTAATGAGAAAAAGGAGTGAAAAAAAGCAGCACTGAAAAATTATAAATATGTGAGGGGTTGTAACAAATGAAAAACATCAATTGCAGAGTGCGCTAAAAAATTATGGAACACAAATATTCACAAAAATGGTGATTGCTGATATTCAGCTAAACACAAAGTCTATATTCTAAATGATGAGACTGTGCAAAAGTCTTGAAATCGTGTGTGTATATATATATATCTCAAAAAAATTCAAGGAACATTTGAAAACACATCAGATCTGAATGGGGAAAAATATCATGCTGGTCTGGATATCTATACTGATATGGACGGGGTAATGTATTAGGAACGAAAGGATGCCACATCGTTTGATGGAAATGAAAATTATCAACCTACTGAGGGCTGAACTCAAAGACGGCCCTAAAAATCAAAGTAAAAAAAATGATGCAGCAGCCTACTCCATTTTGGTGAAATTTCATTGCAGCAACCCAAAATAGTACTCAGTAGTTTGTATGGCCCCCCACGTGCTTGTATGCATGCCTGGCAACATTGGGGCATGCTCCTAATGAGACGACGGATGGTGTCCTGGGGTATTTCCTCCCAGATCTGGACCAGGGCATTACTGAGCTCCTAAACAGACTGATGTGCAACCTGGCAGCATCAGATGGACTAAAACATAATTTACCAGAGGTGTTCTATTGGATTTAGGTCAGGCAAGCGGGGGGGGGGGGGGGGGGGATCATTCAATAGCAATTTCTTCATTCACCAGGAACTGGCTGCATACTCTCGCCAGGCATTGTCATGCACCAGGAGGAACTCAGGACCCACTGCACCAGCGTAGGGTTTTACAGTGAGTCTAAGGATTTCATCCCAATTCCTAATGGCAATCAGGGTGCCATTTTCTAACCTTTAGAGGTCTGTGCGTCCCTCCATGGAAATGCCTCCCCAGACCATCACTGACCCACCATCAAACCGGTCTTGCTGAACGATGTTACAGGCAACAAAACGTTCTCCACGGTTTCTCCAGACCCTTTCACATCTGTCACATGTGCTCAGGGTGAACCTGCTCTCATCTATGATAAGCACAGGGCGCCAGTGGCAGACCTGCCAATTCTGGTGTTCAATAGCAAATTCCAATCAAGCTCCACAGTGCCGGGCAGTGAGCACAGGGCCCACTAGAGGATGTCTGGCCCTCAGGCCACCCTCATGAAGTCTGTTTCTGATTGTTTGGTCAGAGACATTCACACCAGTGGCCTGCTGGAGGTCATTTTGTAGGGCTCTGGCAGTGCTCATCCTGTTCCTCCTTGCACAAAGGAGCAGATACCGGTCCTGCTGATGGGTTAAGGACCTTCTACGGCCCTGTCCAGTTCTCCTAGAGTAACTGCCTGTCTCCTGGAATCTCCTCCATGCTCTTGAGACTGCTGGGAGACACAGCAAACCTTCTGGCAAAGGCAGTTATTGATTGTGCTATCCTGGAGGAGTTGTACTGTCTGTGCAACCTCTATAGGCTCCAGGTATCGTCTCATGCTATCAGTAATGACACTGACCCTAGCCAAATGCAAAACAAGTGAAAAACAGTCAGAAAAAATGAGAGGAAAACAAAATTCATTGGCCTTCACCTGTAAAACCATTCCAGGTTTGGGGTTTGTCTCATTGTTGCCCATCTAGTGCACCGGTTGTTAATTTCATTAACAAGGAAGCAGCTGAAACTGATTTACAACCCCCTCCGCTACTTAACTGACCAGATCAATTCAGTTTAATTGACTTGATGCTACACTCTGATTAGAAGTTGTTCCTTTAACTTTTTTTGAGCAGTGTATAAATATAAGGGATCGACCGATAATCGGCAAAACCGATATATCGGGGGCCGATATGCACTTTCCCTGATATATCGGAATTGGCCCCTGAAGTTAACGATATTGCCGATATTTCTGGAAAGTGCTTGTACTGGAGTGATGCCTGCAGCTAGAGGCATCACCCCGGTACCGTTGTCCATAGCCAACGGTCGGCTGTCTTGTAATGACAACCGATGCAGCTGAGAAGCCGCTTGGCTGTCATTACAAGGAGCGGGAGGGGACGTCCCCACCCCTCCTCCCGCCGCCTTCTGTGGCTCGCCCGGGTCTCCTGTCCCACCG
This sequence comes from Pelophylax lessonae, assembly GCF_965119305.1. NCBI lineage: Eukaryota > Metazoa > Chordata > Amphibia > Anura > Ranidae > Pelophylax > Pelophylax lessonae. The sequence continues at coordinate 23,861,663 of NC_138777.1, forward strand.
GGAAACCCGGGCATCCTACCTGCACGGCCGCCGAAGACCCGTTGAAAGCCGATCAGGTCTCCATGTAAAAAACCCGCAAGTGATGTCATGACATCACTTCCGGGTACTCGGCGCCAAATTAAAAAAACTGACAGCATTGAAAACAGCCAACTGAATGCTTTTCAGTGCCGAGGAGGGGTTTGGGGTCTTTTAGACCCCCAGATTTCTCCACAAGGAGCACCTGTGAAAAAAAATATTTTTACATGTCCGAAAATCGGCCGATACCCGATGACCAAAATATCGGTATCGGCATTAAAATAATTATATCGGTCGATCACTGTTAAATATATATAATTTTTAACAACATAAGACATGAAAGATGAAGTTCCTTTCGTCAAACCATAGAATCTCTTGGCTAAGAGCCTGAATGCCACCGAATGTTTGAATATAACACACATCTAGCCTGAAATCTTGGAGATGTGTTTGCTGTCTGTGGTATTTTAAAAGGTAATCTGCAGAGTAATGAAAGAATAGAGTAGACAATAAAATGTCTCAATAATTTAGTCTTTATATCCCAAAGCTTCCTGTCTGCTAGATCTTTGGACATAAACCAATAAAGGTCACTACTAAGGCTCCCCGCAATGTCACATTGAAGTCTCAGTCCCTGTGCGGCGTCTTCGTGTTCAATAATCTTCAATAAAAGAATTGTCATTGCAGGCTCCTATGGTGGGATCTCTGTTCATCCCCCCTTTCTGTGTTCCTTATCGCATGTTAAATGTTCCCATGGATACATTGTGCTCTTCTTTCCATCTAGAAAATGACAATCCTTCTCCCTGCCTGATTAAAGTCCACAGACGCAGTCCACGGAACAAAAAACAGCTCCCAAAGCTTGGGAGGGCCGAGTGGAAAGGATTTTCTGCCCGCCCAATCCTCAGTTTTAATTAATCTTAGCTCAATGTTTATCCAGAGGATATATTCATAATGTTCCAGTATTATCAGATTACAGAGAAATATGATGCTGCTGGAAGGAGATTAGGATCGTGATGCCTGGGAGAGATAGTTTGAATGACATCTGTCAATCAAATGCGCTATGTGCTCTTTTCAAGAGCGTGAAGCGTGCAGAAGATTAAAGCGTATCTAAACCCAAGAAAATAACTGTAACATATTGCAGATTACAGTCCTCAGATGTGGTGCAAAGATCTACTTTCCACAAACAAAAAATGTCCTACTCCTCTAATGTACTTAGGGCATTTTCTCTTCTAATTGAATATACTCAGGGCATTTTCTCTTATAATTGAATATACTCAGGGCATTTTCTCTTGTAATTGAATATTTTTAGGGCATTTTCTCTTCTAATTGAATATACTCAGGGCATTTTCTCTTAGTATTCTCTTAGTATTGAATATTTTTAGGGCATTGCTGTAGGTTGCTACAAATGGAAATGAGGTGGATAAGACACCTCCAAGCCACAAAACCACCCGGACTAAACGAGAACGAGAGTTTTCGTCCGTTCTTGGAGGGCTTCTCGTCAGGAAAGACGGATTAAAAAATCAAAAAAACTTTCCTCACTTTCATCAATAATCAATTTTAATCACTTCTGGACTGACAGTTACTAACATATATCTCCATATGCTGTGTCCTAATCCTTAGCCGCTGCATTGATTATGGGAATTAAGCATAAGATTAAAGCACCATCCATCCATCCCATCCCCTCATCCTCTATCCGATACCTATATACTGACCGATTCTATATGGATTTTCAATACTTTTCTATACATCGGTCTTGATTATCTCTTGACTAACATATCAATCGCTGACACCTAATCCTGCTAAACATGGCCCTGGAACAACCCTGGAATGCCCGGATATTGAGATTGCTCCATGCCGATCCATCAGGTGCCCTGAGGTGGGATCAATATATCCTACTGCTGAAAACCGTTTTCTATTTACCTCTATGTATTGTTTTATTTCTTTCATTTATTTGCATTCACACGTTTTTCTTTATTTAGCATGCTCCGCTTGCTTATGACTATTAACTTATGCCAAAGATTAGTCCTTGATATAAAATTTGTATTGCGATACCCCACATACATGGATTATGGCTGTCGGCATTGCAGATCGGCTCCTCATACTCCTTGTAGTCACACCCAGCACGGGTAGCCCCTACGTTCCGATGTAGGGGCGGCTCGGGACCCACCAATCCCAATCGAGGAAAGGAGGGTACCTTCTTCCGTGCTGGCGGCCAGAGAGCGTCCTTCACTACGGGCCGTGGCAACCTGCGCGCGCACCCGACGAGCGCAGGTCTATTATACAGACGCCACGTCACGCTCGAAGTCCAAGCCGTCCCACATGCAGAACCCACTGCGCATGTGCGGACGTCTTTAAAAGGCCGGGGATCAACAGTCAGTCCTCACTCCTCCCTAGCAGGAGGAAGGAGACAGACACTACCTGCGCCGACCGGACAAACCACTCTGCTCACTCAAGACCTTTCAAATGTAAGTTCCATAGGGGAATCCCTATCCATTAATAAAATTTGGCACTCACAAGTCACCTTGTATACTGTTTTAAGAACTCCACCACTTTACTTGGAAGTCAATGGAAACCACCTAACAGACCGCTCTGCTATACTTTATTACTAGATATCGCAGACCAAGCATTTGGCACGGTCAGAGGGTGGAATAACCACCCCCTTAAAGAGGAAGCGCCTACTAACCCCCCGCAACTGTAAATGGTCACTAATAATTAACAAAAATATACATTTAGACATAAATTGGACACACAGTATCCAATGACTGCCCTCTTTCTCCACCAATACTATCCCAGGTCTTGCGCAGAACTTGATCCCGCTGTGACTACAACAAGGACAGGGGACCCTGATGCACTAGCCGACAGCTACATTAATGTATGTGGAAATGTTTTCCTACCCATTAATTGTATCACACCTATGGTAACATTAAGGCCCCAAATAGGCTTAAATATACTTTCTCTTTCATAGAACAAGTACTGAGTGACTTAAAGCTTTGAAAAAGGCCTGCGAGCCGAAACGCGTCAGAAAACCGGGATCTTTTTGGGGAGGACCTAAAGTTCCTTTAACATCTACTGGAAAACAGCCCCAAAAAATCCTCAAAATTTGTCACTTATTGCACCATTGTCACTGATTCCTCTGAATCAACCTCTTTCTTACCTTTTCACACTTGGGTTCCTTACCCCAAGCACAATACCCACCATTATGCCATTCATAATACCTGGAAAAATTCTTTTGTAAATAAATTATTGTTTGGATTTTTTATCCTTTGTGGAACAATATATCTTTTACTACTTTTTGTATACATTGCATATGTATATATCAATACTTGTATCTACTTGCCCATAAAGTCCCACTTTTTATTTGGTTTGAGGCACCAAAAAAATCCCCAATATATCTCTCAAAGGGACGGTGGCAACACCTACTTACCTTGTGCACAAAAGAAAAAACTTCCCCCTTCACCTATTTTTAGGGCATTTTCTCTTAGTATTGAATATTTTTAGGGCATTTTTCTCTTTCTATTATAATTTAATATTTTTAGGGCATTTTCTCTTCTAATTGAATATTTTTAGGGCATTTTCTCTTATAATTGAATATACTCAGGGCATTTTCTCTTAGTATTGAATATTTTTAGGGCATTTTCTCTTATAATTGAATATACTCAGGGCATTTTCTCTTATAATTGAATATTTTTAGGGCATTTTCTCTTCTAATTGAAAATTTTTAGGGCATTTTCTCTTCTAATTGAATATACTCAGGGCATTTTCTCTTCTAAAAAAAAATAAAAATCAAGGAAAAAAACCTGAGCTAAAAGTGAATGAATGCAAAAGGAGCAGGGCTTTTTTTCTCCGAGAATAGGTACAGGTACTCCCCTCTTCTGAGTCACCCCTTGTCTCCACCCCCTACCCACCTCCGAGCGCTGTCCTTTGGTTCCACCCTCTGCCCACCTCCCAGTACCCCCCTTTTAGAGAATACAGAACCAAGTATCATGTTGTGGTTCTAGGTAATTTGTATTTAATTTTTTAATGATAACTAGAAAAGCAGTAAAATAGATTCCCTGGAATCAGCAACAATAGATCTCCCCCCAACAATAGATCCCCCAGCAGCAATGAATCTTCCCTTGCAACAATAGAAAAAACAGTAACATAGATCCCCCTGCAATAAGCAACAATAGACTCCCAACAACACTAGCCCCCCAGCAACAATAAATCAATAAAACAATAAATTAATTTTTTAATGATAACTAGAAAAGCAGTAAAATAGATTCCCTGGAATCAGCAACAATAGACCCCCCCAACAATAGATACCCCCAGCAGCAATGAATCTTCCCCTGCAACAATAGAAAAAACAGTAACATAGATCCCCCTGCAATAAGCAACAATAGACTCCCAACAACACTAGCCCCCCAGCAACAATAAATCAATAAAACAATAAATTTATTTTTTAATGATAACTAGAAAAGCAGTAAAATAGATTCCCTGGAATCAGCAACAATAGACCCCCCCCCCCAACAATAGATCCCCCCAGCAGCAATGAATCTTCCCCTGCAACAATAGAAAAAACAGTAACATAGATCCCCCTGCAATAAGCAACAATAGACTCCCAACAACACTAGCCGCCCAGCAACAATAAATCAATAAAACAATAAATGGATTTTTTAATGATAACTAGAAAAGCAGTAAAATAGATTCCCTGGATCTGTATTCTGATCTTTTCCTCCAAGTAATCAGGGGTTAAATTCACAGACTCTCATAGGCAACTCCAACAATGTGCAGACCCATATGCGTGGGAAGGAGAGTGAGAAAGCACATAGCGTAATCCAGTTTAAATGTAAAAGCATTTATTTAAATTGCACTTACATAGTTTGATATCAATTCAGGCAAAATTCATAAAAACCTGCGGCGTCCCGCGAGCAGTAGGTTGAGCCGGCGTCCAGGGGGCGTGGTCATGTAGCGTCCAGGACCGCCCTACCGGTTTCGTCATATGTGACGTCGTCCGGGGCATTTTCTCTTCTAATTGAATATACTCAGGGCATTTTCTCTTTTGATCCAATAGGTATAAGGCCAGGTCACAATTACGACCCTTGTGACCTCTGTAGTTATGCCCTGGTTCTAATGCCTCCTACAAACGTTCAGATAATCGTACGAAAAAAAACGCTTTCAACTTGATTGCGCGATAATCTGATCGTTAGTACATAGCTTTCGACTGCCGATCAGGACAGTTCGTCCAACAAAATCCGAAGGGAAAAACACGAAAACTTCTGTCGTACGATAGCCTAGCGAACGGCAATCGTTTAATCAGTGTAGTATGTGTCGGCTAAAAATTGACAGACAAAGACCACGCATGATCGGAAACACGAAAATAACCCGGAAAAAGCCTGGCTGCCATTTTTTTTGTTTTTCACTATCCGATACCTAGCTACACAACCAGGAAGCTTTTCCACAATCCTACGACAAAAATTATAGGGTTAGTACGCTTTGTTGAATTCGATATTAGTATCATGCAACAAAATGCGAACGATAAGTCATACGATTATCTGAACGTGTGTACGAGGCATTACGGTATTTTCTCTTAGAATCAAATGTAGCACCCTCCTAGGTAGGTGCTAGGAAACGCATCGTTTTTGCTCTGCCTGCTTATCAGGAGAGTCTGATCACTAGTTATTGCATGTGTCCATGTGTGATTCACCTGGTCTGAGGGAGTGTCCCCACTGTATCCAATAGCAAAGCTTGTTGGACAGTGGAGGAAACCCAGCCAAAGACACACAGGCTTTTGTGCCTGTCCCAGTGAGTTGGCACAACAGTGGTGCATCCTGGGATAGGTCATAAAAGCCAAGGGCACACGTGACAGGACATCTTTGGGCGGGAAGCCAGGTCCCAGGAGGAGCGTGATGGCTGTCTCTCCTCCTGTCGGTGTTGAAAGTGGTCCCACGCAGTTGGCTTAGGGGAACAGAAGTGTGGTGCTGAGCTAAGAGGTCCAGACGATACTGACGGTGGAGCAAGTGGCAACGCAACCTGAGGAAAAACAATGTCTGTGAGTACCAGGGAGCTTGCCAGGGGTCTGCCCAGGAAGAGGACCACTCCAGTGGAGAGTCAGTGGACAGGGGCTAGCACACACAGCAAGTGAGAAAGGGGGTGCCAAGTTGAGACCCTGAAGAGTAATTTGAACGGGAGCCTTTTCATCTTTCTTCACTTTTGTGGCCAAGTAAAGCAGCGGCCTTGCTGCATACGCTGCAGCTTATTGTCCACGGAATTGTGCATAGTACGTAGTTGGAGTATCCCACTCATCCCTTCTCCCATCCCAGTTCAAAATAAAACACAAAAAACAAATCCCCTGGACTGTTCATTGTCTGAGCCAAGAGTTAAAGTGATACGTTTTAACGGACTGTTGCTATGGGTAACCCAGGGGAAACCAATCTCAGCAGCTTCCTATGGGGCAATGCTACACAAATTTCCTTAAAAGTATTTTCTCTTCTGATCAAATAATCTCATGGTATTTTCTCTTTTTATACCTTCTCAGCACATTTATCAGAGGGTTTAGTTGCACACAATGCCTTGTCAAGGCTCCTCTGTATACTGTTACATATAGTTACCTATGTAGCACCCTCCTAGGTAGGTGCTAGGTAAAAGCATCTATTCCTCCTTCTGCCTATCAGGGGAGCCTGATCTATTAGGTTGCCTGTTGCATGTTTCCCGGTGTGATTCACTGGGTCTGAGGGAGTGTCCCCACTGTATCCAATAAGGGAGCTTGTTGGACAGTGGAGGAAACCCAGCCAGTGACACATTGGCTTTTGTGGGAGTCTCAGTGGGTGGGCACTCTTGCAGTGCATCCTAGGATTGCTCATAAAAGCATGGGGGACATGTGACAGGGCGTCTTTGACGGTAAGCAGAGTCCCAGGAGGAGGCTGATGGCTTGTCTCTCCTCCTGTTGCAAGAGGAAAGTGGTCTTAGGCGGTCGGCCTAGTGAACCAGGTGTGGAGCCAGTGGCGGCCGGTCCATAGGGGGCGCCAGGGCGCTGCCCCCCCTGAAAAAAGGAAAAAAAAAAAAAGATAAAAAAAAAAAAGATTGCAAAACGAGCAATAAAGTTTGAAAAAAAATAAAAAATTGCGTTCGCCGCCGCCGCCGCCGCCAGCCCATGTGGAGGGGGTGGGGGGGTGGGGTTACCACCCAGAAGAGGCGCCGATTGGCTGCCTTCTGGGGGGCGTGGGGGCGTAACCTGGGCGCAAGGCAGATTCCTTGGAAACCCCCACTTTGTGGATTCCTGGCTGTGATTGGTCCAGCCTCCAGCCTGGACCAATCACAGCATCCAGGACATCCGACGCTGACCCCGCTGACGTCACTCGCAGCAGTGGACCGGACCGCGGATGATGGAGTCGGGTGGACACCGGACGGGAGTGACGGCGGCACCGGAGAGGAGACCAGACCACCGGAGGTCATCTGCTGTAAGAAGACATCACCACCGGTAAGTGAGTCCTCGTGGTCCTCCTGTCCTGTCAGTCCTCCATGACCATCCATCCAGCCTTTCCACCGCCATCCCCCTCTGCTCTGCCTCATCCCATGACCATCCATCCATCCAGCCTTTCCACCGCCATCCCCCTCTGTTCTGCCTCATCCCATGACCATCCATCCATCCATCCATCCAGCCTTTCCACCGCCATCCCCCTCTGCTCTGCCTCATCCCATGACCATCCATCCATCCATCCAGCCTTTCCACCGCCATCCCCCTCTTCTCTGCCTCATCCCATGACCATCCATCCATCCATCCAGCCTTTCCACCGCCGTCCCCCTCTGCTCTGCCTCATCCCATGACCATCCATCCAGCCTTTCCCACCGCCATCCCCCTCTGCTCTGCCTCATCCCATGACCATCCATCCAGCCAGCCTTTCCACCGCCATCCCCCTCTGCTCTGCCTCATCCCATGACCATCCATCCATCCATCCAGCCTTTCCACCGCCGTCCCCCTCTGCTCTGCCTCATCCCATGACCATCCATCCATCCAGCCTTTCCCACCGCCATCCCCCTCTGCTCTGCCTCATCCCATGACCATCCATCCAGCCTTTCCCACCGCCATCCCCCTCTGCTCTGCCTCATCCCATGACCATCCATCCATCCAGCCTTTCCACTGCCATCCCCCTCTGCTCTGCCTCATCCCATGATCATCCAACCATCCAGCCTTTCCACCGCCATCCCCCTCTGTTCTGCCTCATCCCATGACCATCCATCCATCCAGCCTTTCCACCGCCATCCCCCTCTGCTCTGCCTCATCCCATGACCATCCATCCATCCAGCCTTTCCACTGCCATCCCCCTCTGCTCTGCCTCATCCCATGACCATCCCTCCCACTGCCATCCCTCTCTGCCTCATGCCCTCATCCCTCCCACCGCCATCCCTTTGCCTGATCCCATCTCTCCCACCACCATCCCTCTGCCTGATCCCATCTCTCCCACCGCCATCCCTCTGCCTGATCCCATCTCTCTCAGCTCCATCCCTCTGCCTGATCTCATCCCGCCCACCGCCTGATCCCATCTCTCCCACCTCCATCCCTCTGCCTGATCCCATCTCTCCCACCTCCATCCCTCTGCCTGATCCCATCTCTCCCACCACCATCCCTCTGCCTGATCCCATCTCTCCCACTGCCATACCTCTGCAGGGGGCATGTATGCTGGTCACTGTATTGAAAGGGGGCATGCACGCTGGTCACTACATTGAAAGGGGGCATGCACGCTGGTCACTACATTGAAAGGGGGCATGTACGCTGGTCACTACATTGAAAGGGGGCATGTACACTGGTCACTACATTGAAAGGGGCATGTATGCTGGTCACTACATTGAAAGGGGGCATGTACGCTGGTCACTACATTGAAAGGGGGCCTGTATACTGGTCACTATATTGAAAGGGGGCCTGTATGCTGGTCACTACATTGAAAGGGGGCATGTACGCTGGTCACTACATTGAAAGGGGGCATGTACGCTGGTCACTACATTGAAAGGGGGCATGTACTGTGTGGTCTGTGCTAGGGGGTCTGTACTGTGGGGTTTGTGCTAGGGGGTCTGTACTGTGGGGTTTGTGCTAGGGAGTCTGTACTGTGGGGTTTGTGCTAGGGGGTCTGTACTGTGGGGTTTGTGCTAGGGGGTCTGTACTGTGGGGTTTGTGCTAGGGGGTCTGTACTGTGGGGTTTGTGCTAGGGAGTCTGTACTGTGGGGTTTGTGCTAGGGAGTCTGTACTGTGGGGTTTGTGCTAGGGAGTCTGTACTGTGGGGTTTGTACAAGGGGCCTGTACTGTGGGGTTTGTGCCACTCTGTCAGTGTATCCCATAATAGGGCCCCTGCTCCCTATTATGGGATATACTAGGACTGATGGAGCCCTTAATATGTGATATATTGGGAGAATTGGTTCACGCAAGCAAAATACAGGGGACAAAATGGGTGGGGTCTATAAGGGGTGTGGCTTCTGAGAAATGGGAGGGGCCAAACTAGAAGGGCGGGGTCTTGCACCCCCCCATCTTAAAACTTCACCAGCCGCCACTGTGTGGAGCTGAGCTGCAGAGGATCCAGTGGAGCTGACAGTGGAGCTGCTGGCAGAGTCTTCCTCGAAAAACAGTGTCCGTGAGTACCAGCAGGCTTGCCAAAGAGTCTGCCCTGGTCGGAGGACCACTTTAGTAAAGTCAGAGGATCAAGGGGGCCAGCTCACACAGAGTGTCAGATTAAAGGGGGTGCCGTATAGAACCCTGAAGAGCAGGGACAAAGGGAGTGCCGTAAAGAACCCTGAAGAGCAGGGACAAAGGGAGAGCCTAGTAGGACCCTGAAGAGTGATTCACAGTACAGTTCATCTAATTCTTCATCACTTAGTAGCAAGGTGAAGCAGCGGCCTTGCGGCACTTAGCTTTATTCAGAAGTCCCAGCAATTGTGCATAGTTTATTCAGTTGGAGTATCCCACTCATCCCTTCTCCTATCCCAGTTCTCCAATAAAACAACAAAAAACCCAAACCACTGGACTGTTTTCTGACTGAGCCAAGCACTTAGAATATGCTATATTGTCAAGTTGTTGCTATGGGTAACCCAGGGGAATCTGTAACCAGCAGCTCCCATGGGAGTAGTGCTACACATAGTTACATAGTAGTTGAGGTTGAATAAAGACAACAGTCCATCCTGTTCAACCTGTGTAGGTGTGTGTGTACGTATTCATTTCCCATAACCCCTGAATGTTTTGATCTTTGAGATGTACGTTCAAGAGTCTTTTAAAAGTAGCCATACTCTCCACAGTTAACACCAATTGTGGTAGAGAGTTCCACAATCTTATCGCCCTTACTGTAAAAAAAACCCTTTGCGTAGCCTGAGGTTAAATTGCTTCTCCTCTAATCGCATTGTATGGCCTCGTGTCCTCTTACATTCCTTGCGACTGAATAGTTTTTTTTCTATGCTGAGATCACCATTGAGGTATTTGTAAATTGCTATCATGTCCCCTCTCAGGCCTCTCTTCTCCAGGGAGAATAAATTAAGTGCTTGTAAGCACTCTTCATAATTAACATATACTGCGGCGGTCAGCCCCGGCCAGGCAAAGTGACGTATAGGTACGTCACTAGCCTGTGAGCCAATAACGGGCGAGCGCGTGCCCCCGAAGGCGCGCTCCCGCCCCGGCTCATTCCCTAACGAGTCCGCGCGTGTGACCGGTGAACCCGATGTCCGCCGGTCACTCGCGATCGTCCGCCGTGAAGGGAGAAAGGCAGGCGGCTAATGTCAACAAAGCCGCCTGTCATTCTCCCCTGTGTAAAAATTGAGATCATACGGTTCTGCTATGTAGGACCATTGATCTCTGTTCTTACACCAGTAGCCACATCCAATCACAGTTAGAAACACGACCCTAGGGATATACTTAACCCCTCCTTCCCCAATAAAGTTAACCCCTTCCCTGCCAGTGTCATTTTTACAGTAACAGTGCATATGTATAGCACTGATTACTGTAGTAATGTCACTGGTAACCCCAAAAGTGTCAAAAATGTCAGTCAAGGGACCGATCTGTCCCCCGCAATGTCGCAGTCCCGCAAAAAAAAATTGCAGATTGCCGCCATTATGCGTTAAAAAAAAAGCAACAAAAATGACAAAAATCTTTCCCTTAGTTAGTAAACGCAATAACTTTTGCGCAAACCAATACAAATACGCTTATTGTGATTTTTTTTTACCAAGCATATGTAGCAGAAAACAAATTGGCCAAAAATGTTTAAAAATTTAGATTTTTACATTTTTGGGGGGGGGGGGGGGGGAATTTCATATAAGAAAATGTGAAAAATATTGTTATTTTTGCAAAATTGTCGCTATTTTTTTGTTTATAGCGCATGATCAAAAAATCGCACAGGTGATCAAATACCACCAAAAGAAAGCTCTGTTTGTGGAGGACTTCAAATTCGTTTAGGTACAGCGTCGCACGACTGCGCAATTGTCCGTTAAATTCACGCAGTGCCGAATCGCAAAATAGGCCCTGGTCAGGAAGGGGGTAAAATCTTCTGGGGCTTAAGTGGTTAAGGTCTTCCAATCCCCTAATCTGTGATTCTCCTGTACCATGCCCACAGCACTGCATCTCCTGTACCATGCCTGTACCATCTGTGCCATGCCTGTACCATCTTCTGTGCCATGCCTGTACCATCTCCTGTGCCATGCCTGAACCATCTCCTGTGCAATGCCTGTACCATCTCCTGTGCCATGCCTGAACTATCTCCTGTGCCATGCCTGTACTATCTCCTGTACCATGCCCACAGCCTTGCATCTCCTGTACCATGTCCCCAGCCCCTGCACCATGCCTGCAGCCCCTGTTTTGGGTCTCGTGGTGGTCCAGTTGGGTCCAGTAGCTGCTGCATTTCCCACCCTAGGCTTATACTCAAGTCAATAAGTTTTCCCAGTTTTTTGTGGTAAAATTAGGTGCCTCGGCTTATATTCGGGTCGGCTTATACTCAAGTATATATACGGTAATAAATAAAACCAATTAAAACCATATATATTGGAATACAAAATACACAAAACAAGTCATAAGCCCATGAATAAGGTCCATAAATAAAGTTCCATAAATAAAGTTCCAGGTAGGGTGATGATGGATGAGCAACAAAGGGTAAAAGCTCCTCAAAAGAGTGAAGTCAACTCTGTATGTGTAGACAAAAAGGAGACAGGAAGATTGTCTTTATTATTTGTGGGAAAAAGGACATCAATTTTATTTGGGTACAACATCACACAACCGCGCAATTGTCAGTTAAAGTAACGCAGTGCCTTATTGCAAAAATTGGCCTGGTCATTAAGGGGGGTAAAACCTTCTGGTCCTTAAGTGGTAAACTTGCATGGTGCTAAACATTTTCCCTATTCCTTCAGTTGGGGGATGTATTGACAAGGGCTCACCTCTAACAAGCATATGTAGACTAGTAAAAGGATTATTAATCAGATGCGGTAAAGCTGCAGCTACTTATTTTCTATCAATAAACCTTCTACAGATCAGCCGTGAAAATAGACGATGGAGCGACTTATCAATAAAGCTTTTAATTTAGCAGTATTAAGAGGTGAAATGCGGGAGCAAAGCTGTTAACTCAAACCCTCCCTGATATAAATGAGTATACAGTATGTGTTAGACGGCCTGTGAGTCACGTTCTTCGGAAGTGTTTGTGTGTGTGCAGGAGATGCCAAGGCATGCATACTCTTGCCACTGAAAAATAAATTCTGTGCCAACTTTTATTTTTTATTTTTTTGGCAGTAGCATAGAGCTAAACCATGTTAGTCGTCAATCAGATCAGTGCAGAAAGTTGAAGCTAAAAATGTAACTTAGCCTAGAAACTTATAGTTGCATTGAGGAACATTCCATCTGCATGAACCTGGCTGACGCTTCATGGCCAATCTCTATCAATTGCCCCAACACAGGCTAATGCTCCAATTCTCTAACCACTTGCTTTCATATGCAGAAACACATCTCCAGCCTTCCCTTCAGTGCTCTTCTGTACTGAAACGACTCTGATTTGAAATTACTCTTACTGAACACGTCCAGTATTATCTAGACCAGTGGTTCTCAACCACCTTGCCATGGCCCACTGCTGGGCCAAAGCCTCCCTCCTTCTAGGCCTCCTGCCACCTGCAAATCTCTTAACCTGTGACACAGTGTCTCCTAGCTGCCATATTGTTACCCAACCACCCACAGTGCATTTTTAAATACAACAGTGTAAGTACAGGCGGTCCCCAGGTTACAAACATCCGACTTACAAACGACTCCTATTTACAAATGGAGAGAGACAACAGGAAGTGAGAGGAAATCTACCCCTAGGAAGGTAAATTCACTCCTGTAAAAGTTATCATGGGAAAAAGGTGTCTCCAATGGAGCTGTATCACCAATCCTTTTTTTTCCACAACAACCTAACATTTTAAAAATTAATTAGACTTTAATAGAGTTTGCATGTTCGCTAGAACTTTTTCTCTGTTCAAAATGTTCTGGTGTAAACTGAACAGGGGGGTGTTCGGCCCATCCCTAGTGTAGGTTTGTTTTGTCAGGGCAGGTGTACTTCATTATAGTTCACCGCATTATTGCACGTTTAATGCAGTATATTTTGGTGTGTTAGTGTACATTTAACGCAGTATATTTCAGCGTGTTACTGCACGTTTAATGCAGTATATTTCTGTGTGTTAGTGCACGTTTAACGCAGTATATTTCTCTGAATTATTGCACGTTTAACTCAGTATATTTCAGTGTGTTACGTGCCATTTACCGCAGTATATTTCAGTGCGTTAGTGCATGTTTAATACAGTATATTTCTGTGCGTTACTGCGCGTTTAATGCAGTATATTTTAGTTCGTTATGTGCCATTTAACGCAGTATATTTCTCTGTGTTAGTGCACATTTAACGCAGTATATTTCTTTGAGTTATTGCATGTTTAACGCAGTATATTTCAGTGCGTTAAGTGCCGTTTAACGCAGTATATTTCTGTTTGTTAGTGCACATTTAACGCAGTATATTTCTTTGTGTTAGTGCATGTTTAATGCGGTATGTTTCAGTGCGTTACATGCCATTAACCGCAGTATATTTCAGTGCGTTAGTGAACGGAACGCAGTATATTTTAGTGCGTTACGTGCCGCTTAACGCAGTACATTTCTGACACAGGTACTCGGGCTATTCAAGCGTCGCCTGTATGTGAACGGGGACTAAATGTAATTTTTTTGGCTTTATAAACGATTATATTATTTCTGCATCAGCTTCTATACACATTACAGATGTGCCACTTTGTAGGTAGACTAAAGCCTCGTACACACGCAACGATTGTTGGCTGACTGATCGGCCGTCTTTTGTCCAGTGTTGTTGTGTTGGTTGAAATGTGCTCTAGACTGCACATGAATTTTCTCGGCCAACAACAACCAACTTCAGAAGTGATGTCATGTGCTGGTTTACTTTCCGTGTGTTTTTTCTTCTCTGAGCATGCCCAGTCTTGCTCATCTGATGTTTGTCTGCCGAAATCTGTACTGACTGACGAAAAATCGGCCGTTGTGGTGACGGCCAACAAAAATTTTATAGCCTGCACACCAGATTTTGTTCGGCCGAAAAGTCGCAGTCGGTTGTCGGAATCATCATACTAACAAGCCGACAATCGGCCGATCGGACGTTGGCCGAAAATTCACAGCCAACAATCGTTGCGTGTGTACGAGGCTTAAGGGGACCCCCAGGCACTATATTGAAAGGAAATTTTTATTTTTATTGCTATTTCACATTTGGATGCTTTCACTTTAATCATTAATCACTGCTCATTTAAAAATTTGATTATTTACAAACTTTTTTTTCATCGATACATGTCCCCCCAGGGCAGTACCCAGACCCCATAACCATTGTATGTCCAATTACATGCACAGAAGCCTTCAGAAAGCCTGCACATTTGATTTTTCCAGTTCGAGTCCTATAGACAATAGGGTTTGTTATTCAGCCCTGAACTTTTGGGATGTTTGAAGGTTCTGGTGCAAACCGAACAGGGGGTCGTTCGGCCCATCCCTACTGTCCAGTCACAGGTTGGGGGCTGGCCCAGGATGAAATGGACTAATTGATACTGGCTATTTGAGTGAAGACATCTAGCGGCAGGACAAAAAAGTACTGCACAGGAAGTTTTTGGATTGAAGGTGAATATTGCAGCAATAGCTGGTTTTAGTATTCTATATTTTCAACCACTTCCCAACCGCCCGCCGCAATTATACTGTGTGCAGGGCGGCCCTCCTGCGCAAACCGAGGTAGGTATACGTCGGTCGCGTTCCTGCAGCTAGGGGGCGCTAGCTGCGGGGATGCCGATGAATGGGGCAGGCAGCTCCGATTGCCGTCTGACACCAGTGATCGCTTCCCGCTGAGAGAGAAGAACGGTCAACTGTTGTAAACACAGCTGACCGTTCTCTCCCTGGAATGATCACAGAGCGCCTGTGATCCTTCTATATAGGAACACAGGTCTCTGTGATCATTTTGCAAGCCCCGCCCCCATACAGTTTGAAACTCGCCCCTAGGTACACATTTAACCCCTTGATCACTTAATGTGTTAACCGCTTCCCTACCAGTGTCATTATTACAGTAACTGTGCATATTTCTAGCACTGATTACTGTAGTAATGTCACTGGTCCCTCCAAAAGTGTCATAAATGTCAGTTAGGGGTCCAACCTGTCCGCGGCAATGTCGACTCCCGCAAAAAATCACAGATCGCTGCCATTACTAGTAAAAAAAAACAAAAAAACAATAAAAATTACTTAAATCTTTCCCGTAGTTAGTAGGCGCAATAACTTTCGCGCAAACCAATCAAAATACGCTTATTGCGATTTTTTTTACCAAAAATATGTAGCAGGAAACAAATTGGCCTAAAATGTTAAAAAAATTTTGATTTTTTTTAATTTTTATTTTTTTTGGGAATGTTATATAGCAGAATGTGAAAAATAGTTTTTTTTTTTTTTTTTTTTTTTTCTTTTTCAGAATTGTAACTCTTCTTTTGTTCATAGTGCAAAAAAATAAATAAATAAATAAAATCGCACAGGTGATCAAATACCACCAAAAGAAATCTCTATCTGCTGGTTCACACTACCACTACCAGAAAGTCGCCCCGTGACTTGAAGAGACTTGGAAGAGACTTGGAAGAGACTTGGAAGAGACTTGTGCACTACTTTGAAGAGACAGGCGACTTTGTCTGTGGGGAATGCCTGGCTAATCTCTTTCTTCTTCCTGGAAAGTCTGATAACAAGTAGTGTCAATTAAGATAAGGAGACGACTCCCATTGAAGTATATGGGACAGTCGGATCACAGGTCGCTTCAAAGTAGTACAGGACCCTTTTCTGAAGTCGGAGCAACTTCAGTAGTGCCAATTAAGACGGCACTGATTGATTAACATTGCTTTTGTTATGTCAAGCTACCTGGGGCAACACAAGTTGCCTCACAAGTCGCACTAGTGTGAATGGGCTCTATTTGTGGGGAAAAAAGGACATCAATTTTATTTGGGTACAGCGTAGCACGACTGCGCAATTGTCCGTTAACCACTTTACCACCGGAGGATTTTGCTGTCTTCCGTCCAGGCCACTTTTTGCGATTCGGCGCTGTGCGACTTCAACTGACAATTGCGCTGTCGTGCGACGCCGTACCCAAACGAAATTTACGTCCTTTTTTTCCCACAAACACAGCTTTCTTTTGGTGGTATTTGATCACCTGTGCGATTTTTACTTTTTGAGCTATAAACAAAAAAAGAGCGTTTATTTTGAAAAAATAACAATATTTTTAACATTTTTTTATATGAAATTCCCCCCAAAAAAGATGTAAAAATCAATTTTTTAAAACATTTTTGGCCAATTTGTTTTCTGCTACCTATGTTTGGTAAAAAAAATCGCAATAAGCGTATTTTGATTGGTTTGCGCAAAAGTTATTGCGTTTACTAACAAAGGGAAAGATTTCTGTCATTTTTGGTGGGTTTTTTTTAACGCGTAATGGCGGCGATCTGCGATTTTTTTTGTGGGACTGCGACATTGCGGCGGACAGATCGGACCCTTGACTGATATTTTTGACACTTTTGGGGGTACCAGTGACATTACTGCAGTAATCAGTGCTATATATATGCACTGTTACTGCAAAAATGACACTGGCAGGGAAGGGGTTAATTTTATTGGAGAGGGAGGGGTTAATGTATGCCTGGTGCTTACTGACGTGTGTGTGGGGGGAGGTGACTGAGTGACACAGGGACAGATCGGATGTCCAGCTATGCTGAACAGTCCGATCTGTCACTCCCTGTCACTATGGAGATCCGCCCGCTGTGTTTACACACAGCGGGCGGATCTCCACACTAGATCCCCGGCGATCGGGGCAGAGCAGCGGCGATCGCCGCTGCTCCTCCCCTGGCACGACTCCCGCTGTGAATGAAAACAGCGGGAGCAAGCCTCCGGCGGCGCGCAAGCGCCGCCCAGAAGGGGGAGTGTCTGACGACGTAGTACTACGTCGTCAGACGATAACGAGCCACTCTGCCGCAGTAATATTACTGTGGGCGGTGGTAAAGCGGTTAAAATAACACATGGCCAAATATGGCCTGGTCAGGAATTGGGTAAAATCTTCCGGTCATGAAGCGGTTAAAAATACGCTCATTGAGAATTTTTTGGTCAAAGACATGTAGCTAAATACATTTTGGCCTAAATATATGACAAAAATGGAATATATTGGATATTTTTTAACTGTCAAAGTAGAAAAATATTGTTATTTTTTCAAAATTGTCGCATTTTTTTTATTAATATTGCAAAAAATAAAAATCGCAGAGATGATCAAACACCAAAATAAAGCTCTGTTTGTGGGAAAAAAAGGACGTAAATTTTGTTTGGGTACGGCGTTGCACGACCGCGCAATTGTCAGTTAAAGTCGCACAGTGCCGAATCGCAAAAAGTGGCCCAGACGTAAGACAGCAAAATCCTCCGGTGGTAAAGTGGATATAGAGTTGAGTAATAGGGGGTTATTACACAGGGATAGCGCGGAAATTTATTTTCACATTTACAAGATTCCCATGTGTCACATATATAAAGGGAAAATCTTCCGGTCCAGAAGTGGTTAAGGGCTATTCATTTTGTCTTGGTTGAGTTCTACTTTAGGCTGTCCATTCAAAGTCTTGCATAAGCCCAATCATGACTCTTCTATGTTAAAGACTTGAAGGGTTGCTGACTATGACAGCATTCATAGTTCAAGGTAAAAAGGACAGAAGGAAAAATTTCCTGGTGATAAGAAGTTGAGGCAAAAAAAAAATAAAAAATAAAAGACCGAAAGAATAGTCTTCTGTACTTTGCTATTTAGTATATAAATAAATGCCCCCAATAAGACTCCGTGTCTTCTCCTGTTGGAGCTAATTGCTGCTTTTAAATTACCCTGCATTCTGACATTTTCATATCTGCGAAAAAGCAAAGGGCGAAGACCTGCAATGTGACCTGTCTATGACTCGCCTATTGAAATTCTAAAAGCTTCATGTTTGCTCAATACAGTAAAGAAACACTTGGGCAGATCTGAATACATCAGAAGAGACATTCAAAAGAATACTAGACTTAAAGGTCAGGCTCATTTATTTAATAGCTATTCTGGCAAATATCACAAAAAATGAGTGGAAGGAAAAATAACTATTATTGGTACATAACCGATAAAAGACAGAACTGCAGACAAAAAGACAAAAAACGTAGCAGTAACATACTTAACAGCATTAGGGTCCAGGATCCCAGGGCATTATTAACTTACTGTCTGCATTTCACTGCCCACTTTACAGGTTGTCTCACCTGTAACCGCCTTTAAATATACTGACATCCAGGGCTTTGTTTCAGCGGGAACGCGGGGGAACGCAGTTCCGGAATCTCCAGTCTGAATGTATGCAATGCCAAAGGGGATCTGGGGCCAATGGGGTAAGCTGAAGGGCATATTGATGCTGGCAGCTGGGGGATCTATTGTTGCTGGCGGGCATTTTGTTGTGAGTGGGGCTTTTTTTGCAGTGGAGGATTTATTGTTGCTTGGGGGAACTATTGTTGCTGGGGGGCTATTGTTTTTGGAGGGGGAGTCTATTGTTACAGGGGAGGATTTATTGGGGGGAGGGAATTCTTGCAGAGGAGGATTTATTGTTGCTGGGGGGCTATTGTTGTTGGGGGTCTATTGTTGCTGATTGCAGGGGATCTATTTTACTGTTTTTTTTCTATTGTTGCAGGGGAAAATGTATTGCTGCTGGGGGATCTATTGTTGGGGGGTCTATTGTTGCGGATTCCAGGGGATCTATTTTACTGCTTTTCTAAATATCATTAACAAATTCCATACAAATTACCTAGAACCACAACATGATACTTGGTTCTGTATTCTCTAAAGGGGGGGGGGGTACTGGGAGGTGGGCAGACGGTGGAACCAAAGGACAGCGCTCGGAGGTGGGTAGGAAGTGGAGACAAGGGGTGACTCAGACGAGGGGAGTACCTGCGCCTATTCTCGGAGAAAAAAAACCCTGCTGACATCACACCTACTTTACTGGTTTATCGTGCCAAGACCTGAATCTATATATGTGCAACAGCCCACCTGTGGGCCTTGATACTCGCACATGTGCATTAACTCAAATAAAGGTTGACACTGTGATGTCAGCGCATAGCCTTGGAGACAACATGGGTGGGACATAGCCTGAAACACAGCATCGGCAGAACAGGGAAAAAGCATTGGTGGGACAGAGGACCAAGATGCAGAACTGTCCTGGTTAATCTGCCCATAAATTGTCTGGAATTGTCCATCACACCTAGTTTACTGGTTAGCCCCACCAAAAACATGTATCTAAATATGTGGGAAAGCCCACCTGTGACCCTTTATCATCACACATGTGCACTATCCCAAATAAGTGTTGATCCCCGGGTTCCAGTGGTGTATTTTGGTTTTGTGCTTCCCTAGGCAAGACTAAAATTGGGCACCCCCCTTCCCCCTCCTATGTAAATTTGCCCCACTCCTTCCTTTTTAACGGATGTGACTCCCTCCAAAATTGAAAGACTCCAATTCCCAGCATGAACCCCTGAGATCTCACGAGATGGGGGGTGAGAGGATGTGGGTGAGGGAGGGAGAGAGAGAGAGAGGGGGATGAGGGAGAGAGAGAGAGGGAGGATGAGAGAGAGAGGGAGGATGAGAGAGGGGGGGGTGAGAAAGAGGGGGGTGAGAGAGAGGGGGGTGGGGGAGGGAGGGGGAGAGAGAAGGGGGATGAGAGATGGGGGAGGGAGAGAGAGGGGGGTGAGAGAGAGGGGGTGGGGGAGGGAGGGGGAGAGAGAAGGGGGATGAGAGATGGGGGAGGGAGAGAGAGGGGGATAAGAGAGGGGGAGGGAGAGAGAGGGGGGGATTAGAGAGAGGGGGTGAGAGGGGGGGGGGGGGTGAGAGAGAGGGGGGATGAGAGAGAGAGAGAGAGAGAGAGAGGGGGGGTGAAAGGGAGAGAGAGAGAGAGAGAGGGGGGGTGAGAGAGAGGGGGATGAGAGACAGAGAGAGAGAAAGAGAAGAGGTGAGAGAGAGAGAGAGAGAGAGAGAGAGAGAGAAAGAGAGGGGGGTGAGAGAGAGAGGGGGATGAGAGAGGAGGGGGTGAGAGAAAGAGAGAGGGGGTGAGAGAGAGAGGGTGAGTGAGTGAGAGAGAGAGAGAGGAGGGGGATGAGAGAGAGGTGGGAGAGGCGGCTCTAGCAACCAGTGGCCAAAAGATTCTCAGGGGGAGGGGGTGCTGCCCCCCTGCAAAGTGCCGCCCTAGGCCTGGGCCTTGTAGGCCTTGGCCAAAATACAGCACTGCCGTGATCCCAGGACATAGTGCTGGGCACAGCCTGGGTGGGACTTAGCTTGGGGCACAGCATCAGTAGAACAGAGAGCCAAGATGTAGGACCCTTCTGGCTAGTCCACATATAAACATGCATGGACTGCCTATTAATCTTACTTTACAGGTTGACCCCCCCCCCCCCCCAAAACACTGCCTCTAAAAATGTGTAACAGCCTACCTTCGGCCTTGATCCTTGCACATGTGCATTAATTCAAATAAAGTTTATTGGTGTGATCCCAGTACATATCCCTGGGCACAACATGGGTGCGACACAGCACTGGTGGGGTAGGGGGCTAAGATGTGGAACTGTCTAACCTAATCCAAGACAATTCGATTCTGTGCATTGAAGTGTACCTAAAACATTCATATCCTTTTTTTTTTTTTGGATGGAGTGGAGACATAATGACATTTCCTGTTAAGTTCCCTCTTCGGGAAATTGTAGTGATGACCTTTTTCACTGGGACGGGTGATGGCAGATCTAACATTTTACAGTTGTCAACAGACACAGGGATAAAGATAAAATCTTTCAACAGGGACACCTATTCCTGTGACAACTGTCTAAGACCCCGATCACATAGGGGCGACCCAACTTGCTGGGGCGACCTGTGAAGTCTGTGCACCGCGACCTTGGCGCGACATGCACGGACTTCATGTAATTGAAGTCAATGCAGGTCGCCTCCAGATCGCCCCAAAGTAGTACAGGACCCTTTTTCTAAGTCGGAGCGACTTGTGTCGCTCCTATTAGAACGGGTCCTGTGCTAATCTATGGCAGGCGACCCACCGCGACTTGTCAGGCGACCAAGGCGCCTGACAAGTCGCGCTAGTGTGAATGAGGACTTAGAGTTCATTTCCCCTCACCTTGGAAGTGAATGGCAATTTCCCAAGTAGAGTTCAGACACAATACAGTATATCGTAATAGCCTTGTTTTTCCCAAAAAGTTTTATCATTAAAAAATAGTCCTCGAGCCACAGTCATATGAGTTTGCCTAGGCTGATATGATGTCATCGGTCTACTGCAGCAAGAGGAAGCATTTTCTTAGTCCCCGTTCACACTAAGGCGACCTGTGAGGCGACCTGGTCGCCTCACAGGTCGCCGTAGGTCGCCTTCCATAGGGAAGCTGCGGACCCGTTCTAATAGGAGCGACACAAGTCGCTCTGACTTAGAAAAAGGGTCCGGAGCTTCTTTGGGGCGACCCGGAGGCGACCGCCATAGACTTCAATGTTATGAAGTCCGTGGCGGCCGCTCCTGAGGTCGCGCGCGCTGCTCGCACCCCGACCTCGGAGGTCGCCCCCCCAAGTCGGATCGCGGCAATGTGAACGGGGCCTCAGTCTCCTGTCCTCCAGGACATTGTAACATTTTACATTGTAACATTTTAGCAAGATTGCTAAAATGTTAGCAACATTATAACATTTTAGCATGTCTCAGGGTGAGAGAATACTGCAGGCTACATGACTGGGTCACATCTGAACTGGAGACTCAGTCTAGGAAGTAGATGATGACCCTGAATGATGCCTGAACAAAGATGGTACTCTCCTGAAGAGAAAGAGAAAATCAGTTGAAGGCATTGTCAGGGGGAGTACTGAGATGCTAGGTCAACTGTCATCAAATGGAAACTGGCCAATACTTTCCCTCCCTACTCCCTCCTGTACATCATATAATCGTCTACAGGATCGCAGGTGATCTTTATCCTAGATTCTAATCATTGAATCTGAAGGTAGATCTTGCTTTGGGCTGAGAGTGAAGTTTCTCTTTATGCTTTCTTTTTACCAGGCTGCATTTATTTAACGCAACATGTAATAAGGCATTAAATTACCCTTAATAGCACAGAATGTGCGCAATCCTAAGAAGCGGCCTTGCTCTCAGTTTTTTTTTTTTCCCCAGTGGACATACAATAAAAGACAAGAGGTGGGATTATGGGTTTTTCGATCCCTTCTGAAGCCATTTAATAGTTAACATGCCAACGTCTCATAGAGGAAATGACAAAACCCGAAATAATGGTGACCCCCAGCACCCACGCTTGTCATTGAACTGAACTGTATTGTTGTGGTCTGTAATTTTCATGATGAAAAGCTCTGGAATCAATGCTTTGTACATCGTAGGAACTCTCAATAACCCAACAGGTATTATAGGGGCCATTAAATAGCAGATCCAGCCGCAAAACGAAAAAGGCATGAAAGTAGATTGGCAATAGCAGTAGTACAACTCAACATACAGTATGATCAATAGTCAGCAGTAGGTGCAGGATAATACTAGGTGTAACGCACCCCCTTAAGGGCCGCATGTTGGCGTTACTGTGAAAAAAACATGTTGGCGTTACTGTGAAAACCAAGACTACTACATTTTATATGCAGTATTTCACAAAAGTGAGTACACCCCTCATATTTTTGTAAATATTTTATTCTATCTTTTCATGTGACAACACTGAAGAAACGACACTTTGCTACAATGTAAAGTAGTGAGTGTACAGCTTGTATTGAGCATCTGTAAACTGAAGGTTGAGGAGCGCAAGGTCTCTAACATCCACCAGCTCTGTGATGTTGTCATGGAGGAGTAGAAGAGGACTCCAGTGACAACCTGTGAAGCTATGGTGAACTCCATGCCCAAGAGGGTTAAGGCAGTGCTGGAAAATAATGGTGGCCACACAAAATATTAACACCTTGGTCCCAATTTGGACATTTCCACTTAGGGGTGTACTCACTTTTGTTGCCAGCGGTTTAGACATTAATGGCTGTGTGTTGAGTTATTTTGAGGGGTAAGCAAATTTACACTGTTAGGCTTCTTTCACAAGGTCCGCCTCCATACACAGACCCCCGCTGAGCAGCCAGGTGACAGCTCGCTCTCCGCACACAGAGCGAAGAGGGAGGTGTCAGAGCCCCGTGAATCTCTATGGGGGAATTGGATGAGAGTGGACCGCCTGTCTGCTCTCATCTGATCCCATCCGATCCGATCCCCTGAACGGATGGAAAATAGGGTTTCCATCCGTCCAGATTTCACGGACAGGATCGGATGCGGATGGCAGCGGGTGTCAGCGGACATGTCTCTGCTGACATCCGCTGCCCCATAGGGATGCATGGGGGATCCGATCAGATCTGCCTAAAAAACTGACAGGCGGATCTGATTGGATCCCTCGTGTGAAAGGACCCTAAGGGCTCCTTTCACACTATCCGTCCGTCAAACGGACTCCGCTTTTCTCAGCGGGGGATCGATCCGCCGATCCCCCCGCTGAGCAGGAGAATGACAGCTGTTCTCCGCACTGTGTGCGGAGACACAGCTGTCACAGCCTCATAGATCTCTATGGGGGAATCGGATGGGAAGGAACCGTCAGTCCGTTCTCATCCGATTCCATCCGATCCGCTGGACGGATGGAAAATAGGGTTTCCATCCATCCAGATTTGACGGATCGGATCGGGTGTCAGCGAACATGTCTCCGCTGACATCCGATCCCCCATAGAGATGCATGGCGGGACCGTTCAGATCCGCCAAAAAAACAGACAGGCGGATCTGAACGGTCCGCCTGTGTGAAAGGGGCCTTAGGCCCCTTTCACACATACGGTCCGTTTAGTTCATCAGTTCAGTCACGTCAAAATGTATCAGTTTTTCATCCGTTTTTCATCCGTTTTTCATCCATTTTTCGTCAGTTGTTATCTGTTTTTCATCTGTTGTCATCCGTTTTTTTTTTATCTGTTGTCATCCGCTCTTCATCTGTTGTCATCCGTTTTCATCCGTTGTCGTCCGTTTTTCATCCGTTGTCATCCGTTTTTGGTCCGATCCGTTTTTTTGACGGATGAAAAATAGGGCATTCATCCGTTCAAAAAAACGGACATTGACGGAAGCGGATGAAAACAGATGTTAACTGATGATCATCCGCTGTCATCCTTTTTTACATTGATGTCCATTTTCATCCGACAACGGATGGATGAAAAACGGACAAACGGATCGTATGTGTGAAAGGGGCCTTATACAAGCTGTACACTCACTACTTTACATTGTAGCAAAGTGTCATTTCTTCATTATTGTCACATGAAAAGATAGAATAAAATATTTACAAAAATGTGAGGGGTGTACTCACTTTTGTGAAATACTGTATATAAAATGTAGTAGTCTTGGTTTTCACAGTAATGCCAACATGTTTTTACTTACTTACTGCACAGAAAATATTTTACTTTTATTCTGCATTTGTGACAAAATTGTCTGTACCTGTTGGCTTTTTTTTTTTTTTTTTTTCCAGGCTCCATGCCCAGTTTGCCTGACAGGCACATTAACTACAGCTGTATAGTCCCAGTAGACAGGCCTCCATCAATGTGTACCCTGACGGCTGCCAAGATAATAGATCGGGCTGTGCTGATGCCAATCACTCTCCTCAGGCCCAGCCGCAGAGTCTCATCTGCGTTCAAAGTCACATTAGACATGACAATTGGTGCTTTTGTCTTCTGTCTGATGGGAGTGAGCAGGATCCTGTGCTGACAGGCGATCATAGCTGTCTGAATCCTCTGGCTGTCAGGATAGGAGGACATTCGTTCTATATAACCTATTATGGGAAGTTCAGACGCTAAACTCAAAAAAACGTAATGGATGTGGCCAGGAGCACTCTAGACCAGTGGTTTGCAATCTTATTGACATCAAAGCCTGGTAAATTCTTCAAAAACCGTCCATGCCCCAACAGTAAAAAAGGTTTACCCTCACACAATAAAAGTATGGGAATAAAAATTTTTGGAAGGCTCTGGATAGGGCTGGGTGTCACTGTAGGGGGGATGAAGGTTCTTGGGTTAGGGAACTCTTCAGCAGGGCTGTGGGGGTGCAGTAAAAAATGTCAGCAGGGCAGTGTACAGGGGGTCATCAGGGCAGAGGATAGGATATGCAGTTTATAGGCCAGTGTACCAAGGCTATTACTTTGTAGGACAGTGGGTCAGCAGGAAAAAGGGTGGGAGGTCAGCAAGGGCATGCACAGGTATTGGTAAAGCAGTGTATTGGGGATCAGCAGGGCAGAAGACAGGGGTCAGCAGGGCAGAAGACAGGGGTCAGCAGGGCTGAAGATTGGGGTCAGCTAAGCCGGGGACAGGGTTCAGCAGGGTGGAGTATAAGGGTCAGCAGGGCTGAGGACAGGGGTCAGCAGGGCTGAGGATAGGGGTCAGCTGAGTTGAGGACAAGGGATATGCACTGTGCAGATCAAAGCTGTGTGTAAGCAAATTGGATTTCATCTATGTGCTGTGTGAGGAAGAGCCGAGGAGGACATATTGCTATCTGTGCTCAGGCCATGTACTGTGCAGGGATAGGAGATGGCCGGACACAGCATCAAGTGTGGAGCAGGGTTGTGGGTGGGGGGGCACTACTGAAACCTGGGGGTGCACAGCCCATGCTAGCACCCCCCTTGGTCCAGCTCTGCTCTGCAGTAGACTAGTTGGACCTGTAGCAGCTGGGGTTTCTGGAAGAAGCTGAGGACAACTATAGAAGATGGGGGTCTTTGGAGCAGGCTGGGGTCTCTCCAAGAGGCAGGGGGTTTTGCAAAGCTAATGTGGGAGACTGGGGGGTACTGTGGGGATTGGGGGGAATTGTAGGACACTGCAGGGTCACTATGGGGGCACTGCAGGGGGCTGGGGGGGCAATGTAAGAAATTGCCAGAAACTGCAGGGATCGAGGATGCTTGAGGGCACTGTGAGAGGTTGAGGGGCACTGTGGGCTATGGTAGAAGGTTGGGTAGCACTATTGGCACGTTTCCACTGCAAGTACCGGCTCGGCTCTACTCGGCCCAGCTTGGCCGGTTTGGTTTTCCACTGCATGGTACCGCATGGTACTGTGTTGGAACGGTTCGGTACGGTTTGGTATGGTTTGCTTTTCCACTAAAGTAGTACTAAAGTAATTGGGTGGGATAACAACGATTCTCTGACCAATCAGTGGCTAGTAGTGACAAACAGTCAGCTGCATGCAAAGGATTGTGGGATATGGTACCGGTATGGTACCTCTTGGAACCAGAATCGAGGTGGTACTGTTTTGGAGAGCCGTACTGTTCGGTTCCATGTAGTGGAAAAGCGCCGCCATACCGTACCGTACCGAACCGTTCCAACACCGTACCATGCGGTACCATGCAGTGGAAAAGCACAAAAGCGAGCCGAACTGTTCGGTTCCATGCAGTGGAAAAGCGCCACACGATTGCTAGGAGGCACTGTGGGAGGATAGGCATACGGCCCTGGAGCAAGAAGGTCACAGCCCGAAAGTGGGCCACAGTTCTGAGTTTGAGAACCACTGCTCTGGATCACTCTGGTCAGAAGTATTTAAAGGATCAGTCCACCAAAAACTGGTAGATCAGTATTTGGTAGATTAATAAAGATGACAGTGATTGTCATCAAGTACAATGCAGGACCAATAGTTGTGCATTGTACATAAGAATGAAAACAGCCTGCCCAAGCCAGGAGTGTCAAGACGAAGATGAAAGTACCAAAGCCTGCTGGAATGAGGAATAAGGTAAGTATTACAGCTTATTCCTCTACTGCTAGACTTAAAGTGGTATTAAACCCAAAACCAAAAATGTAAGATATTGCAGCTTATCAATCATTAGACGTGGTGGCTGCATTCGTTTTCTTCTTAAGGCTTTTCTCCTCTCTGTTTTTACCTGTTAATCTGGCCAGTTGCACACCTCCTGTTTTAGAGCACCCTCCACTCTGGATGGAGGAGCACAGGAGGCACCTTTGGACAACAGCAATGTCAGTCTGGGAGGAGGGGACTGTTAGATGGACTAGTAGATTTACATATACTAACACATTTAAGGGAAATTCCATCTCACACTGCAGTTACAGCAAACAGTTTTCTTTTTCTTTTGGGATAAACATTTTACATGAATAAATAAAAGCTGATCATTGTAAGCCCCCCTGTCAGTGGTAAATGGTTTGTCTCAATACTCTACTACATTCGCAGGAGAGATTGTTCTGTTGAAAAACAACAGCCTTACTGGCCAGACCACCAGATAAAGGAAGGAAAGCCTAAAAAATAAAACAAATGCAGCCATCACATCTAAGCTGGAGTCCAGCTTTGGGGTATTTGACTACATGACACTCTCTTCCATCTCTGGGGGGTTCTGTTGGTGACATTTCAAGGTCTGCATACTTGTGGTGTCCATTATAAGGAGCACCCCCCATCCCTGCCTTCTTTTTTATGTTATAGATAATGTAACAGATGACATCGGGACACACAAAGGTGGGTGAAAATAATCAATGGGGAAAAAAGGAGCCAAGAAAAGAAAAGGAAGGTGAGGAAACTAGAAAGGGAAAGGAAGGAGCCAAAAAAGGAAAGGAAAATAAAAGAGAAAGATAAAGTAAGGAAAGGAAGGAAGGAGCCAAGAAAGGAAAGGAAAATAAAATAAAAGAGAAATGAAACAAAACAATTAAAAGAGGAAGGCGAAGGAAAAGGAATGGAGAGAGCCAGGAAAGAAAAGGGGAAATGAAGGAGCCAGGAAAAAGAAAGGGAAAGGAAGAAGCAGAAAGGGAAGAAAAGAAAAAGGTAGGGAAATTAATGAGCTAAGGAAGGATAAAAGAAATTTAAAGGAAAAGGGTATGGAAAGGAAGGAGCTAAGAAAGGAAGAAGAAGATAAAGGAAAAGGAAGGAGCTAAGAAAAGAAAGGGAAGGAAATGAAAAGGGTAGGGAAAGGGAGGAGGTAAGAAAGGAAAGTGAAAGAAAGGAAGGGAAGGGGTATGGAAAGGAAGGAGCTAAGAAAGGAAAAGAAAAAAGATGGAAAGAAAGGAGCCAAGAAAAGAAAGGGAAGGAAACAAAAAGGGTAGGGAAAGGAAGGAGCTAAGAAAGGAAAGTGAAGGAAAGGAAAGAAAGAAAGAGTAGGGAAAGGAAGGAGCTAAGAAAGGGAGACGAAGATAAAGGGAATGGAAGGAGCCAAGAAAAGAAAGGGAAGGGAATAAAAAGGGGAGGGAAAGGGAGGAGCTAAGAAAGGGAAAGAATGGAAGGGAAAAGAATGGAAAGTAAGGAGCTAAGAAAGGAAAAGAAAAAAATGGAAAGGGAGAAGCCAAGAAATGAAAGGGAAGGAAACAAAAAGGGTAAGGCAAGGAAAAGAAAAGAGAAATGAAACAAAACAATTAAAAGAGGAAGGCAAAGGAAAAGGAATGGAGAGAGCCGGGAAAGAAAAGGGGAAATGAAGAAGCCAGGAAAAAGAAAGGGAAAGGAAGAAGAAGAAAGGGAAGAAAAGAAAATGGTAGGGAAATAAATGAGCAAAGGAAGGGAAAGGAAAAGGGTAGGGAAAGGAAGGAGCTAAGAATGGAAGAGGAAGATAAAGGGAATGGAAGGAGCCAAGAAAAGAAATAGAAGGACATGAAAAGGGTACGGAAAATGATGAGGTAAAAAGGAAAGTGAAAGAAAGGAAGGGAAAGGGTATGGAAAGAAAGAAGCTAAGAAAGGAAAAGAAAAATAAAATAAAAGAGAAATGAAACAAAACAATTAAAAGAGGAAGGCGAAGGAAAAGGAATGGAGAGAGCCAGGAAAGAAAAGGGGAAATGAAGGAGCCAGGAAAAAGAAAGGGAAAGGAAGAAGCAGAAAGGGAAGAAAAGAAAAAGGTAGGGAAATTAATGAGCTAAGGAAGGATAAAAGAAATTTAAAGGAAAAGGGTATGGAAAGGAAGGAGCTAAGAAAGGAAGAAGAAGATAAAGGAAAAGGAAGGAGCTAAGAAAAGAAAGGGAAGGAAATGAAAAGGGTAGGGAAAGGGAGGAGGTAAGAAAGGAAAGTGAAAGAAAGGAAGGGAAGGGGTATGGAAAGGAAGGAGCTAAGAAAGGAAAAGAAAAAAGATGGAAAGAAAGGAGCCAAGAAAAGAAAGGGAAGGAAACAAAAAGGGTAGGGAAAGGAAGGAGCTAAGAAAGGAAAGTGAAGGAAAGGAAAGAAAGAAAGAGTAGGGAAAGGAAGGAGCTAAGAAAGGGAGAGGAAGATAAAGGGAATGGAAGGAGCCAAGAAAAGAAAGGGAAGGGAATAAAAAGGGGAGGGAAAGGGAGGAGCTAAGAAAGGGAAAGAATGGAAGGGAAAAGTATGGAAAGTAAGGAGCTAAGAAAGGAAAAGAAAAAAATGGAAAGGGAGAAGCCCAGAAATGAAAGGGAAGGAAACAAAAAGGGTAAGGCAAGGAAAAGAAAAGAGAAATGAAACAAAACAATTAAAAGAGGAAGGCAAAGGAAAAGGAACGGAGAGAGCCGGGAAAGAAAAGGGGAAATGAAGAAGCCAGGAAAAAGAAAGGGAAAGGAAGAAGAAGTAAGGGAAGAAAAGAAAATGGTAGGGAAATAAATGAGCAAAGGAAGGGAAAGGAAAAGGGTAGGGAAAGGAAGGAGCTAAGAATGGAAGAGGAAGATAAAGGGAATGGAAGGAGCCAAGAAAAGAAATAGAAGGACATGAAAAGGGTACGGAAAATGATGAGGTAAAAAGGAAAGTGAAAGAAAGGAAGGGAAAGGGTATGGAAAGAAAGAAGCTAAGAAAGGAAAAGAAAAAAAAATGGAAAGGAAGAAGCCAAGAAAAGAAAGGGAAGGAAACAAAAAGGGTAGGGAAAGGAAGGAGCTAAGATAGGAAAGTGAAGGAAAGGAAGGAAAGAAAGGGTAGGGAAAGGAAGGAGCTAAGATAGGAAAGTGAAGGAAAGGAAGGAAAGAAAGGGTAGGGAAAGGAAGGAGCTAAGAAAGGAAGAGGAAGATAAAGGGAATGGAAGGAGCCAAGAAAAGAAAGGGAAGAAATAAAAAGGGGAGGGAAGGGGAGGAGCTAAGAAAGGAAAGCGAAAGAATGGAAGGGAAAAGTATGGAAAGTAAGGTGCTAAGAAAGGAAAAGAAAAACATGGAAAGGGAGGAGCCAAGAAAAGAAAGGGACAGAAACAAAAAGGGTAGGGAAAGGAAGGAGCTAAGAAAGGAAAGTGAAGGAAAGGAAAGAAAGAAAGAAAGGGAAATGAAGGAGCTAAGAAAGGAAGAGGAACATATAGGGAATGGAAGGAGCCAAGAAAAGAAAGGGAAGGAAATAAAAAAGGTAGGCAAAGGAAGGAGCTAAGAAAAGAAAGGAATGGAAAGGGTAAGAAAAGGAAGGAGCAATAAAAAGGAAAAGGGAAGAAAAAGGGAAAGGAAGGAGCAAAGGAAAGGAAAGGGAAGGAAAGGAAGGAGCCATAAAAAGGAAAAGGGAAGAAAAAGGGAAAGGAAGGAGCAAAGGAAAGGAAAGGAAATATATGCAAAGTTTTGCTAAAAACAAATAATAATAAAATAATATTCTATATCTGCAGTCGATCCGGAAGAACGCAAAAATCCCTTTTACAGTAGGCTCCAATTTTCTCCAACAGGGAAAAACGATTTAATTATGCCAAAAAGCAATCAAATAGCTTTATATAAATGATCATTCTTTAGTGGTAATTTTTTTTATCTATTAGGCTTACAAACACCAGGCCCTTTCTGAACGCCATTCTCTTGACAGGAGAAAAGTAGCAGTAAAAATGCGCCTAAAGCCACGTTTTCAAATGCATTTAGATGCGTTCAGGCATGTCAAGTGTTTAAGAATGTATTCATTTAATTGATCAGAATATTCATTTATTCTGGTCTTTGAAATAAGTGAACACTTAAGTGCTAAACACGTATAGGCGCATTGGGCGTTTTTGTGCCCAAACACTGCTCTAGTGAACGGGACTTTGGTGTGTTCACATTTTTGTCCCTGCCTCTAAATGCCTGGAAACGCCTATGTGTGCATGGACACATAGGCTAACATAGGGGACGTTTAGGGGCAGAAAACAGAAGTCTCAGAAGTGTGTAAATCAGGCGATTGACAGCTATAGTGTGAATGAAGTCGTAGTATTTCTTGCATTTGGAAACCCATCCAGCCCTTCTTTGAGTCAGACACAGCCCGCCCTCCGGGGAAGACTTTTCAGTATTTTCATGGCTCTTGAACGCAATGGAAACAAAGAACGTTCGTAGAACAAATTCTTCTGTTGTATGATACTTCCCTTTCAAGGTGGGCAGTGCATGGTAAGAAAAGCACTTTAAAAAATCAGATCTATTCCAACTTGAAGCCACTTCAGACTATTGTTAAGTGATTCTCACTGGAAGAGTGCTGGAGCCTGAAGTGCAAACTAAGAGCCTTCCTTCACGTCATGTAACCACAGAGAGTTCCTCCAACACGGATATAACTTTGTAAGAACTTAGACATGAAGCTGGAAGGTTTCCATAGCAATCCGGATCGCAGAAGAGAGCGACTTCCCTGCTGAGAAGGGCCAAAGTCTTTGAGAAGTAAAATATTTATGGTCGGTTCTCTTCGACGCACAGCTGAGCCTCATTCCGGAGGAGCTCGATGTTTATCGCACAAACATTTTAAGAATGACTCACCTCACTGATCCCAGCAAGTCGTCGCTACAGACCGCGGCCGGGGAGCAGCGTTCCCGGAGAATTATGGTTTTTGAGCAGAAGCTATTCCATTTCTGTGCCACGTTTAAGTGACAGAGCTCAGCTTACATATTTTTTCTTTTGATGACTTTTAAAGGAGAATAAATGTTACCCTAGGTTCACATTAAGGAAATGGACCAATTTTTTTTTTTCTTTGTTCAGGTCGGCAGTGGCGGCGGGCGTCATGATTGACGATGGATCTACATCAGGCAGCATTTTTTTTTAATTTTTGTTTTTTAACCACTTCTGGACTGGAAGATTTTCCCCCTTAACCACTTAAGCCCCAGCCCTATTTCTGACACTTTTTGTTCACAAGTTAAACCAGTATTTTTTCCTAGAAAACTACTTAGAAACCCCAAACATTATATATATATATTTTTTTTAGCAAAGACACTGGAGAATAAAATGTCGGTCATTGCAATACTATTTGTCATGCGGTATTTGCGCAGCGGTCTTGCAAAAATTTAGAAAAATCACATTTCACTGCATTTAAAAAATACTAAACAGTAAAGTTAGCCCATTTGTTTTGTATATTGTGAAAGATGATGTCACGCCAAGTAAATAGATACCCAACATGTTACGGTTTAAAATTGCGTCCCCCCGTGGGATGGCGACAAACTACGGTCAATAGAGATCTCAATAGGCGACGCTTTAAATTTATTTAACGGTTACCAGTTTAGAGGTAGAGTGTAGCTCTTTTTTTAAAATTATTGCCCACGCTCTGACGATCGCGGCGATACCTCACATGTGTGGTTTGAACAACGATTTCATTTGCGGCTCGACTTCCGTATACGTTTTTTTTTGTGCGCGAGCTAATGATGACGGGGGCAGCTATATTTTTTTTTCCTATTTATTTTATTTTTTTTTAACTTTATTACGGTTTTTAAAAAAAAATAAAATTCTGGTCACTTTTATTGCTGTCACAAGCAATGTAAACATCCCTTGTGACACCAAAATGTAGTGACAGGTGCTCTTTATGGAGGGATCGAGGGTCTAAAAGACCCTAGACTCATCCACTACACTTCCCTGTATGCAAAATGCCGAAAACTGAGTTTTTGAATACAGCCGTTTTTTAAATTTGCCGCTTTTTGCAGCACAGTAACCCGGAAGTGACGTCATGGACTCCGCCTCCGTGTAATGTCATCGGAGACCCGATCTTAGCCATTTCCGGCATTGATCGGGACTCCATCCAGCCGGCGGACGTGCCGGCTAGGTGCTCGGGGCTCCCGGTGGAACGGGAGCCCACCCACCCCGTCAAATGCAACATGCCATTTCATTTTGCCATAATCCTGATGCTTTGCCCCCTAGCCACTCCCCAGCATAACCAAGTTTCTGTTAACCACCTGCTGACCACTCACAGTACATATACTGTGAGCAGGCAACAGGTACAGGCACAGCCGTGGACATATATATGACAATCCTTCTTCTCCTGAGTTTAGGCACATGCCCCCTGCCGACCTGTGCTGCGATTAGACACAGCACGAATTAGGCCTCCGATGTCAGCCAATGATTTTGGCTGCAACCTGCTGATTGTCTGTGTCCAATCACAGCACAGAGTTATGTGCTTACAAACACACAGAACTCTGTGTGCATAGGAACAGCGATCTGACTGTTTCTTCTCCCTGTAAAGCAGGGAGAAAAAAACAGCCAGATCAGTAAGAAAAATGAGCACACACTACACATTGTTAGGCACACAGTTAACCCCTTAATTGCCCGTAGATGTTAACCTCTTCCCAACCAGTGTTATTAGTATAGTTTACAGTATTTTCATTGATCACTTTATTAGTGGTACCAGCAACATCATTGTCAATTAGTGTCTCTCCCAGATGGTGTCAGTTAGCACCAGATTGCACACCACCCTATCACATTCCCACGTTAGGTCGCTTATCACTGCCATTACAGTATAGTATCTATAGCTGAGTAAATTCCAGTATACAGGCGGTCCCCGGGTTACAAACATCCGACTTACAAATGACTCCTACTTACAAATGGAAAAAGACAACAGGAAGTTAGAGAAAATCTCCCCCTAGGGAGGAAAATTCACTCCTGTAAGAGTTCTTATAGGAAAAAGGTGTCTCCACTGAAGCTTTTCACTAATCCTTGTTTCCACAACAACCCAATTTTTCAAAATCCAGTTGTCATAGGGACAGAAAGTGAGGTGAAATCTTCTGAACATGGGTACAGACAGCAAAACAAATGGTACAGGGGTGTTAACCCTTCAATATGCTTTCCAAAAAAAAAAACGAAAAAAGTATTCTTTTGGCTTAAAAAGTTTACCAGTTCCGACTTACAAACAGATTGGACTTAAGAACAAAACTACAGTCCCAATCTTGTTTTTAACCCTCCCCGGGTTTACGAAGAAGATGGGGACTGTAGTTTTGTTCTTAAGTCCAATTTGTTTGGAAGTCGGATCAGGTAAATTTTTTAACTTTTTTGTTCTTAAACACTGCCTGCATATACCATAGTTTGTAGAGGCTATAACTTTCGCACAAACCAATTAATATACATTTTATAGGATTTTTTCTTACCAAAGATATGTAGCAGAATACATTTTGGCCAAAATTTTTAAGGAAATTTGTTTTTTTTTTTTTAATTTTGGTTATTGGATATAACAGAAAGTAGAAAATATTATTTTTCCAAATTTTTGGTCTTTTTTCTTTTATATAATAAAACATAAAAAACCCAGTTGTGATCAAATACCACCAAAAGAAAACTTTATTGAGGGGAACCTCAAATAACCAGTGGCTGAATAAACCCAGTATAGCCTCAAATAACCAGTGATTGAAAAACCCAGTTTTTATTGGATATAACAGAAAGTAGAAAATATTATTTTTCCAAATTTTTGGCCTTTTTTTCGTTTATATAATAAAGGATAAAAAAACCCAGTGGTGATCAAATACCACCAAAAGAAAGCTTTATTGAGGGGAACCTCAAATAACCAGTGGCTGAATAAACCCAGTATAACCTCAAACAACCAGTGACTGAATAAACCCAGTATAACCTCAAATAACCAGTGGCTGAATAAACCCAGTTTTTATTGGATATAACAAAAAGTAGAAAATATTATTTTTCCAAATTTTTGGTCTTTTTTCTTTTATATAACAAAAGATAAAAAACTCAGTGGTGATCAAATACCACCAAAAGAAAACTTTTTTGAGGGGAACCTCAAATAACCAGTGCCTGAATAAACCCAGTATAATCTCAAATAACCAGTGGCTAAATAAACCCAGTATAACCTCAAATAACCAGTGGTTGATAAAACCCAGTTTTTATTGGATATAACAGAAAGTAGAAAACATTGTTTTTCCAAATTTTTGGTCTTTTTTCGTTTATATAATAAAAGATAAAAAAAACCCAGTGGTGATCAAATACCACCAAAAGAAAGCTTTATTGAGGGGGAACCACAAATAACCAGTGGCTGAATAAACCCAGTATAACCTCAAATAACCAGTGGTTGAATAAACCCAGTTTTTATTGGATATAACAAAAAGTAGAAAATAATATTTTTCCAGATTTTTGGTCTTTTTTATTTTTTTATTTTTTTTTATTTTTTATATTCAATAATTTTTATTGAAATTTTCAAAAAGATAACAGAAGAGCAATAACAAACGAGGCATAGTAATAACTTGCTTACATATGAACTGTTGTGCAGAACAGTACAAGAACTGATAGACATGGCATGAAAACAAGGCCAGCGAGTGCTGGAAAAACTGCTGATCAATAAAAAAAAAAAAAAAAAAAATTCTCATCATGGCTGAATTCCAAGATAGATAGAGAGCCGATCGCCCCGGGGCACCCCTAATGGGCTCATACTGTGCCCCAAAGAGAAGCGGCTAAAGACAGCTGAGAGAAAACCGCCTTTGTCTCTGAAAACCTGAAGGGAGGAAAGGCAACATCCGCCAAACCCCAATAAAAAACATATATTAGCCAATAACTACTAGTGTATTTATGGTACGAGGTACCACATATGCCTCATAAACAGACTTAAACGTGGAACAGGATAGAGAAATTGGTAGGAAGAAGAAGAGTAGAAAGAGGAGAGATATCAGAGGGGGAAGGAGAAAAGGCGGGGATGGAAGGGAGAGAGTAAAGAGAGAGTTGAAGAGAATAATCCCATGGTCCGACCCCACCCAACCCATAGATGAGTATCAAAACGGAGAGAAAAGGGGGAAACCCCAAGGAAAAAGGCGTCCCTCCGACCGAGCCCATCTTAGAGTGTTACATTCACAAATGTCGCCCAGGGTTCCCAGACTGACTCAAATATTGCCCTAGAATCATTCAAGATACTGTACATCTTTTCTTGTGTCATCATCCACGAAATTTTACGCTTCGCAACCAGGAAGGGGACCGTAGACTGTTTCCAATGCTTAGCTATTGTGATTTTAGCTCCTAGGAATATATAAGAAATGAGAGTCCGAGTGTGCTTGGGGACCCTGAGAGGATGGTGACCTAGGAGGGCATATAAAGGTGATTGCTCAAGGGAAACCCCCGTAACGCGTCGTATTGTGTGAAACATCCGATTCCAAAAAGAACGGATTTTAGGGCATTCCCAAAAAACGTGTAACAGGCTCCCCAGAAGATCACAGCCTCCGAAGCGGACCGGGGACGAGCTAGGGAAAATTGTCGCCAAGCGAGACGGAACCATGTACCATCGCATCAAAATTTTAACATTAGCCTCCATGAGGCCCACAATGTGGATCCCACGAAAGGCTCTTCCGACACAGGTATGCCAAGCGTCCAGGTCCCAGTCTACATTAGGCATAAGTCTCCCAGTCTATAGGCATAAATGAGGGAAATCCCTCCCTTGATGTCTTGAATTTTGGAGCACCATTGTTCGTAGGGGGTTACTGTGAGGGGGCCCGAAGATCCCCTCTGAAGCGTGCGCAAAAAGTGTGAGATCTGAGAGAAGCGAAATCGCTCCGCAGGCGGCATCTTCAGATTAGCTAAACAATGTGAGTAGGAAAGAGGACCTCTGGCATCAAAAAAGTGTCCAATTCTATAAAGGCCTTCATCCGTCCACCATTTGAAAGCCTCAATGTTAGTTCCAGGAGGGAAGTCAGGGTTATGAAAAATATGTTTGAGAGGACCCCAGGGGGAGGAAATCTTTTTGGACTTATGAATAAGGTCACAAAGAGCAAAAGAATGTGAGAGTGTAGGAGCCAGGATTGGGGGGCGGGATGCAGGAGGGCTCCAAAGTAAGAAGTCCACAGTATGGAGAGGGATGGCCTGTTTTTCCATGTAATACAAATCAGGTTTTTCTCCTTTAACATATATAACAGAAAATTGTGCCAGTTGGGCCGCTAAGTAATATTTCCAAATGTCCGGTACCCCCATTTTTACGAGACCTAAAAAGCGTGGATTTGTTGATCCTATTACCCTTCCTGCCCCAAATAAATTTAAAAATGTGTGATTGAAGGGATGTAACTTGTGACTTCACTAGCGGAATAGGGAGAGCGCGAAATAGATATAAGAGACGCGGAAGCAGGGTCATCTTGACTGCGTTGATTCTTCCCAGCCAAGAAATGTTAAATTTTGACCAGTCCTCTAGGTCCTTTTTCAGTTTATTAATAAGTGGTGGAAAATAGGCTGAATGCAGATCAGAAATCGAGGCAGTGATATGTACCCCCAGGTAGGGTATTGAGTCGGAATGCCAGGAAAAAGGAAAATGATCTTTTAGGCGAGAGACCAGGGATTGTGGAAGGTTGACGTTCAGAGCCAGGGATTTGCTCATATTCACCCTCAGTCCCGAGACCGCCCCAAAGCTATGGAGGAGTGATATGATGTTGGGGAGCGAGATCAGGGGGGACGTGACAAACAGCATAAGGTCGTCAGCGAACAAAGCGCATTTATGCACTGTATTGCCGCAGTGTATGCCACGTATATCAGGATGGTGACGGATGGCAATAGCTAGGGATTCCAAGGCAATGGCAAAAATAAGGGGTGAAAGAGGGCACCCCTGCCGTGTACCCCTGTGGATGGAAAAGGATTCAGAATAAAGGCCTTGCATCTTGACTCGTGCTGAGGGGTGGGAGTACAGGGCCCGGAGAATGGCCAAAAAGGAGGGGCCAAAACCCCATCTCTCCAATGTGGAGAAGAGAAACGGCCAAGAGAGCGAGTCAAAGGCCTTGTGTAGGTCTAAGGATAGTAGGAAGCCCTCTTGGGGAGGGGCTCCATCCCAGCCCGAGAGTAGAGAGTAGCCGCATCAATCACTCTTCTAATTTGGTCGGTCCCTTGTCGGCCTGGGATGAAGCCTACCTGGTCCTTGTGAATATAAGAATGAATGAAGCTGGAGAGGCGAGTAGCTAAAATTTTTGTTAGGAGCTTGAGATCATTATTAATAAGGGAAATGGGTCTGTAATTACTAACATCTGTGTGATCCTTATCCGGTTTCGGGATGACCGATATAAAAGCTGCATTCATGGATTGGTCCAGAGGTTCCGTGCCTCTGAGGGAATTAAAGAATCTTGCCAGGTAAGGGGCAAGTGTATCAGCATATGTCTTATAATATATGTTAGAGAAGCCATCGGGACCCGGGCGAAATTGGTGCGTAGAGCTTTAATGGCGATTAGAATTTCCTGCTCGGAAAAAGGTTCTTCTAGCAGGGAGCGTGCTTTCTTACTAAGTTGTTGAAGAGGGACCCGTCCCAGAAAGGACTCGATATCATGTTCCTGGGAAGGCTTAGGGTCAGCATATAGGGTAGAATAAGAGGATTGGAAAGTAGCCATAATCGAGGCAGGATTCCTCGTGAGTTCCCCGGACCTAGCCTTAATTTTGGGCATGGAAATAATCCTATATTTCGGTGTCAATTTAGAAGCAAGCCTAGGTCCTATTTTATCCTGCGTGGCCAGCAGGCATGCATTTTGCCACTGTAAACTCTTAGCTGCCTTGGTGGTTAGAGCCAAATTAAGGGAAAGCTTAACCGCATCGAGTTTGCCCAGAGAAGTCAAGGTCGGGTCACGTTTATGCTCCCCACTCAGCCTTTTAAATTCCCGTTCCAGCTCAGTAATTTCGAACTGTCGTTCGCGCTTGAGTTTAGCCCCCAATTGAATGAGATGGCCCCTGATGACAGCCTTTTGGGCTCCCCAAAGGGAGGAGGGAGTTATGTCTTGAGAGTCGTTAAGGGCGAAATATTCTAGGATAATTTTTCCTATAGTGGATTTCCACACCGGTTCGTGGAGAAGAGATTCGTTCAGTCGCCATGGGGACGGGCCAGTACGCAAGGGTGAGCTCTTGAGTTTAAGGAACACTAAAGAATGGTCAAACCAGGGTATGTCTCTAATTACTGATGAAAGTGCCGAGGGGATGTCCATGGTAGGGACAAAAATATGATCAATTCTGGCGAGTGTATTGTGAGGAGCTGAGAAGTGGGTGTAGTCCTGGGCGGAGGGGTTAAGTTCTCGCCAGATGTCCACTAAACCCAAGGAATGGAGAAGCTTGGCTACTCGAAGGCTTTGCTTAGGGGGTCTGCGCAAACGTTGAGATCCTCGTTTAGATTTATCTAGAGCGTGGTCGAAAGCTAAATTAGAGTCACCTCCCAAAATGAGTCTACCTTCGAAGTGGGTGGAAAGAAGAGGGAGCACCCTAGAAAAAAAGGCCGCCTGACCCTTGTTAGGAGCATAGAAGGAAACAAAGGTGTATAAAACACCGCCAATGTAACCCTTTACCAAAATGTACCTCCCCTGGGGGTCCGCTATGGTATGAGTATGTGAAAAAGCCACAGTTTTTGAAAAAAAAATTGCTACTCCCTTCTGTTTAGAGGGTGCATTAGCCAGGAAAAAGACTGGATATTTATGGTGGACGTATATAGGCCTATAAGACTCCGGGAAATGGGTTTCCTGAAGCAGGAGGACCTCAAGTCCCTGGGAATGGTAATGTTGGAATGCCTTTCGCCTTTTCACTGGAGAATTGAGATCCTGAACATTGTGTGATGCCACCTGTAGAGAGAAATCGGTACTCACGGTTGCCGTCATTGGAGAAGCGAGGTTCGAGCGCCGCGGTGTACAGCTGTGGAACAGTAGTCAGTGGAATCGAACTGGAGTCTAGAAGGCTGCGACAAAAACAGAGAGCTCAATTGAACGATGGGATCAGACCATGTGATGCTGAAAAAGAGAAGGAGAATTAGAAAAGAAGGAAAAGGGATAGTAAGGATGGGAGAGAAAGGCAAAAAACATGCCAGGACAGAGCCTAGCATGGTGTTAGGGAGGCAGGGGATAAGTCCCATGCCCCCCTAACCAAAATCGTAAAGGCACCCTATACCAGATAGGGTGCTGTCCTGCAGGGGCCAGGAGAAAAAAAAAATAATTCTCCAAGCTCCTACTGGGGTGTGTGCACTAAAACCTCTCCGGGCATGCAGCCCCTACCTGGACAATTATAAGAAAAAAAAAACAAATATGGTGGTCGCCCCGACCTGAGGCAGAGCAAAAGTGCATGAGCAGGCCAAAGGGGAGGGAGGAGAAAGGGGGAAGAGGAGGGAGAAGGGAAGGAGAAGAAAAAAAGGGGGGAGGGAAGAGGAAGGGGAAAGGGAGAAACAGGGAAAGGAAAAAAATACGGGGAGGGGGAGGCTTCTGCTACTGCGTTATATCAAAGGGCAAAGTGAAGGCAAAACAGGCAATCACAACACAATAACTTGGGACCGGTCAATAGGAGAAAGAGTAACAAACAGGGACCGGTACCCCAAACATTATGGTAATACGAAAAAAAGGAAAAATCAAGCGCAAGATAAAAGTTCAGTCAGACAATGTCCAGCGAAAAAAAAAAGGGGAGAGGAGGGGAGAAGAGGGGAAAAAAAAAAAGGGGGGGGGGATGAAGGGGGTTAATGGTTAACCCATTCCAGCGGAAAGTGCCAAATCTAGTAAGGCTGGTTGGAGGAACATGCTGGATCAATCAGGAACATCAGGGAGGCTGGACATCACGGTGGCGTTTATGCTGTTGCTTGTTCCAAACAGGCAATACAGGGCTGATCGGCGGAGGTCGCTTGGAGGATTCCCGTCTCGGGTAAGAGGAGGAGGGGGAAGGATCTCTCGAAATGAGTCCCAATTGTAGAAGCAGGCGTTCCCCATCTTGAAGGGACGAAAAGCCGTGGGTTTTGTTCTGGAAGAGAAAGTTCAATCGGAAGGGAAAGGACCACCAATATTTCAAAGATTTAGCAGAGAGAATTGATAACAGTGGTTTCAGGGCTCTGCGACGCTGAATGGTCATAGGAGACAGGTCTGCAAAAAGTTGAATCTTGTGATCCTGGATGGAGAGGTTTTCCTTGTCCCTGCTCTTCCTCATGAGCTCCTCTTTAACCCCATAGTAGTGAGTTTTAACGATCACATCCCTGGGAAGACCGTCCTTACGGGGCAATTGGAGTGCTCTGTGCGCTCTGTCGAGCTCCAGGCGGTGGTCTGGAATATCTGGGAGAACGTCCTTGATAAATGTTTTAACGGTATCGGGAATATCTTTGACTGACTCAGGGATCCCCCTAATTCTGAAATTTAGGCGGCGACTCCTGTTGTCCAAATCATCCAATTTGGATAAAGCAGTGTCCAATTGTTCCTGAAGAGTCTGGATACAAGCAGTATTTTGATTGGTTCTTGTCACGGTATGGTCGACAGTATTCTCTATGGCCTCAATCCTGGAGCCTAAATTTTGCAGATCAGCTTTAATAGATCCTGTGATCTGTGCGGCATTATGAGCCAGTCCAGTGGCCAGCATCTCAGAAAACTTATGCATAAGCAAGGAAATGTCAGGGAAATGGCTCTGAGAGTGGAGGCCTAGCTGGTGCTGTAGAGCCAGGACCTCAGGTGATACTGTGTCCGGCTGACCAGGGGATTGCTCCATGGCTGTGCTCAGCAGGGATGCAGTGGAAGCTGGGGAGATGAACTGTGCTTGTGGAAGGTTAGTGGGGGTTGCTGGGGAAGGCCAGGGCTCTGGGGTGGCTGGACGAATGTCAAAAAGAACAGTGGAAGTGTCCCCTACCTCCTGGTCACCTCGGCTGGCTGAGGGAAGAGAGGAGGCGGTCGCCACCTTGTCCGGATCCCTCTGAGGAGATTGAAATCGCAGCCGGCGGGAGACCTCCCTGCGGGGGCCCGCAGACATGCAGGGCCGGAACGCTGATGAAAGCTGCGGTGGTGGTGCAAGTGGCAGGGTGACCGAGCGTGATGTGCCGGAGTAGGGCCCAATGCTGTCCGGAGAGGCGCGGAGCTCTGGGACTAAGCCGCCATCCCGGAGCTCCCGCGCATGCGCACTCTGGTCTTTTTTTTTTATATAACAAAAGATAAAAAAACTCATGGGTGATCAAATACCACCAAAAGAAAACTTTATTGAGTTGAGGGGAACCTCAAATAACCAGTGGCTGAATAAACCCAGTATAACCTCAAATAACCAGTGGCTGAATAAACCCAGTATAACCTTAAATAACCAGTGGCTGAATAAACCCAGTGGTGATCAAATACCACCAAAAGAAAACTTTATTGAGGGGAACCTCAAATAACCAGTGGCTGAATAAACCCGGTTTTTTTATTTGATAAGTAGAAAATATTATTTTTCCAAATTTTTGGTCTTTTTTCGTTTATATAATAAAAGATAAAAAAGCCCAGTGGTGATCAAATACCACCAAAATAAAACTTTAGGGAAACCTCAAATAACCAGTGGCTGAATAAACCCAGTATAACCTCAAATAACCAGTGGCTGAATAAACCCAGTATAACCTTGATGGCTGAACAAACCCAGTATAACCTCAAATAACCAGTGGCTGAATAAACCCAGTGGTGATCAAATACCACCAAAAGAAAACTTTATTGAGGGGAAGCTCAAATATCCAGTGGCTGAATAAACCCAGTATAACCTCAAATAACCAGTGGCTGAATAAACCCAGTATAACCTCGATGGCTGAACAAACCCAGTATAACCTCAAATAACCAGTGGCTGCATAAACCCAGTGGTGATCAAATACCACCAAAAGAAAACTTTATTGAGGGGAAGCTCAAATATCCAGTGGCTGAATAAACCCAGTATAGCCTCAAATAACCAGTGGCTGAATAAACCCAGTATAACCTCGTATAACCAGTGGCTGAATAAACCCAGTATAACCTCAAATAACCAGTGGTTGAATAAACCCAGTTTATATTGGATATAACAAAAAGTCGAAAATAATATTTTTCCAAATTTTTGGTCTTTTTTCTTTTATATAACAAAAGATAAAAAACTCAGTGGTGATCAAATACCACCAAAAGAAAACTTTTATAGAGTTGAGGGGAACCTCAAATAACCAGTGGCTGAATAAACCCAGTATAACCTCAAATAACCAGTGGCTGAATAATCCCAGTATAACCTCAAATAACCAGTGGCTGAATAAACCCAGTATAACCTCAAATAACCACTGGCTGAATAAACCCAGTGGTGATCAAATACCACCAAAAGAAAACTTTAGGGAAACCTCAAATAACCAGTGGCTGAATAAACCCAGTATAACCTCAAATAACCAGTGGTTGAATAAACCCAGTATAACCTCAAATAACCAGTGGTTGAATAAACCCAGTATAACCTCAAATAACCAGTGGCTAAATAAACCCAGTTTTTTTTATTGGATATAACAGAAAGTAGAAAAGCAGAAAACATTATTTTTCCAAATTTTTGGTCTTTTTTCGTTTATATAATAAAAGATAAAAAAAATCAGTGGTGATCAAATACCACCAAAAGAAAACTTTAGGGAAACCTCAAATAACCAGTGGTTGAATAAACCCAGTTTTTTATTGCATATAACAGAAAGTAGAAAATATTATTTTTCCAAATTTTTGGTCTGTTTTTTGTTTCCATAACAAAAGATAAAAAAAACTCAATGGTGATCAAATAACACCTAAAGAAAACTTTTTTGAGGGGAACCTCAAATAACCAGTGGCTGAATAAACCCAGTATAACCTCAAATAACCAGTGGCTGAATAAACCCAGTGGTGATCAAATACCATCAAAAGAAAGCTTTATTTTTGTGAAAAAAAATAATATAAATTTAATTTGGGTACACCGTTGCATGACCACGCAATTCCCAGTTTGAAAGGGGGGGGGGTAAATCTTCCAGAAGTCAAGTGGTTAAAGGCGAACTAACGCTTTAAGGTTTACATATATTTAAAACGTACTCAATGTACTCCAAAGGGGACCTGATTTACTAACCTTGTTACACAATGATCTCTTTTATTTGCCTTTTGACTGAATAAATCACAACACTCAACATAATTGCGCGGAGCTCGTTTTCAGCCTGACAGGTAAACAATGATATCCTTAGGATGTATTGTCAGCAATATGATTCTATTTCATGCAGACGTTCACGAGGCAGCGGTGCCGGGGTAAGCACATCGAAGTTTCTCCAATAACGCGCTTGGAACCGCGACAAGGGAGATTAAAGAGATATAACAGGTAATCCGCATGCATCTGGGCTTTTTAAAAGATTACATATTTATTCATCTGTTTGGACATCATTGGTAATGTATTAAAAAATTCTGCCTTTTTAGTAATTAAAGTAGATGTAAATCCTATCTGGATGACATTTTATTTGCTGAAGCCATCTGTATCGCTTACATTTGGCAATCTCTATTAACCACTTCCGGACCGCGCGCTGCAGTTTTACGTCGATACTTTGTCGTCGACACTTTGACGTTAATT
The DNA here is from genome assembly GCF_965119305.1 of Pelophylax lessonae. NCBI lineage: Eukaryota > Metazoa > Chordata > Amphibia > Anura > Ranidae > Pelophylax > Pelophylax lessonae. The sequence continues at coordinate 23,906,470 of NC_138777.1, forward strand.
ACCGGGGTTATGCCAGCAGATAGCTGCCATAAACCCGGTATTTTTTGAAACTGCAGGCGGTCTGCTTTAACATAAGGGTGGTTCCAGCGGCGGATTTGCTGCAGGATCACCCTTATGGGTGGCGGGAGAGGTGCCCCCCCCCTCTCCCGCCTCTTCCTGATCCTTTTCCCTGCTTACCAGACCCGCCGGTAGTAGGGAAAACAATCCGGTCTGCTGTCCCCTCAGGCAGGAAGTTGAGTGAGGGCAAGATGGCCCCCCACTCCACTCTTTGGCCTTGGAGGACCGAATGTGACGTCATACGTCACTTCCTAGCAACCGATTTAGAGAGTCATTTTTTTTCAAGATGAAAAAAAATGACTTTTTTTTTTTTTTTTTAGTGTAGATGTGAGGTCTTTTTGACCCCAGATCTCACATTAAAGAGGTCCTGTCCTGCTTATTTATATTACAAGGGATGTTTACATTCCTTGTAATAGGAATAAAAGTGATCAAAATTAAAAAAAAAAAAAAAACAGTGTAAAAATATTACATAAAAGATAAAATAAATGGGAAAAAAAAATTAAAGCGCCCCCGTCCCAGTTATCTTGCATGCAGAAGCGAACGCATACGCAAGTCGCGCCCACATACGTATATGGTGTTCAAACCACACATGTGAGGTATCGCCGCGATCGATAGAGTGAGAGCAATAATTTGAGTCCTAGATCTCCTCTGTAACTCTAAACTGGTAACCTGTAGACATTTTTAAATTGTCACCTAAGGGGATTTTAAAAAACTAATGTTTGTCACCATTCACCGAGCGGGCGCAATTTTGAAGTAGAACTTGTTGGGTATCTATTTACCTGACGTAACATTATCTTTCACATTATAGAAAAAAATTGGGCTAACTTTACTGTTTTCTTATTTTTTAATTAAAAAAAGTTAATTTTTTGCAAAATAATTGCGTTTGTAAGACCGCTGCATAAATACGGTGTGATAAAAAATATTGCAACAATCTCCATTTTATTGTCTAGGGTCTCTGCTAAATATATATATATATATATATATATATATATATATATATATATATAATGTTTGGAGGTTCTAAGTAATTTTATAGCAAAACAATCTGATTTAACTTGTAAACAACATGTGTCAGAAAAAGGCCCAGTCCAGAAGTAGTTAAATAAAATGCTATTTTTGCCCCTTTTGTGTCACAGATTTTTGCATTTCTGTGAGGCTGCAACCTTTTTTTAGCCACTTTCTGTCTACATGCATTCATTCCAGCATAGTGACAATGGTTGACCATGTGTGTGCAACGTGAGCCTTCCACCGGAGGGCGCATGTGACTGGGTGACAACCAAGGAGCACTATTGGGAGACAGTTGTCATCCCATAACAGGAAGTGTCAGAATAAGACAAATACCCAGTTATTCTTTTAATGGACTTTGCAGATACAAAGTAAAAATATAATGACAAAAACATTTGAAAATGTCATAAACTTTTGAAGCTTGTATGACATTTTAGTGACTGGGCTTGGATTTAGAAATGACTGGTAAATGTGGATGAAGTGAAATGAAATTGAACAGGCACCCTCCCCATAAAGAGCAGTAAAGAAAATATTCAATCTCCTCCCCTCCCCAAAAAAAGATGGGAAGAAAAGGAAAATAAGTAGGACTTTCAGTGTGCCGCAACCCAAAAATAACAGATGATAAAAAAAATCTATATCTTTATTACAAAAGATTATAAAAGCATCCAGGTATTTGAAAACCTCAAATGCAGAGCCACCTATAGTCTAATGGACAGTTTGAAGAGATGACATATATTGTTTGCTTCTGTCCAAATGCAATTTAAATTAGGCGTACATGATTAACGCGTTTCGCTAACACTGCTTTGTCAGGATCCACACCTGGTGGTAAATCGCATATAATGTAGGTAAAGCCAACAGCAACTTGAGGAATAAGGAGAGTAACTGTCACCTGGATTGGAAGACACAGACAGTAATAATAACTCAACATTAGTTCAGTGGAGTAAAAATAGAGAAGCACACGTGGCTGCTATGGGGCCAAGGAGTGGAGGGGGCCCATTTCAAGTATGGAAAGAAACTGACATCATCCTTCAGAATTGTAGCTAATGTATGCATCCGCTGCCCTCTACTGTTAGCTGTTAGTATCACATGGTAATGTAAAATTATGTATGTCACTTCCTGACTCTGGGGTTGTTAGGAAAAGATCCTGAAAGAAAGACATGGTGAAAGAGAAGGTCCTGTAATTGCTACTAATACCAGATCAGAAGAGATGATTATGCAACTATTTCTATGTTCTAATAGTTTACCCGAAGCTGCCCATTGCTTCTTGAGTGAACTGCTGAATCCTAGTGACAGAGTATTTCTGACCTATTGCTATCTCCCATGCACTGTAGCAGATATCTAGGACTGTGTTCCAGACTGGTTGGGTAAAGGCTGAAGGGCTGATTTATCACCACAGATCTTGGCTTTGGGTCTTCAACACAAAGACAGACACCACATTCTCAGTTGCCCCTGCAACAGGACTTTTCTACAATATTCATCTGGATGTATCTCTATTAATAACTACAGTGGGTACGGAAAGTATTCAGACCCCCTTAAATGTTTCACTCTTTGTTATATTGCAGCCATTTTCTAAAATCATTTAAGTTCATTCTTCTTCCTCATGAATGTACACATAGCACCCCATACTGAGAGAAAAACACAGAATTGTTGACATTGTTGCAGATTTATTAAAAAAGAAAAACTGAAATATCACATGATCCTAAGTATTCAGACCCTTTGCTCAGTATTTAGTAGAAGCCCCCTTTTGATCTAATACAGCCAGGAGTCTTTTTGGGAAAGATGTAACAAGTCTTTCACACCTGGATTTGGGGATCCTCTGCCATTCCTCCTTGCAGATCCTCTCCAGTTCTGTCAGGTTGGATGGTAAACGTTGGTGGACAGCCATTTTTAGGTCTCTCCAGAGATGCTCAATTGGGTTTAAGTCAGGTCTCTGGCTGGGCCATTCAAGAACAGTCTCAGAGTTGTTGTGAAGCCACTCCTTATTTTAGCTGTGTGCTTAGGGTCATTGTCTTGTTGGAAGGTAAACCTTCGGCCCAGTCTGAGGTCCAGAGCACTCTGGAGAAGGTTTTTGTCCAGGATATCCCTATACTTGGCCGCATTCATCTTTCCCTCGATTGCAACCAGTCGTCCTGTCCCTGCAGCTGAAAAACACCCCCACAGTATGATGCTGCCACCACCATGCTTCACTGTTGGGACTGTATTGGACAGGTGATGAGCAGTGCCTGGTTTTCTCCACACATACCGCTTATAATTAAGGCCAAAAAGTTCTATTTTGGTCTCATCAGACCAGAGAATCTTATTTCTCACCATCTTGGAGTCCTTCAGGTGTTTTTTAGCAAACTCCATGCGGGCTTTCTTGTGTCTTACACTGAGAAGAGGCTTCCGTCGGGCCACTCTGCCATAAAGCCCCGACTGGTGGAGGGCTGCAGTGATGGTTGACTTTCTACAACTTTCTCCCATCTCCTGACTGCATCTCTGGAGCTCAGCCACAGTGATCTTTGGGTTCTTCTTTACCTCTCTCACCAAGGCTCTTCTCCCCCGATAGCTCAGTTTGGCCGGACGGCCAGCTCTAGGAAGGGTTCTGGTCGTCCCAAACGTCTTCCATTTGAGGATTATGGAGGCCACTGTGCTCTTAGGAACCTTAAGTGCAGCAGAAATCTTTTTGTAACCTTGGCCAAATCTGTGCCTTGCCACAATTCTGTCTCTGAGCTCTTCAGGCAGTTCCTTTGACCTCGTGATTCTCATTTGCTCTGACATGCATTGTGATCTGGAAGGTCTTATATAGACAGGTGTGTGGCTTTCCTAATCAAGTCCAATCAGTATAATCAAACACAGCTGGACTCAAATGAAGGTGTAGAACCATCTCAAGGATGATCAGAAGAAATGGAAAGCACCTGAGTTAAATATATGAGTGTCACAGCAAAGGGTCTGAATACTTAGGACCATGTGATATTTCAGTTTTTCTTTTTTAATAAATCTGCAACAATGTCAACAATTCTGTGTTTTTCTGTCAGTATGGGGTGCTATGTGTACATTCATGAGGAAGAAGAATGAACTTAAATGATTTTAGCAAATGGCTGCAATATAACAAAGAGTGAAAAATGTAAGGGGGTCTGAATACTTTCCGTACCCACTGTATATATATACCCGGGTATATTGTGCACAATTCCACTGGGACTTCTATTGGGCGTTTGGTTGAAAATACCTGCTTGTAGATTGGATGTATATACTGTTATGAATCTTTTCTTATATGTAGCACCCTCTAGTATGTACTAGATGTTAGGTAAAAGTTAGTTTGGCTCAGAGACAAGTTGGAAATCTGGGTCAGGATTCAGTGACTCAGGACTTGATGACTCATCATAGCAGCCTCTCTGGTGCCTCCCCCTGTTTTCTAGAACATTGTGGGTGGAGGTTAGGAGGAGCTGCATGGCATATTTATGAGGTCCTCAGCCAATCCCCAGTAAAGGGCTGGCAGGGGGCAGGCCACCTCATAAATAGGCATGAGTCATGCCAGCAGAGGCTGTCAGGTACAAGATGGAGATGGGGTGTTGAGGAGGCTGTCAGTGGCCCTTGAGGATGGCCCCTAGTCTAGAGGGGTGAACTCAGGCATGAAGCTCGGGTGCTGGAAGATTCCTTCCAAAACACACAAAGGAAACTCTTCCTGGAGGCACAGGAGCAAGGCAAGGAGAGAGTACAGCAGGAACAGGTCAGCACATCTGGGAGATCTCCTGAGAATCAGCCAGGTGGGTGGATGAATGTCAGTCTGGAGGACTGTGGGGAGAAGTTAGCCTGGAGGGCTAGGGAAAAGGGCAGCTGCAGCCAGGTGGGTTGGCAGTGCCTGAAGAGTTGGTTCTGGGATCAGTAGCCAAAGGAGAGATGCAAGCTGGACACTGAAATTCTGCTACACAACTAAGGGACATAGGGTTCCTGTCTGTAATGGGCCATTGCTTCATATGACTGAGAGACTGTCAGGTATTCACAGTGTTCCAATTAGGCTCATCATGATCCAACTTGGACATGCAACTTGTGCTCTGAAGATCTTAAAGGGGAACCCCACACCAAAATTAAAGAAAAAAGAACGGAGTGCCCCCCCCCCCCCCCCCCCCCGGATCTATACAAGGCCCATTGAGTCTGTTATGGATCTTTAAACGGAACTCCAAAGCAAAATTAAAAAAAAAAAAAATGGCATGGGGTCCGCCCAAAATCCATACCAGACCCTTATCTGAGCATGCAGCCCACCCTACCGCATGCCTGGCGTCTATCTACGGTTGCCACCTCATCCCTTTAAATCCAAACACATATGAATTACACAGGTTCTGAGGCTAATTTACTGCAGATAAGGCACCAAGTGAATTTAATTACCGCCTTAGGAACGTGTAATTAATATGTGTTCGGTTGAGGTGGCAACTACTGGTGTCATGTCATGTGACTTGTGCTCTGTAGTAATTGTGTTTGAGGGTGGAAAAGAGAAGAGGCAGAAAAACGGTGATAAACGCTAATTCGGCTAAAAGCTAACGTGGCTAAACATGCATTAGCGCCGATGCAAAAAGCTACTTAACCACTTAAGCCCCGGAAGATTTTACCCCCTTCCTGACCAGGGGGTATTTTGCAAAAAGGGACTGAGTGAATTTAACGGACAATTACGCGGTCGTGCGACGCTGTACCTAAACGAATTTGACGTTTTTTTCTTCCCACAAATAGAGCTTTCTTTTGGTGGTATTTGATCACCTGTGCGATTTTTTGATCATGCGCTATAATCAAAAAAAGAGCGACAATTTTGCAAAAATAACAATATTTTTCACATTTTTTTATATGAAATCCCCCCCCCCCCCCCCAAAATGTAAAAATCAAAATTTTTAAAATTTTTGGCCAATTTGTTTTCTGCTACCTATGTTTGGTAAAAAAAAAAATCACAATAAGCGTATTTTGATTGGTTTGCGCAAAAGTTATTGCGTTTACTAACTAAGGGAAAGATTTTTGTCATTTTTGTTTTTTTTTTTAACGAGTAATGGTGGCGATCTGCAATTATTTTTGCGGGACTGCGACATTGCGGCGGACAGATCGGACCCTTGACTGACATTTTTGTCACTTTTGGGGGTACCAGTGACATTACTACTGTAATCAGTGCTATACATATGCACTGTTACTGTAAAAATGACACTGGCAGGGAAGGGGTTAATTTTATTGGAGCGGGAGGGGTTAATGTATGCCTGGTGCTTATTAACGTGTGTGGGGGGAGGTGACTGAGTGACACAGGGACAGATCGCATGTTCAGCTATGCTGAACCCTGCAATCTGTCACTGTTTGTCACTTAGGAGATCCGCAACACAAGCGGGCGGATCTCCAGACTCGATTCCCAGACGATCGGGGAAGAGCGGCGGTGATTACCGCCGCTCCTCCCTTGGCCCGACTCCCGCTGTGACTGAAAACAGCGGAAGTGAGCCTCCGGCGGCGCGCGAGCGCCGCCCAGAAGGGGAGGAGTCCAGCGTAGGCCTACGTCGCTGGACGGAATCGAGCCACTTTGCCACAGTACAGTCCCAGTGACTGGTCGGCAAGTGGTTAAAGCACGCTTTTACAGCCGCTTTTTCCTGGTGTCGGGACTGGCTTTGCAGCTCCTTTTTTTCTAACGCCTTGTGTGCATGAGGACTAAAAGGAAGGCTGGAGGTCAGATTTAAATGGCCCCATTGGTACAGTGATAAAACTGAGGCTTAAGACAAACAGTAACTATATGGTCTTCTCTCGGAAAACTGGAATGTTTCCAGATTGCAGGCAAAAGGAGACATTCTTGTGTTGATTTTTCTTAATACCTAAAATAGGCTGAACTTTGCTGGGCTGAAAACACATGTTCACAGCTTCCAGCATTTCCTTCCAATTAGTAAGGTTAGCCAGTTTGAAATAACAACACCAGAGAAAAATTTAGTACTTTGATATGACAGCAGTTGGAATGAATAGAATTGTGTAATTAACAATATCACACAGCTTCTGCAAAGCAGAAGTGAGTTCGGTATACGGGAGGCTCCGAGCAGTTCCGGCATCACCCCCTTCCTAGGGTCTGGTGACCTAATGGGAAAGGGAATGGGATATTAAAAGAACCCCCTCCTTTTTTGCAGACGACTCTCACCAGGAACCTTTTTTATAACCGTTGTCAACTGTCCTACTTTACCTGGCCACCGCTTTCGCAAATATATTACAAATTTCAAAGCAATGAGACTAATTGCTCAGTACTTTGTTTCAGGTCTGTGAGCAATCACAGACCCATAATTAGCAGATGCAACAAAAGAGCAGATGTTAACCGTTTCCCACCCACAACCTTTAAATGTCCCTTTTAGCTTGTAGGTGGCTTCAGTATATCTCCCTACCTGAAGGTGGCACTGTGCCATTATTTCAGGATGACAGGAGCTAACTGAAGTCTAATTGTTCCCTGCTATGGGCTTCAGGCAGCCAACCTAAGAAGGACGGTGATCCTATTGGATACTGAAATCCTGTGAAGTTTGAGTGGTCATCTTGACTTAGAATAACTCCATAAATAGGAGATTCTGAATCATTTGGCATGTCTGCAGTGTGGGAGCAAGACAGGGACAGAGCTGTCATAACTATTATGAGGAAATAGACATATTTTCATCAATTGCATATGGAGATTTAAGACTAAATAAGCCCTAAAACAGATTTAAAACAAAGGTCTTCAGACAGAATATCCTGTAATTTTATCACCATATTGAAGTAGGGATCGACCAAGTCGATATCGAGGGCCAATATGCACTTTTCCTGATATATCGGAATCGACCCCGGAGGTGACCGATATTGTCGATATTCCAGGAAAGTGCTTGTACTGGAGTGATGCCTGCAGCTAGAGACATCACACCGGTACCGGCGGTCGGCTTTCTTGTATTGACAACCGATGCAGCCGAGAAGCCGCTCGGCTGTCATTACAAGGAGCAAGAGGGGACATCCCTCCCCCTCCCGCCACCTTCCGGGGCTCGCCTGGGTCTCCCGTCCCACCGGGAGACCCGGACAACCAGCCTGCACAGCCGCCAAAGACCCTATCAAAGCCGCATTCGGGTCTGATCGGGTCTCCATATAAAAAAACCCGAAAGTGATGTCATGAGTGACATCACTTCCGGGTACTGTCTAGCGCCAGATTAAAGAAAAATGACAGCATTCAAAACAGCCAAACTTGGCTTTTTGAATGCTTTTAAGTGCAGAAAAACCGATTTCGGTCGATCACTATATTGAAGGGTTGTAAACTGGCTGTGTGCTGAAACTGGAGTTAAAAGCCAAGGATAGCTATATTATATGGTCACAACTAGATTGTATTTGAAGAGCCTTGAATGATAATAATTTGGTAACGCAGCCAACTCAATTGCTTATCCCAGGTGAGACAACCTTGGGGGAATGTTTACCTACAAGGACATCTTCTAATAGACTTCAATGTAAAGGCAGCAATATTGGATATCCAATTACCAGACCATTGTCTCAACTCTGGGAAAGTTCAACACAGAGCAAAAGAGCCCTCAATAGAAAGAACTGTTTTTTTTCCTTGTCACAAATTCACACAACTCAGATATTATTTTAAAATATGTGGGAATATGATCATAAATATGTGCAACCTCCATGGTCCATCTTATACCAAGAGGGAATATGGAAATTATGTTTATATGTTTAGGACAATGTTCTATTGAGAATTACACCATATATGTATATACCTACATTATCTCACAAAAGTGAGTACACCCCTCACATTTCTGTAAATATTTTATTATATTTTTTGACAACAAAAATATATGTGACAACACTGAAGAAATGACACTTTGCTACAATGTAAAGTAGTGAGTGTACAGCTTGTATAACAGTGTAAATTTGCTGTCCCAAATAACTCAACACACAGCCATTAATGTCTAAACCGCTGGCAACATAAGTGAGAGTACACCCCTAAGTGAAAACGTCCAAATTGGGCCCAAAGTGCCAATATTTTGTGTGGCCACCATTATTTTCAAGCACTGCCTTAATCCTTTTGGGCATGGAGTTCACCAGAGCTTTTCAGGTTTCCACTGGAGTCCTCTTCCACTCCTCCGTGACGACATCACAGAGCTGGTGGATGTTAGAGACCTTCCGCTCCTCCACCTTCCATTTGAGGATGCCCCACAGATGCTCAATAGGGTTTAGGTCTGGAGACATGCTTGGCCAGTCCATCACCTTTACCCTCAGCGTCTTTAGTAAGGCAGTGGTCATGTTGGAGGTGTGTTTGGGGTCATTATCATATTGTAATACTACCCTGCGGCCCAGTCTCTGAAGGGAGGGGATCATGCTTTGCTGCAGTATGTCACAGTACATGTTATCATTCATGGTTCCCTCAATGAACTGTAGCTCCCCAGTGCCAGCAGCACTCATGCAGCCCCAGACCATGACACTCCCACCACCATTATCAGATGGCCATGCCTGTGCCATGAGAAAATGGGCATTCCTACCACAAATCAGTTATAATAATAATTCAGATCACATATTTGTGCTCTAGGATCAGGGCCGGCCCTACCATGGGTCCAACTTGGTCTATTGGACCCAGGCAGCACTTTGAGAGGGGCAGCAAATTGATGCCCAAGATTTTTTTTTTCCAGCAGTTTTGTGTGTCATCAGGTCTGCCCATGGTGCTCAGTGTGTGATTCATCTTGGGAGTGTTTCACACTGGTCCAATAGGGAGGCATATTGGACAATGGAGGAAACCAGGCCAATAGGTACACAGGTTTTGATACAGCCTCAGTGATTGGCACAGACTGGTTGTCTTGGTGCATTCTGGGGTGTGGTATAAAAGCCAGGAGCACAGGAGCTCGGGGTCTTTGGCTGGTGAGCAGAGTCCCGGAAGGAGGGTGGCGGATGACTCCTCCTCTTTAGCAGTTGGTGCGTGGTCACAGGCGGTCGGCCAGGTGGACCAGAAGGAAGGAGCTGACTGGAGGGGAGGAGACACTGGAGACCCTGGAAAAACAGTATCTCGAGTACAGTGGATTGTGTCTAGGGGCCTGACCTGAGAGGGGGCCACCCCGGAGTAGTATAGTCCGAGGATGGGTGTCAGCTGGTGGAGTGAAAGGGGGTGCTAGGTGAGTACCCTGAAGATAGTTGCTCAATCAAGTCATCTACTTAATCCTAAAGTTCATCTAGTGGCAAGGTGAATCAGCAGTCTGGCTGCTTCTACAGACAGGAGTCCTCATCTTTTGTGAATAGCTGAATTCTGGGGTAGCCCACTCTTCCCTTCTCCTATCCCTATTTAAAATAAAAACACAAAAACAACTAAAACCCCTAGACTGTTTATTGACTGAGCCAGGAAGAAAAAAGTTAAACTGTACATGCTGCAGTTGCTAACATTAACCCCGGGGGATCCCGGGGTGCACATTTCAGCAGTCCTCAAGGGGCAGTGCTACATAAATATTGGATGTTCAGGATATTTAGATTATATTCCCCAGATGCAACAACCATCGTAGATCTTTCTTTAACTTTATTTTTGTTTTTCTAAATTTTGCCATCTTTGTTTGGCGCTAAATTAGCGAACCAGCGTTACGTTTTATGTAGTTTAACACTCCAACTGCAGAGGAGTAACTGTTGGCTATGCAAATCACAGACGTTTTTGTCTGATAATTAATTCTTTATTATATGTTTTTTACATAGACTGGGGGAAATTAATCATTTCATTTCATTTATGTTGCTGAGCAGAACCTTTTAACTAGTGTTGCAATTAAGTTTGTATTTTATGTAAGATTTTGTTTTTATGTCACCCAAATCTAACTATTTATTGTGAATATATGTCTTGTGAATAAATATATATTCCCTATTTAGTCTGTATTCATATCGATTGGTGTATGCTGTTAAAAAGAAATTGATTGACGAAAATAACTCGTTATAACTATCGTTTGGGAAATTATTCTCAAATGTATAACACATAACAAAGCCCAGTTGTAGAGCGAGAGAGCAGAAAAAGTATGTAAGAAATGTACTTGTATAGAAAGGAAAGAATAGGTTTTCTACAAGGGCTGTATAGAAAGTATTACAAAAGTGAGGATCATTTTTAATTAACTTATGCAGCGCTACTCCTGTAGGAGCCGCAAAATTACTGTTCAGGTCTTCTCAAATCTCTTCCCATATAGCAGGGGTCTTCAAACTATGGCCCTCCAGTTGTTCAGGAACTACAATTCCCATCATGTCTAGCCATGTCTGTGAATGTCAGTTTTACAATGCCTCATGAGATGTGTAGTTCCGCAACAGCTGGAGGGCCGTAGACCTATAGCAAGGCAAACAACAGGCTCATTAGCCCTATTTCAAGGACCAGTCTAGGGGATGTTGTTTTTAATTTTGGAGAACTTGGATAGGGTTGAGGGATGTGGTGGGATACTCCAAAGATAGGAACTATGTACAACTTGAGGACTTGGTATTCCTTTCTGAGCAAGCTATAAGGAAGTACAGGCTTGTAACAAATAGTAGACTTCAAATTGATTTGTAAATAGAACCACAAGAGCAGAGTTCCTTTAACCACTTAAGCCCCGGAAGATTTTACCCCCTTCCTGACCAGGCCCTATTTTGCGATTCGACACTGCGTGAATTTAACGGACGATTGCGCGGTCGTGTGACGCTTTACCTAAACAAATTTGACGTCCTTTTTTTCCCACAAACAGAGCTTTCTTTTGGTGGTATTTGATCACCTGTGCGATTTTTTGATCATGCGCTATAAACAAGAAAAGTGCGACAATTTTGCAAAAATAACAATATTTTTCACATTTTTTTATATGAAAAAAAATGTAAAAATCAAAATTTTTTAACATTTTTGGCCAATTTGTTTTCTGCTACATATGTTTGGTAAAAAAAATGACAATAAGCGTATTTTGATTGGTTTGCGCAAAAGTTATTGCGTTTACTAACTAAGGGAAAGATTTTTGTCATTTTTGTTGTTGTTTTTTTTTTAACGAGTAATGGCGGCGATCTGCAATTTTTTTGCGGGACTGCGACATTGCGGCAGACAGATCGGACCCTTGACTGACATTTTTGACACTTTTGGGGGTACCAGTGACATTACTACAGTAATCAGTGCTATAAATATGCACTGTTACTGTAAATATGACACTGGCGGGGAAGGGGTTAACTTTATTGGGGAAGGAGGAATTAAGTGTGTCCCTAGGGGCGTGTTTCTAACTGTGCAGGCATGTGGCTTTACATGTAACAGCACAGATCAACGGTCCTACATAGCAGGACTGTATGATCTGTGCTGTTATACAGGGAAGAATGACAGGCGGCTTTGTTTACATTAGACGCCTGCCTTTCTTCATCGGGTCCGCCGGTCACTCGCACCGAGGTGTCCGTGAACGAGCCAGGGCGGGAGCACGCCTCCGGCGGCACGCGCTCGCCCCCTATTGGCTTACAGGCTAGTGACGTACCCATACGTCACTTTGCCTGGCCGGGGCTGACCGCTGCAGTATATGGTATATCGGTTAAGTAGGAGATTATCTGAAAAAAAAGCTCTTCAAGACACCAGCCAGTGTCCCCTCTAATAGACCCACAGCTGATTAAAAGGCACCAGAGGAGTAGCTAAAGCACATTGTCCCCAAGTTTTCTCAGTGTCTATACTCATAAGGCCCAAGGACAGATGGTAGCCTTCTTCCAATCTTCCAAGCAACATCTTTCAGTGATACCAGACAGATCTATGGCAGACAGCTCTCCTCATTCAGCTTCTCCATAACACCTAGATCTCGGCTATCCTCCCATCAGGTCGCCCACCTTAGGCCTCACCAATAGCAGTTTCTGAATAGAAGGGAAGCTCCCCCCCCCCAGACTAAACTAATCCACTCTGGAAAAAGACCAAGAGCTCAGTGTTCTCCCAGAATATATACAGTCTCTCAGCATGCCATCAGAGCCTGCCTCTCTGGAATAGGCCAGTGCTGCATCAATATTCATGCTGCCATCTTAGCACCACACCTATCATCCAGAAACTTCTCAAATGACCTTGATACAGAGGGACCTATCATGCAGACTGGCAGCAGCAGAGCACAGGGAGCAGACCTAGCAACAATCACAGCTTGTTGAGTACAATGAGCCGAACTATGCTTTTACCTTACTCAAAATTACTGACTACAGTGTGTCAACTAAATTTACCTATCAAAAACAAACATAGCACTAACCTAACTATCCTAGCACCTAACTGGGAGGGTGCTACAACTACATAGGTCACATAAAATTCCACAGGTTGGTAGAGTAACTCTTCCTCCATATAAACGCTTCTTTTTCATTGCAGATAAATAATGGAATATAAATAATGGAAGACTCCCATCCAAGGACCAGACCCACAGACTCCCCCCAGAGGCCTTAAATACCCAGGAGTAAACAACTATGATGAACAGGGAGTACTGCCTAGCCTCCAGGTTAAAAGGCCCCACAGGGCTGGCCCAATATTTTGTGTTGCCTGGGTCCAAGAATGAAATGCTGCCCCCCTCCACCCCCTCCAAAAAAAAAAAGCACGCCCACCAAAAGGCCCACACATATTTTGAAAATATTATATATACTTTTATCTTCTTCCATAACCCACCACTGGACCAGTCCACCAAACGCCCACTGTCTGTCCTCCTGTCACTACTGTGTCTGCCGGGACATTCTCTGGAGGAGACACTCCGCCTCCACATACTTATCAGTTTACACTAGAGGCGGCAGTATGGGATGGAGAAATGCTGCCCGTAACGCTCCCCAAACTGATGACACAAAAAAAATCTTGGGTTTTAATTTGCTGCCCCTCTCAAAGTCCTGCCTGGATCCAGTGGACCCAGCAAGTTCCATGGTAGGGCTGGCACTGGGGCCCCACACCCTTTTACAACATGGCCTTCTCATTCAGTAAGAAAGTGTTGCTATACTATTTAAGAGAACATTCTTGTGGGATTTGGGATTTACTGCTTTATCAGGATCCTGGGAGAAGGCCCAGTGATGTCACCTTTGCCTAGTAGAGCTTGCCCAAAATCATGCTGTAAGGTGAGTACTTTTTTCATTTTTCTTCAAATTTTGTTTGCTTTCATTCTGTAGGCAGGTGCAGTCTGTTTTCTCCACTGAAGGAGGTGCTTGAATGCAGTGGCAAGGCAGATGGGAGAGGAAGCCAAGAGGAACTTAGTTCATCTATGGTTTCCTTGGTCACAGGGAGGCAGCTTTCCGACTGGATGCTGGCACCCCATGTGACGCTGTTGGCCATTTTGGGTCAGGCAAGGTCTGTTTAAGACCCTGACTCCCAGGCTTGGCACACATTTTCTAAGTGGCAGTGTAGGGACAGGGTATCTGTCTGTCAGGGACCATGCTTAGCATCAGGGAAAGTTTCTGGAGGAGAAGGGAAAGTGCAGGGACATGCCATCCTTCCTATAAGCCTCCACACTTGAGTACAGAGTGGCCAGGCCACATTCCACCCCTTGAGACAGAATCTATCGGCACCCATGAGCCGTCTATCTACTGACACATCGCTGTTACATCTTGTCTGGGTTCCCTTCCCGCCGGGTCTGTTGTGAATTGCTGGACCTTTGTTACAATATACTCCTGTTTCTGCATCTGGACTCTGAGTGTTTTCTGCCTGCCGCACCAGGCTGCACCTACCAACAAGCTAACATTTTTAGATTTGGAGGGGAAAAGGGCAAGACAGCTGCCTAAGAAGTAGACCCTGAATCTTCATGTAAGGACTTCCTTTGCAACTGCCTCTGCCTGCCATAGTGCTCCAAGTCAATGTGCTCCCTGCACATTCAGACCCCTTCCTGACACCCCGCCCATCACATCCATTCATTTAGTCCTGTTCCTTCAGCACAGGGCTGTAAACATTGCTGTACCTTGCCCAGGGAGCCTTGTAGACATAAACACCCCAATCCCATGGCAGGCTTGGGCAATGTTTAGAGCCTCGTGCTAAAGGAATAGGACTATATGGATAGATGTGATGGGCAGGGTAGTGGAAAGGGGCCCTAATATCCACATTTTGCATTTATTAATATGGGTTTCTTTTTTTAGGAATGAAAAATTGGGAATTGGTATCCCTACATCCCCATTTACCCTCATATGTACAATGTTGAAAAAGGTGATGCATAAATACGGAGTGTGCACGTGACACCGGACAATCAAGAGGCCGTTGAAAACATAATTGGTTTCTTTTTGTCAAATGAATGTCTTATCCTCTGTTCCTGCACACGACTGACAAAAGAATAGTACGCCTCTGTTACGGGAGCCAAGCCGAATCCAAACCCAACAGCAACTAATTATATTTATCTGTTTGACTAATGGCAGCATCATAATTACTATAGAAACAAAAAAGACATATGGTGATTGCTTTATCACTAAACGGGGAGAGTTACTGATTATAATATCTTGCAGAACTTCTGGCTTGCCATGGAAACTAAAGACGGAGGAGAAATAGATGTTTTAACCATTTATATGTAGTTTTTTTCTTGGGAGTTAAAGAGGGGTTTCCATGCGGGATTTCTTTTTATTCATTGTAATGAAATGGGAGGTGCCTTCACATATTTATCTATCCTCACCATCTAAGGCACAGCCTTGTCCTCGAGGCTTAGAGGACCTCTCCACTAGGTCATTTGAGTTGCAACAGTAGAAGTTTAGTTAGTTGTCAAAGACTGCATTACCTGGAAATCAGCCAAGGTGGCCATATTCAAGATGAAGGCCACATAGGCCACATATGTGTCTGCTACATACTTTGATGCGTTGATGAGCAAGTGTGACAGCTTCCAGCTTTGTTTTTATGGTCTTTGTGGTCCAAAAACCATGATTGAACACCAAAGAGAGTGTTTATATCAAGGTTTAGACATGTTAGATGTGCAGTTTGATTATTCGGCAGTAAGATGTGTAGGTAATCCAGATTATTGAGGCAGATAGTCAGTTTGGTTGAATCGTCATATCATGGTGGGAGTAGGCCATCTCACTTGACCCCCAATTAAGCCTTTGCCAGCCAGATTGACTTTTACTCTTCATACTTACATCCATCTAGGTATTTTTCCCACTGGAACCAGAAGGAAGGAATGTACAGAGAATACAAGGGGGCTATACCAAAAGTATTGAAAAAGTGGGTATAATTTCTTTATTAACTAACATTGGTTTTTTATTGCAGGTATATAAGGGATTCCAAGCGGAAGAAATGTGCCATCATTGAGTTCTTGGCAAAGGAGGAGTGCAGGCTGTTCAACATCCACAGAAGGCTACAGAGATGACACAGCCAGTACTTGCCAGATATTTCTGCAGCTCCTTTAATGTTGCTGTAGACCTCTTGGCAGGCTCCCTGACCAGCTTTCTTCTCGTCTTTCCATCAAATTTGGAGAGACGTCCAGTTCTTGGTGATGTCACTATTGTGTCATATTTTCTCCACTTGATGATGACTGTCTTCACTGTGTTCCATGGCATATCTAATGCCTTGGAAATTAGTTTGTACCCTTCTCCTGACTGATACCTTTTAACAATGAGATCCCTCTGATGCGTTGGAAACTCTCTGTGGACCATGGCTTTTTCTGTAGGAAGCGACTAAATAAACGTCAGGAAAGACCTAATAGAACTGCTAAACTTTATTTGGGGTTATTCAGAGGCACTTTAAATGATGGTAGGTGTGTATTGACTCCTATTTAACATGTGTTTGAATGTGATTGCTTAATTCTAAACACAGCTACATCCCCAGTTATAAGAGGGTGTACACACTTATGCAACCACATAATTTTAGTTTTTTCCACTGTGCAGCCCGGGTCTCCCGTTCCCACTGGGAGACCCGAACGACGAGCTGGTACGTCCACCGGCTGGTCAGGGACCTGAACAAAGCTGGAATCGTCTTTGATCAGGTCTCTGATGTAGTCACAACATCACTTCTGGTTTACTCGGCAGCCAATGGCACAGATTTTGGCGTTTTGAATACTTTGAAGTGCAGTGGAGGGGTTTGGGGTCTTTTAGACCCCCAATCCCTCCATAAAGAGTACCTGTCACTGCCTATTACTGTCACAAGGGATGTTTACATTCCTTGTGACAGTAATAAAAGTGACCAGTTTTTCTTTTTTTAAAGAACAGTGTAAAAATAAGAAAAAATAAATAAAAATAAAATAACTAAGAAAAAAAAAAAAATTTAAAGCGCCTCTGTCCCCGCATGCTCACGCACCAAAGAAAAGGCATACGTAAATCACGCCCGCAAATGTAAACAGTGTTCAAATCACACATGTGAGGTATCGCCAGGATAGTTAGAGCAAGAGCAATAATTCTAGCATGCAATTTTAAAGCGTAACATGCTAAGTATCTATTTATTTGGCGTAACATCATCTTTCACAATATACAAAAAAATTGGGCCAACTTTACCGTTTAGTTTTTTTTTTTTAATTCAGTGAAGCATATTTTTTCTAAAAAGGTTGCATTTGAAGAACCCCTGCGCAAACACAGTATGACATAAAATATTGAAAAGCCCACCATTTTATTCTCTAGGGTCTTTGCTAAAAAAAAAAATATATATATATATATATATATATATATATATAAATAAACAGTATCTCACAAATGTACTCCTCTCACATTTTTGTAAATATTTTATTCTATCTTTTCATGTAACAACACTGAAGTAATGACACTTTGCTACAATGTGAAGTAGTGAGTGTGCAGCTTGTATAACAGTGTAGATTTGCTGTCCCCTTAAAAAGCTCAGCATGCAGACATTAATGCCTAAACTGCTGGCAACAAAAGTGAGTACACCCCTAAGTCAAAATGTCCAAATTGGGCCCAAAGTGTCAATATTTTGTGTGGCCACCATTATTTTCCAGCACTGCCTTAACCCTCTTGGGCATGGAGTTCACCAGAGCTTTACAGGTTGCTACTGGAGTCCTCTTCCAATACTCCATGATGACATTACAGAGCTGGTGGATGTTAGAGACCTTGCGCTGCTCCACTTTCGGCTTGAGGATGGCCCACAGATGCTCAATAGGGTTTAGGTCTGGAGACATGTTTGGCCAGTCCATCACCTTTACCCTCAGCTTCTTTAGCAAGACAGTTGTCGTCTCGGAGTTGTGTTTGGGGTCATTGTCATGTTGGAATACTGCCCTGTGGCCCAGTCTCCAAAGGGAGGGGATCATACTCTGCTTCAGTATGTCACAGTACATGTTGACATTCATGGTTCCCTCAATGAACTGTAGCTCCCCATTTCACTCATGCAGCCACAGACCATGACACTCCCACCACCATGCTTGATTGTAGGCAAGACACACTTGTCTTTGTACTCCTCACCTGGTTGCCATTACACACGCTTGACACCATCTGAACCAAATAAATTTATCTTGGTCTCATTAGACCACAGGACATGGTTCCAGTAATCCATGTCCTTAGTCTTCTTGTCTTCAGGAAACTGTATGCAGACTTTCTTGTGCATCATTTTTAGAAGAGGCTTCCTTCTGGAACAACAGCCATGCAGCCCAATTTGATGCAGTGTGCGACGTATGGTCTGAGCACTGACAGGCAGAGGCGGCTCTAGGCTTTGTGAGGCCTAAGGCAAAACTTGGACATGAGGCCCCACTCACGCCCATAATGGGAAAAATAATTCAAGCGATAAAAATTAACTGTATAAATTGCATATATTAAGAGCCCTAACCTTTGTACTATGAATTCACAGTTTCTAGAATTTTCTCTAACCAATTCTTCTTTAATCAAAGATCATTAAACTTTGGGTATGTATGTATATATGTCTGCTCTTACATCAGACATACATCCTTAACTCAGAGTTCAGTGTCCCCCCTTACATAAGAGTTCTCCTTTAAATCAGATTCTCCCCAGCATCTCCTCCTTACATCAGAGTTTACAGAATTCCTCTTTACATTAGAGTCCCCCTCTTAAATCAAATTTCACAGAGACCCCTTTACATCAGAGTCTCCAGAGTTTCCCCAATTACACTGCAAGAGGGAACTCTGGAGACTCTGATGTAAGGAGAGTTCTGGGAACCCTGATTTGAGGGGGAAAGCTGGGGACTCTGAGTTTCCAGAGACCCCCTTACACTTCCCTTCCTCAGTCCGCCACAGTCTAGGGCACGACAAGTCCAACTGCAGAAGGCTGCCATACCTGAGTCCCCACAGAGGGCACTGTAAATTCCAGTATAGTGCACTGCCATTCCTCCCTGAGGAATGGAAGCTTGCTATGCTTGGACTAGTACTGCTCTCTGTAGGGGACTGAGGAACTACTGCCTGCTATGCTAAGACTTGTAGTGCCCTCTGTGGGGACTAAGCATGGCAGCCTGCTATTCTGGAACTTGTAGTGCCCTCTGTGAGGGACTGAGGATTCCTCAGTCCTCCACATTCTAGGGCACTATAAGTCCCAGCATAGTGGGCTGTCATTCCTCAGTCCCTCACAAGCTGGGAGGAAAAACAACATCTAAGTTAAACATCTAAAGGACAACTCCAACCAAAACTACCAATAATGTACAGAGTCCATATGCTATATAATGTCACAGCCCCGCTACCCCTCACCTTCCACCTCGGGTGCTGTCATTGTGTAGGGCAAAGGGCTCCAGCTCCACCATGTTTGGCTTTGATGTCAGATATGCAGGACTGGCTCAGCTCCACTCTCTTCCCTGGCAACTGACTCTGGTGTCACGGGGGACCTCTCCTCCTCCCCCAGCCACCCAGGAGCCTTCTCCTTCTCCCCCAGCCACCCTGGGGCCCTCTCCTTCTTCCCCAGCCACCCAGGGCCCCTCTCCTTTTCCTCCAGCCACCCAGGGGCCCTCTCCTTCTCCTCCTTCAGCCACCCAGGGTCCCTCTCCTTCTCCTCCTTCAGCCACCCAGGGTCCCTCTCCTTCTCCTCCTTCAGCCACCCAGGGTCCCTCTCCTTCTCCTCCAGCCACCCAGGGGCCCTCTCCTTCTCCTCCAGCCACCCAGGGGCCCTGCCCTTCTCCCCCAGCCACCCAGGGGCCCTGTCCTTTTCCCCCAGCCACCCAGGGTCCTTCTCCCCCAGCCACCCAGGGGCCCTCTTCTTCTCCCCCAGCCACCCAGGGGCCCTATCCTTCTCCCCCAGCCACACAGGGGCCCTATCCTTCTCCCCCAGCCACCCAGGGGCCCTCTCTTTCTCCCCCAGCCACCCAGGGGCCCCTCTCCTTCTCCCCCAGCCACCCAGGGGCCCCTCTCCTTTTCCTCAAGCCACCCAGGGGCCCTCTCGCTCCCCCTAGCCACCCAGGGACCCTCTCCTTATCCTCCAGCCACCCAGGAGCCCTCTCCTTCTCCTCCAGCCACCCAGGGGCCCTGCCCTTCTCCCCCCAGCCACCCAGGGGCCCTGTCCTTCTCCCCCAGCCACCCAGTGTCCTTCTCCCCCAGCCACCCAGGGGCCCTCTTCTTCTCCCCCAGCCACCCAGGGGCCCTCTCCTTCTCCCCCAGCGACCCAGGGGCCCTTTCCTTCTTCTCCTTCAGCCACCCAGGGGCCCTCTCCTTCTACCCCAGCCACCCAGGGGCCCTCTCTTTCTCCCCCAGCCACCCAGGGGCCCCTCTCCTTTTCCTCAAGCCACCCAGGGGCCCTCTTGCTTCCCCTAGCCACCCAGGGGCCCTCTCCTTTTCCCCTAGCCACCCTGGGACCCTCTCCTTTTCCCCTAGCCACCCAGGGACCCTCTCCTTTTCCCCTAGCCACCCAGGGACCCTCTCCTTTTCCCCTAGCCACCCAGGGACCCTCTGCTTCTCTTCCAGCCACCCTCTCCTTCCCCAGCCACCCAGGGCCTTCTTCTCCTCCTCCTCCTCCACCAACCATTTTAAGACTCTTCCAACTTCCCTGGGGCTACTCACCCCCTTTGCGTAGTAGACACCAAAAATCAATGACCAGCCTGCAGAGTGACAAGTCGGGGCCTGGTTACCTGGATGTTCCTGGGCCAGGGCAGAGCTCTCCTCCCAGAGCAACAACCGATGATAGCAGAGATAGCTGAGCGGGCAGTCGCTTCCTACTGATGCAGGTACACGCCCACCGATTCCTCCACATCTTAGGATTACATGATCAGACGGCCAATCCCCAGGCAGAGAAGGCGGGGTAAGTGTCAGCGGAAAACAGACACCTGGCAGCCGCAGTGAAGGGACTGCAGCACACAGCTGCAACTTTTATATCCAAGGATTTAAAACAATCTTTTACTTGGGAGATTTCCCTGACTGCACCCTTCTAAATGTTGTCGCTCCGCCACTGGCCGCGAGGCCCCTGTAGGTGCGAGGCCTTAGGCGACCGCCTAATTTGCCTAATTAGAGAGCCGCCTATGCTGACAGGCTGACCCCCCAAACCTTTAACCTCTGCAGCAATGCTGGCAGCAGTCATATGTCTATTTCCCAAAGTCAACCTCTGGATATGACGCTGAGCACGTGCACTCAACTTCTGTGGTCGACCATGGCGAGGCCTGTTCTGATGGGAACATGTTCTGTTAAACCACTGTATGGTCTTGGCCACCGTGCTGCAGCAATCTTCTTATAGCCTAGGCCATCTTTATGTAGAGCAACAATTCTTTTATACAGATCCTCAGAGAGTTCTTTGCCATGAGATTCCATGTTGAATTTCCAGTGACCAGTATGATAGAGTGAGAGCGATAACACCATACTAAACACACCTGCTCCCCATTCACACCTGAGATATTGTAACACTAACGAGTCACATGACACCGGGAGGGGAGGGGGGGTGGCTTATTGGGCACAATTTGGACATTTTCACTTAGGGGTGTACTCACTTTTGTTGCCAGTGGTTTAGTCATTAATGGCTGTGTGTTGAGTTATTTTGAGGGGACAGCAAATTTACACTGTTATACAAGCTGTACACTCACTAC
This sequence comes from Pelophylax lessonae, assembly GCF_965119305.1. Taxonomy (NCBI): domain Eukaryota; kingdom Metazoa; phylum Chordata; class Amphibia; order Anura; family Ranidae; genus Pelophylax; species Pelophylax lessonae. Next base: position 23,928,314 of record NC_138777.1, read on the forward strand.
TTTACATTGTAGCAAAGTGTAATTTCATCAGTGTTGTCTTCAGTGTTGAAAAGATATAATAAAATAACTACAAAAATGTGAGAGGTGTACTCACTTTTGTGAGATACTGTATAATGTTTGGGTATAATGTATATATAATATATAACCACTTCCACACTGCTCACTAGAGCTGTACTGCGGCAAAGTGGCTCGATAACGTCTGGCGACGTAGACCTACGCCACCAGACATTCCCCCTTCTCGGCGGCGCGCGCGCGCCGCTGGAGGCTCGCTCCCGCTGTATTCAGTCACAGCGGGAGTCAGGCCAGGGGAGGAGCGGCGGTGATCGCCGCTGCTCTTCCCCGATCGTCGGGGAATCGAGTGTGGAGATCCGCCTGCTTGTGTAAACACAAGCGGCGGTTCTTCTAAGTGACAGGCAGGGTCAGATTGCAGGGTTCAGCATAGCTCAACCTGCGATCTGTCCTTCTGTCACATAGTCCCCTCCCCCCACACACGTCAGTAAGCACCAGGCATACATTAACCCCTTGATCACCAATAAAAATTAACCCCTTCCCTGCCAGTGTCCTTTTTACAGTAACAGTGCATATTTATAGCACTGATTACTGTAGTAATGTCACTGGTACCCCCAAAAGTGTCAAAAATGTCAGTCAAGGGTCCGATCTGTCCGCCGCAATGTCGCAGTCCCGCAAAAAAAATCGCAGATCGCCACCATTACTCGTTAAAAAAAAAACACCAATAATGACATAAATCTTTCCCTTAGTTAGTAAACGCAATAACTTTTGCGCAAACCAATCAAAATACGCTTATTGCGATTTTTTTTTACCAAACATAGGTAGCAGAAAACAAATTGGCCAAAAATTTAAAAAAATTTAGATTTTTACATTTTTTGGGGGGGAATTTCATATAAAAAATGTGAAAAATATTGTTATTTTTTCAAAATCTACGCTCTTTTTTTGTTTATAGTGCAAAAAGTAAAAATCGCAAAGGTGATCAAATACCACCAAAAGAAAGCTCTGTTTGTGGGGAAAAAAAGGACGTACATTTCGTTTGGGTATGGCATCGCACGTCCGCGCAATTGTCAGTTAAATTCGCACAGTGCCGAATTGCAAAAAGTGGCCCAGACGTAAGACAGCAAAATCCTCCGGTGGTAAAGTGGATAATGTATAATGTATAATGTAATAATGTAATCTTCTAGCAAAAAATACAGATTTTAACTTGTAAGGGACATGTGGCAGAAATAGGCTGAAATTATTTATCTTTGTCTCATTTTTTTACATCACAGAAACCTGACATTTTAACAGGAGTGTGTAGACTTTATCTTTTGTCTATTGTAGATGGGAAATGGCTCAGAGGAACAAAATTAATTTTTTAGGGCCTGCTATATAAAGTACTTAAAGCGGAGTTCCACCCAAAAGTGGAACTTCCGCTCATTTGCTTCCTCCCCCCTCCGGTGCCACATATGGCACCTTTCAGGGGGGGAAGGGGGGGAACGGGTACCCGGTTTTGACAGGTACCCTTCCCCACTTCCGGGAACCGTCCCTCAGAAGTTTGGCCCCCTCCTCCTTCCTTGCCGCCAATCCAAATGCACAGTGCACTTGACGTATGCACATTAGGGACCCGCCCGTGAAGCCACAAAGCTTCACTGCCGGGTTCCCTCACTGGCAATGTCGGCGGCAGCACCTGACAGCCGATGGAAACACTGCCTCCGGTGCCACCATCGCTGGATTCCAGGAAAGGTAAGTGTCCTAATATTAGCTGCTGATTTTTAATTTTTGGAGGGGGAGGCTGGGACACCGCTTTAATATAACCCTTATTGTTTACACCTGTATGGTGGTCATCTCATTGGCTAGACCATATGCATAAAAAATATCCTGTAAGAGCCACAGGAAAAGAAAGCCCTTGGGAGATGAAAAAATACAAAAAGGGGGGCGGGGGGTACCAAAATTATGAAATTTTTTTATGCAACATGTGCAGTCAATAATAAATAGCTGAGATGAGCCTATGGAAGTCAGTAACACTAGGATGCAACATAGGATTATAAAAGGTGAAAATTATTATTTTTTTTAATGTTCTTGGAGTTCTTTTTTTAAGCTGCATGGTATGAGCAGAGATCCTCTTTAAACAATTTTATTGATGCTTGGCATGAGTTTCTCGGCGGTGTTCCCATTTAAGAGATTTGTAGCGGATGATCTGCTCTTGGGAAAAGGGATTGTCTGGTCTCATCAAGATCTTTCTGCCAGCCCGGTGGTGGTGGCTGCTCGGTACCGTCTCAGAAATATAAAGCATCTCCCACCTACTCAGGCTATGCTGTGTGGGTGGAAGAATCCTCAGTCTCCTGGTAACCCCCCCACTTTCCTAAGCAAGTCTTCAGTAGACTGATTAACCCAGCTACCTGCCGGTAAGTACAGGTATGCCGAAAAGACCTCCTCGAAGACTGCCAGTCAAATATCATTAAACGTCATGGGAAAGCAATCATTATCCGCGGCTTATTTCAGCTACTTGTTCAAGGGAGAATCGAGGACTCTTAATCCGAGTTATGACCTTTAATAATGTACAAAAGCGATTAATAATTCAGAAAGAAGATGAGGCACTGAAAGGGATTAGAACACAAGTCACATTCTTGTTTCTCTTTCTTGCCAGCGCTTCGTGTTTGAAGGAGCGTAGAGAAGTCTTCGTCTTGTTTAAAAATAATATAAAGACAAAAAGAAATGAATGAGAACAATGAAGCAGGTCCGGACTTGCATTTAGGAAACTCTGGTGGTTTCCAGAAGGATAAACTGAGGTTAGGTTTCTATTCAAGACACAAAAAGGAAAATGTTATTTGACACAGGGGACAACCAGCCTGTAGCCTCTGCCACCTACTGGTCAATAATCAGTACTGTAGCAGTGTCATAGTGCAACTGCACACCTGGCCTCAATCAGGTGTGCCTAACCACTTCCCGCAAACCAACGTACCTGTACGTCCACCTGAAGAAGTGGTTGTACTGGGCAGTGGCGTAACTACAGGGGTTGCAATTGCAACTGGGCCCCATGCTCCAGGGGGCCTGTCCGGCTCCCCTGTACACCTGGATAGGAGGGGCGGCGGGGGCAGCATGTAGAGAAATCACTGTCCTCCTTTTTCCTTCTGTAGCTGCAGGAGGAAAATGGAGGAGATTGGTTCCTCTGTATGCTGCCCCCGCCACTCCTCCTATCCAGTTCACTTGTGTTCTGCTGTCTCTTGGCCCCTGTGTGCTCCCCTGGACCCCCCCTCTACTGTGCTGCCCCCCCCCCCACTGTGCTCCCTCCCCTCTCCTGCCGGCTGCTGCAGGGGATGTGTCACAATAGAGAACCAGGAAGGGGTCGGTAAATATGTAATTTACCAGCTCCTTCCTTTTCTGAATGGACAGAGTCATAGTCAGTGACATCATAAAAAAAAATAAAATAAAATGATAAAAAAAATAAAATTAAAATACCAAAAAATAAAATTACTGACACCAGTGGGTGAACTTCCATTATTGAAAAAGGTCACACCTACAACTGGGCCCTGGCATTCCACCACCATGGGAAGGCCCCAAGATGGCAGGAAGGGTCCCGCTGCGGGACCGTAATAAAGGGTCCCGCAATGAGAGTAAAGGGCCCCAGGATCAGTGGGAAGAGCCCCAGGCTTGAAGGTCAGGGGTCCGGGGGGCCCTTCGTGGCTTCTTGCACCGGGGCTCTAAAGGTTCTAGTTAACCTCTGGTACCGGGGTAACCTGCAGCTAGAGGCATCAGCCCAGTACCAATTTTTTTAGAGCCGGCGGTAACTAAACCAAACTATAACATCACAAAGGGTGTATATTAATTGGTTTGTGTGAAAGTTATACAGCCTACAAACTGTGGTATATATATATATATTTGAAAATTGATAAATCCTGATGTACTGACTGCCTCATCTCATTTTTTGAGGCCCTAGAATGCCAGGACAGTACAAGTACTCACCAAATGACCCCTGTTTGGAAAGTAGACAGTCTCAGGCATTTAGTAAGAGGCATGGCGAGTTTTTTTAAGTTGTAATTACTTGTCACAAATTTTTCACTTTTTTTTTTTTTTTAACCTACTGTCACCAGAGAAGTACATCATCATCATATAACTGGTGTGGCGGTGATCAGAGATATTGACTGGTAACAGTAAAACAAAAAAGAAAATAATAATAATAATAACTTTGTTCAATTTTTTAAACATTTTAAAAATTCCTTTAACATTTTTTTTTTTTTACAATTTTTTTTTACATACTGTTACCAAAGTGTATTCCATAGTGACACCATACTACTATACTTCTCTGGGGAAGTGATCAGGATTTTTTTTTTTGCACTATGATTGGTTATAACAGTGATGATCTCTGATATATGCAATGAATTTTATGGATGGCGTCCCTTTATTGTGTACTATTGTGATAGCTGGGATTTGCCACAGCTATCACATGGTACAGGTGCACTGTGCCTTTTGATTGAATGATTTGAATGATTTCCTCCTTCTGTACCATGTGATCACTGTAACGAATCACAGAGATCATCACAGTAGGACACAATGAATGGTTATAAATGAAAGCCATTTATTATATACAACTCTCATGTGCTCATCGTGGTTGGTCACATCGATCACATGGTCCTGGGGTAGGCCTGGTACAATAATCTGAAGTTTTGTGCTGCAGCAGCCACTAGGGTGCGCTCAAGGGGTGTGACTGGGAGAATGTCATAAGTGAGTCTGCTAAAGAACAGCGCATTTCTCTGTGGGTCAGGAGAGCATGCAATTGTTCGCATTTTCCCGACACACATAAATGCGAACCAGGAGTAACAGGGACAGGGGAAGTATAGCAAGGAGGTCACAGTGTTGGGGTATCCAGGGAATCAGGTGAATAAAGTGACATTAAAACAAAGTATATATTATTAACAAACTATTAACATACATAATATAATAACATACTATTATTAACATATATAATTTTAGTCTCTTTTATTGCAGTTAAAAAACTTTTCAATCAATTAACCACTTGCCGACTGCATACCGTATATTTACTGCGGCAGTGTGGCTCTCCCAGGCAAACCAACGTAGGTCAACGTTGGTCGCTTGGTGGCAGCTAGGGGACGAGTGCGTGCCCCTGGCAGCACGCTCCCACTCCCGATCGTCAGCGGGGAAGCCGATGCACGGGTCAGGCGGCTCTGATTGCCGCCTGACACCCGCGATTGCTCCCCGCTGAGAGAGAAGGAAACACAGCTGACCGTTCTTCTCCCTGGAATCCTCACAGAGCTCCTGTGATCCTTCCATATAGGATTATAGGTCTCTATGGTCATTCCACAAGCCACGCCCCCCACAGTTAGAAACACACCCCTAGGTACACATTTAACCCCTTGATCACCTATACTGTTAACCCCTTCCCTGCCAGTGTCATTATTACAGTAACAGTGCATATTTTTTGCACTGATTACTGTAGTAATGTCACTGGTTCCCCCCAAAAGTGTCAAAAATGTCAGTCAGGGGTCTGATCTGTCTGCCACAATGTCGCAGTCCCGCAAAAAATCGCAGATCGCCACCATTACTAGTAAAAAAAGAAAATGGACATAAATCTTTCCCCTAGTTTGTAGACGCAATAACTTTTGTGCAAACCAATCAAAATACGCTTAGTAGGGTTTTTTTTTTACCAAAATATGTAGCAGAATACAAATTGGCCTAAAATGATGAAAAATTAGATTGTTACATTTTTTTATTGGGAATGTTATATAGCAGAATGTGAAAAATGTTTTTTTTTTTTTCAGAATTGGCGCTCTATTTTTGTTTATAGCGAAAAAATAAAAATTGCACAGGTGATCAAATACCGACAAAAGAAAGCTCTGTTTGTGAGAAGAAAAGGCATTCATTTTATTTGGGTACAGTGCTGCACGACCGCGCAATTTTCCGTTAAAGTAACGCAGTGCCGAATCGCAAAAAATAGCCTGGTCATTAAGGAGACAAATCCCCCCGTCCAGAATTGGTTGAAGGTCATGTGCGTGTAAAGGCAGCTGTAAATACTTTTGGTAATATAGTGTATCTCCAATTGTCCGTTAAAGTAATGCAGTGCCAAATAGCAAAAAATGGCCTGGTCATTGAGGGGGAAAATCTTCTGGTCCAGAACTGGTTAAATAGACCTTGCCTGACCCAAAATGGCCAGCAGAGTCACATGGGGTGCCAGCGTCCAATTGGAAAACTGCCTCCCTGTGACCAAGGAAACCATAGAGGAACTAAGTTCCTCTTGGCTTCCTCTCCCATCTGCAGTGCCGAATCACAAAAAACGGCCTGGTCATTAACCACTTTAACACCGGAGGATTTTGCTGTCTTACGTCCAGGCCACTTTTTGCAATTCGGCACTGTGGGACTTTAACTGAAAATTGCGCGGTCATGCAACACTGTACCCAAACGAAATTTACGTCCTTTTTTTCCCACAAACAGAGCTTTCTTTTGGTGGTATTTGATCACCTGTGTGATTTTTATTTTTTGCGATATTAATAAAAAAATGTGAACATTTTGAAAAAATAACAATATTTTTCTACTAATCCAATATATTCAATTTTTGTCATATATTTAGGCCAAAATGTATTTAGCTATATGTCTTTGACAAAAAAATTCTCAATGAGCGTATTTTTAACCGCTTTAAGACCGGAAGATTTTACCCCTTTCCTGACCAGGCCATATTTTGTGATTCGGCACTGCATTAGTTTAACGGACAATTGCGCGGTCGTGCGATGCTTTACCCAAATTAAATTTATGTCCTTTTTTTCCCCACAAATAGAGCTTTCTTTTGGTGGTATTTTATCACCTGTGCGATTTTTACTTTTTGCGCTATATACAAAAAAAGAGCGACAATTTTGAAAAAATAACAATATTTTTCTCATTTTTTTTATATGAAATTCCCCCCCAAAAAATGTAAAAATCAAAATTTTTTAACTTTTTTTGCCAATTTGTTTTCTGCTACATATTTTTGGTAAAAAAAAAAATCGCAATAAGCGTATTTTGATTGGTTTGCGCAAAAGTTATCGCAACTACTAACTACGGGAAATTTATGTAATTTTTATTGTTTTTTTTTAACTAGTAATGGCGGCGATCTGCAATTTTTTTTGCGAGACTGCGACATTGCGGACAGATCGGACCCTTGACTGACATTTTTGACACTTTTGGGGGTACCAGTGACATTACTACAGTAATCAGTGCTATAAATATGCACTGTTACTGTAAAAATGACACTGGCAGGGAAGGGGTTAATTTTTATTGGTGATCAAGGGGTTAATGCATGCCTGGTGCTTACTGACGTGTGTGGGGGGAGGGGACTGTGTGACACAGGGACAGATCGCAGGTTCAGCTATGCTGAATCCTGCAATCTGTCCCTGCCTGTCACTTAGGAGATCCGCCCGCTTTCTTTACACAAGCGGACGGATCTCCACACTTGATTCCCAGACGATCGGGGAAGAGCGGCGGTGATCACCGCCGCTCCTCCCCTGGCCCCACTCTTGCTGTGACTGAATACAGTGGGAGCGAGCCTCCGGTGGCGCGCGTGCGCCGCCCACAAGGGGAGGAGTCCAGCGACGTAGGTCTACGTCGCTGGACGGAATCGAGCCACTTTGCCACAGTAGTACCCATGTGAGCGGTCGGCAAGTGGTTAAGGGGGTAAAACCTTCCCGTCCAGAAGTGATTAAAAAGTACGTCTGATGCCAACATGCATTGAGAGCGCACCCGTGCTCGTGTACATTCCTGTGCGCATGCGTGCCTTGTCACCATTCTGCCGAAAATAATGCGCACATGCACATTTCTATTAGCCAAATGTCTGGTAGTCATTCTCTGATAGGAGCATTTTTGGACCTCCGAAACCCGTTGGATATTTTTTGGGTTAAATCATGACATTTATTGGAATAAAGTTGTATCTGCACCTTGTATCGGTGGGGTGGTGCTTCAATTTTCATTTATGTTACATTCTGTTCCATGTATCCATCTTCTTCAGAAGCATACCATCCTGTGAATGTCGGACAAAGGAGCAGGGCTGTGATTGCTTACTGTGTTCATAGTTATTGGCATTTACAATCACGATTGTGCATTAAAGGCTTAAAATGGGCCAATTTGTAAATACATTTCAAATGCAATCGGAAAGAATGGGGAAAGAGTTTTAAGCACAGCAGTTGAAGTTTTGATTGCCTCTTCTAATGAAAACTTGATTTCTTAGTAGTGTTTCCTCTGCATTATGTTGCATTTTTCCAACATCCTATTGAGTGTTTCATCTGCTTTTTTTCTGGTATTGCTGTCATCAATTTGTTCTCTGCTACATATTTTTGGTAAAAAAATCGCAATAAGCGTATTTTGATTGGTTTGCACAAAAGTTATCGCATCTACTAACTACGGGAAAGATTTATGTCATTTTTATTGTTTTTTTTTTTTTTACTAGTAATGGCATCGATCTGCGATTTTTAGCGGGACGGCGACATTGCGGCGGACAGATCGAACCCCTAACTGACACTTTTGACACTTTTGGGGGGACCAGTGACATTACTACAGTAATCAGTGCTAAAAATATGCACTGTTTCTGTAATAATGACACTGGCAGGGAAGGGGTTAATACTGTGGGTGATCAAAGGGTTAAATGTGAGCCTAGGGGAGTGATTCTAACTGTGGGGGGGGCGTGGTATGTGAAACGATCACAGAGACCTGCGATCCTTTATAGAAGGATCACAGGCACTCTGTGATCATTCCAGAGAGAAGAACGGTCCGCTGTGTTTACAACAGCTGAGCGTTCTTCTCTCTCAGCGGGGAGCGATCGTGGGTGTCAGGTGGGAATCGGAGCCGCCTGCCCTGTGCATCTGAGTACCCGCTGCCGAGTGGGGGCAGGAGCGCACCGGCGGCGGCTCGCGCTCGCCCCCTAGCTGCAGGTGCGTGACCGACATATACCACCTACGCCGGTTCGTGCAGGAGGGGCCTCCTGCTGCAGTATAACTGTGGCGGGCGGTCCTTAAGTGATTAAAAGGTAACTCCGCTTTCGTGGGGAAAAAAAATAGCAAATAAAGAAAAAACAATATAGTGTATATAATTGCGACACAAATCATATTGTAATTGAATGTTATTTAAAATTATCAATTTTAATTGATAACTCCTTTTCAATCTGCAGCTGTTGTAAATTTCTGTAAAATGCAATGCAATATGGCCGCCTGGAGCTGTTCTGTACACAGAATGTATACTGACCACACCCCCAGAAACATCATTTCCTGCTTGTGTGATTGGATCACCAATTTTCCCAGAAGTCTGCACTAAGATACAAGTCAGATTTCTGGCATCCCCTGCAACAAAAATGTCATTTTTGGTGAGATACTCCCAATAGGAACACGTCTAAAGGGATGCAGACCCAGCAGCTTTCCTCTTTAGAGCCCTGCAGCTGCCACAGCTGATAGATAATTATGAAACCACTCCCATTAGACCCACTCAGCACAGAGGAACAAAGAATGATTTTTTCAGAATAACAAAATGTAGGAATCTGCAACAAAGTTTGTTACAATCCTTGCAATGTACAGAGATCACCCAGAGGGGAATGTTTTTTTCTCAACAAAAGTGGAGATACGCTTTAAGTTTATGTTTAAGACTTCCGATTTTACTGGGTTGATTTTCAGGTTTGATAATTCCCCAATCGCCATAGTTTTTTTTAGTTCTTTTATTAAATTTGGAAGTGTTGTTCTGGGATTAGATATATAGAACAGGACATCATCCGCGTGAGCTGCCACCTTATGTTCATCTTCTCCCATCTTCACCCCTCCTATATCTATGCTATTACCAATTTTCACCTAGCAGCACAGTGGTGTAGTGGACGGCACAGTGGTGTAGTGGTTGGCACTTTCACCTAGCAGCAAGAGGGTTGCTGGTTCAACTCCCAACCACGACACTACCTGCCTGGAGTTTGCATGTTCTCCCTGTGCCTGCGTGGGTTTCCTCCGGGTACTCCGGTTTCCTCCCACACTCCAAAGACATGCTGGTAGGTTAATTGGATCCTGTTATATAAAAAAAAAAAAAAAAAAAAATTGGCCCTACTGTGTATGTATGTGAGTTAGGGACCTTAGATTGTACGCTCCTTGAGGGCAGGGACTGATGTGAATGTGCAATGTACAGTAAAACCTTGGATTGCGAGCATAATTTGTTCCGGAAACATGCTTGTAATCCAAAGCACTCTTATATCAAAGCAAATTTTCCCATAAGAAATAATGGAAACTCGAATGATTCGTTCCACAACCATTTATTCATAAGTCTTTCAGTATAAAGTCTATATAGAAAGATTATAGCAATGTGATTGGTTGTGTCATCATAAAATGTCCATCCACAAATGGCGCCTCCACAAGGGGATTAGAAGCAAAATCCAGCAGGAGCTACATAGTATAAAAGAGAAGAGAGGCGCCTCTAAGTGTAGCAGTATGGTTACATTTAATGAAGGTACAACATTTAGCAACTCACATGGTTGATGATTAAAGAGGCACATCTAAGTATGCAGGCATCCGGGGTAAAGCTGTCCACATAGACTATCTTCTGCACCACTGGCTCTCACCGATGTCAGTCTGCAATTGTGATTGGGAAGACTACCCTGCAGTAGAGTGATCTGAAAGCGAGACTTTGAATCGCTTGTGGAGCGCAGCGTGGGAGGGTTTGATGAAGATGGCAGTGTGGAGGACGGTCTATGTGGACATCTTTACCCCGGATGCCTTCATACTTAGATGTGCCTGTTTTAATCATCAACCATGTGAGCTGCTAAATGTTGTACCTTCATGAAATGTAACCATATTGCTACACTTAGAGGCACCTCTCTTCTGTTTTATACCCAGTTGTGACATGACACTAATTGTATATCAAGACATCGCTTGTATATCAAGTCAAAATTTATTTTAAAAATTTGCTTGTCTTGCAAAGCGCTCTCAAACCAAGTTACTCTCAAACCAAGGTTTTACTGTATATGTAAAGCGCTGCGTAAATTGACAGCGCTATATAAGTACCTGAAATAAATAAAATATAGGTTCCAATGAGAGTATATATAGGAGGGGAGACAGCGGACATCCTTGTCTTGTTTCGTTGAACATTTCTTAGTGTGTGGGGGATGGGCTTGTGGAATTAACACCTGTGATCTTAAATAGGAGGATCACAGGCGCTCTGTGTTCATTCCAGAGAGAACGACAGTCTGCTGTGTTTACAACAGCAGACCATCGTTCTCTCTCCACGCGAGTGCCCGCCTGCTGCTGACCTCATCAATGCCTGTGACCACACTACTGTTCCTGGCTCTGCTCCCACATCTGGTTCTATCTGGCTGTCATCTGTATCAGCTCTGGTCATCACAGTGAGTTGCTGTCTCAAGCCTGCTGGGAGCTCTGACAAGCCTCACATCTGGAATCTGCAGCCTGTGTGGAGTGCCCCTTTAATTTCGGCTGGATCTCATGAACTACTGTTCCTGACCTGATGTTCTGCCAGCCTGCCAGGGTCTGCATCTCCTGCAACAAGCACTCCTATATATATATATATATATATCCAGTAGCGAAGCTAGACATTCTTTCACCCGAGGCAAAGACTCCGTTCGGCACCCCCCCCCCCCCCCGCACCCCAGGGAGAATTTCTCCATCCATACACTCCCAGCTCCCTGCCCAGGGAAGGATAAAGCTCCACCCACTCTGCATAATTAATCTCGCCTACTTATCAGATTATAGGGTCTACTCAATATAGAGAGAATTACAGGAAATTAACCACTTGACGTCTGCTCACTTTGCTGCTGCAGCAATGTGGCTCGTTATCATCCAGCGACGTAGACCTACGTCGCTGGACTCCTCCCCTCGTGGGCGGCGCACGCGCACCGCCGGAGTCTCTCTCCCGCTGTTTTCAGTCACAGCGGGAGTCGGGCCAGGGGAGGAGCGGTGGTGATTACCGCCGCTCTTCACCGATCGTCGGGGAATCGAGTGTGGAGATCCGCCCGCTTGTGTAAACAAAGCGGGCGGATCTCCTAAGTGACAGACAGTGACAGATTGCAGGGTTCAGCATAGCTGAACCTGCGATCTGTCCCTGTGTCACCCAGTCACCTCCCCCCACACATGTCAGTAAGCACCAGGCATACATTAACCCCTCCCTCTCCAATAAAAATTAACCCCTTCCCTGCCAGTGTCATTTTTACAGTAACAGTGCATATTTATAGCACTGATTACTGTAGTAATGTCACTGGTACCCCCAAAAGTGTCAAAAATGTCAGTCAAGGGTCCGATCTGTCCGCCGTAATGTCGAAGTCCCGCAAAAAAAAAATCGCAGATCGCCGCCATTACTCGTTAAAAAAAAAAACACCAAAAATGACAGAAATCTTTCCCTTAGTTAGTAAACGCAATAACTTTTGCGCAAACCAATCAAAATACGCTTATTGCGATTTTTTTTTTTACCAAAAATATGTAGCAGAAAACAAATTGGCCAAAAATGATAAAACATTTTGATTTTTACATTTTTTTGGGGGGGAATTTCATATAAAAAATGTGAAAAATATTGTTATTTTTTCAAAATTGTCGCTATTTTTTTGTTTATAGCGCAAAAAGTAAAAATCGCACAGGTGATCAAATACCACCAAAAGAAAGCTCTCTTTGTGGGAAAAAAAAGGACGTAATTTTCGTTTGGGTACGGCGTCGCACGACCGCGCAATTGTCAGTTAAATTCGCACAGTGCCGAATCGCAAAAAAGTGGCCTGGATGTAAGACAGCAAAATCCTCCGGTGGTAAAGTGGTTAAAAACGGAATTTCAAACTTAAGGTCACAGTAGCAGAGTTGGAAGAATTCTCCCATTCAGCTGCACTACTTCTGCGTAACATTTATGGGCAGCCCAATTAACAGGCGCTTCCAGGGACAATATAAATTACCTGGGACAGGCTCCTATTTGCAGGGACTGTCCCAGGAAAAAGGGACAGTTGGCAAGTATGGTATAATAATATAAGTTCAGGTAATAGAGATTTCAAGCCCACTTGTATAGTGGATAAGGAAGGGGGCCACCAGGAAAAAAGGAAGTCAGCCAAGAAGTTGGTCTTTATTAACCACTTTTGAACCAAAGGATTTACCCCCTTAATGACCAGGCCATTTTTTTGCGATTTGCCTCTGCGTTACTTTAACGGACAATTGCGCGGTCCTGCGGTGCTGTACCCAAATAAAATTGATGTCCTTTTTTTTCCCACAAATAGAGCTTTCTTTTGGTGGTATTTGATCACCTGTGTGATTTTTTATTTTTTTTTTTTTGCACTATAAACAAAAAAAGAGCGACAATTCTGAAAAAAAAAAAACATTATTTTTCACTTTCTGCTATATAACATTCCCAATAAAAAAATGTAAAAATCTAATTTTTCATCATCTTAGGCCAATTTGTATTCTGCTACAAATTTTTGGTAAAAAAAAAAAAAAAAATTCTAGTAAGGGTCCTTTCACACGGGCGGTCCGTATGTCCGTATTTCATCCCATTTTTTTGCGGATGAAAAACGGAAATAATGCATGTCAATGGGATTGCGGATGTGAGCGGATGACCATCCGCTGACATCTGATTTGCGTCCTTTCCGATCAGTTCAGTTTTTTTGAACAGAAGAGAACCCTATTTTTCTTCCGTTTAAAAAAGCGGAACGGACACAAAAACGGATGTCAGAGGATGGTCATCCGCTGACATCCGCAATCCCATTGACATGCATTATCTCCGTTTATCATCCGCAAACGGATGGGATGATAAACGGACATGCGGACTGGATGTGTCATCCGTGTCCGTGAAAAAAAAAGTGCTGGAGCGGATCAAAAAACGGTCTAACAATATGCATTATAAACAGCTGGGTGTTCAGTGTGTTCAGTGTGACCCTGTGCCTTTAAGGAGGGGTGGGCTCCCTCTAGTCACCTGTCCTCCATCTATCCCATTAGATGCATGTGCTCTCATTGTAGAGACTCTTTAAATTGTAGAGTTAGGGACTGCAGATCACAGGGTGCCTTGCTGGGGCCTGCAGCTTACGCATGTATTTGCAAATGTGTGCAACCAAACCCCTGTTTTTAATGCATACTGTTAGACAGGTCAATTCGGTTGGTCGCTGGCTGGTTGGTAAGTTGTGACTGGAAATCTCTTTGTTTTTTTGATCTGCGTCCGCCCTTCCAGTGCTCCTTACCACTAAGACCAGTTATAGGTGGAGGCGGTGACCACTTTTTGCATCATAGGCACACAGTTAACCTTTTGATCACCCCTGATGTTAACCCCATTCCCAGCCAGTTTAATAGTGCAGTCACTGTATTAGTGTCGCTGGTCCCCAAAAAAGTGTCATTTGGTGTCCATTTTATCCGCCGCAATATTGCAGCCCTGCTAGAAGTCGCCGATCGCCACCAATACTAGTAAAAAAATGTCATAAATATATCCCATAGTTTGTAGTCGCTATAACTTTTGTGCAAACCAATCAATTGGGATTTTTTTTTTTTACCAACAATATGTAGCAGAATACAGATTGGTCTAAATTGATGAAAGAAATTAGATTTTTACATTTTTTTTATTGGATATGTTTTATAGCAGAAAGTAAAAAATATATAGATTTTTTTAAATTGTCAGTCTTTTTTTGATTATATAAAAATAAAAACTGCAGAGGTGATCAAATACCACCAAAAGAAAGCGCTATTTGTGGGGGGAAAAAGGACATAAATTTTATTTGAGTACAGTGTCGCACAACCGCGCAATTGTCAGTTAAAGCAGTGCCGTATCACAAAAAATGGCCTGGTCAGGAAGGGGGGTAAATCTTTTGCAGCTGAAGTGGTTTAAAAAAACAAAAAAAAAAAAAACAAATGAAAAAACGTATTTCCTTTACCTGTTTAAAGCCAAAATTGTTTTTCCAATGCAGTGCAGTTTTGCATGCACTGCACAGGTCAACTGTTTGTTTTGTCTAGGGGTGAGCAGAAACCTTATACTCATGTGATCCTTTGATCTTCCAGAAAATAGCGCCCCCCAGGGGTCCAGAGGTGGACTGTTTCTGGTCTTTGGAGCCTGCACTGGGCGTGATGATGTCAGGAACAGTCCACTACTTAGGACCGCTGTGTCAGGGCTGGGCTCGTAGCAGCTCTCTTCTCTGTGCTCAGGCTGCTCAGCTGTCAGATAATTGTCAGCACTCATTGCTTCTTTACTGGCCCACCTGGTTATCATTATCTGTTTGTCAGTTCCACCTACAGCCAGCTCCTTCTGGCTATATAAGCTGCCTTGTTCATTTATTTCCTGCCTTGGTCTTGGCAAGATATCCTGAGTTTCTCTACTGAGATCCTGTTACAGACTTTGCCTGACTGACGTCCCTTTTGCTTCCGACTATGCTGATTTCTGGCTCCCTGATCACTGGCTTGTCTGATTTCTGATTTTGGCTTCCGAATCCTGGCTAATGTTTTGACTACGTTCCTGATCTGTACTATTTTTACTATTACATTAAAGGTATGATTTTTACTCCATTTTCTGTCTCAGTCTGATTCATGCTTCCTGACACGCTGGAGCACAGGGGTCTTACGTTGGGAGGATTAAATAGGTAAATCTCTGCTCTGCTCTCCCCTGGAAAAAAATGGGCAGCTAACCTGTGCAGTGCAGGCACATCCCCACTAAATGGAAAAAAAAATATTATTATAATAGTGTTTTAAAAAATTAAAAGGAATCCAGTTAGATTTTGTTTGTTTTTTAATCATTTTTTTTATCATTCTTTTTTTTCATCATTTTAGTCATATAGTATGTGTTATTTTAATATTTTGTTACTCTTTTCCATGTTGGATTTATTGGGGTCAGCCATGCCCCAGGATGGATCCTCATGTTGTGATGTTTAAGGGTTTTTGCTGCCCTGAAAGTCTCTGCGTGCGCCAATATTCCTTCCCCTTTGGGGGCCTGACAATTATAGGATTGCATGGACTGAGGTCATTTTAACTTTTCCAGGCTGGCTGTCACATATCTCTGAATAAAATGTTCAATCAATGACCCTAATGCCCCATACACACGTGCAGATTATCTGCAGACTTTTGTCTGCAGACTTACCAAAACCATATAATATGAGGTCAAACCTAAACACTTTCAATTTGTATGCAATCCGGCAGGCCCTTGCACTACATAGAAAAGGTAAGTCTGCAGACAAAAGTCTGCAGATAATCTGCACGTGTGTATGGGGCATTAGGAAGAGAGAATACTCGAAAAGCATCAGTCAATGACAATGAAATATTGACAATTGAAATGATCACATTAGTTTACTTGTGTTCATGAGAGTACAAAAACTATTGACAAATGTTCTTGCCAACCACAATATGTATGTGTATATATACATATATATATATATATATATATATATATATATATATATATATATACACATATACGCTGCAGTTTGCCAGTGGTTTACCAGGGTTATGGTTGAAGCTATCAGCCATAACCCAGGTATTGTTTGTTTTTTTTTAGGCACAGATCGTTTTTCTCGTGAAAGCGGTCAGAGCGACTAATTAGCCGCTGGATTGCATTCAGAAGCAGCGGGGTCGTCCCCTCCCTCCTGCCACTCGCTGGTGTTTCTCAGGCTTACCTTTCTTTTACCGGTGAGCCCAGGAAACAATCTGATAGGTCCCACACCTGGCCATAGAGATGAACACAGACCAGATCATCTTTGATCACCTCTAAGATCTTGGCGGATCAAAGCTATGTCATAACGTCACTTTCGGTCTAGGGCGGAAGTAAAAGATCAAGATTTTTGTTATCTTTTGTTTTTAAAGGTAAAGGAGAGATTTGGGGTCTTAGAGACCCCAGATCTGTCCATAAAGAGGACCTGTCATCCCTTATCTCTATTACAAGGGATGTTTACATTCCTTGTAATAGAAATAAAAGTGATGAAAAATTAAGAGAAAGGGTGTAAAATAAAAATGAAAAAAAAATATATAAAATTTTTTTTTAAAGCTCCCCTATCCCTCCGTGCTCACAAGCAGAAGAAAATGCATACATGAGTTGCGCATGCATATGTAAACAGCGTTCGCACCACACATATGAGATATCTCCACGAACCTTAGAGCGAGAGCAATAATTCTACCTCCTCTGTAACTCTAAACAGGTAAACTGTAAAAATGTTTAAGTGTTGCCTATGGAGATTTCTAAGCATCGTATTTTGTTGTCGTCTCACAGGCTTGCACAGTTTTCAAGCATGACATGTTAGGTATCCATTTACTCGCATAATATTATCTTTTATACTTTATCAAAATTTGGGTATACTTTGTGTTTTTTTGCATTAAAATTTATTAAAGTATATATTTTTCCAAATAAATTGCATTTAAAAAAACACTGCCCAAAAAAACGCGCGACATAAAAAATTGCAACAATTGTCATTTTATATTCTAGGGTCTCTGCTAATATATATATATATATATTAGAGATGTAAAGTAATTTTCAAACAGAAGATACAGATTTTTACTTGAAACGTACAAATTGAAAGTGTTTAGGTTTGACCTCATATTATATGGTTTTGGTAAATCTAAAAGAAAAAGTCTTCAGAAAATCTTATAGTGTGTATGGCCCATTAGTCTTCAAGTGGCTATATCTGTTTTTATCTTTTTTTTTTTCAAATTTTTTTGAAGAAAATAATATTTAACAACAAATGTAGATAATACATTGTGGCTATATCTGTTTTTATTTATTATCTTTTTAATGTCATTATATTAAAAAATATTTTTATTTATTTATTATATGGTTGTTTGTGCAAATACATTTTTTGGTTCCTTGTAATTTTTTGGTGCCACACACCCACATTTACTTGCTTCGTATATACATTTAGGGATGCTGGTAGATCAAGTCACACTTAGGACTATTTTAATCTACTTTTATTCTACAATTTCTGTACAAGGCATAAGCATGCTGTTTTGTTGCGGGGAAAAAAAAAAAAAAAAAAGCCGTAATTGGTTTTAATTTTTTTTTTTTTTTTTTTTGTAACAAAAGAATCTGCCTATCACAATTAAATTTTACGATATGATATTTACTGTTGTGCATAATTAAACCTTACTGTTTAGTCTAGTTGCATACTCTTGTGTCTAATTACTTTGAATTGTATGTAGTAGAAGTCTACAACTGACAGTAATTGTCAAATCAACCCTTATGAAATTATGGAAACATTTTTATGTACCTTTTGAGGATTGGAAGATAGAATTACACGGATAAAAAACAGAGACGTCGACCTGAAACAGATGTCAGCGTTCTCTCTTGTCAACCACGGAAAGTTTGCAATGAAAGTGCCACAAGGGAGACAGTCCCAAGGCTGCCCGTAAACAAAATGATCCTGCTCATAATTCAGAGCTCGGGCAGAGATCATCTGTTTATGGCACACCGTGGGTGGTAAAACGAATGTTCTGATGGCAGGAAGGCCTGCTGTAATGGATGTAGATTCATTGGATTGTCCATTGGGCCTTCTAATTATAATGAGGAATAGAAAAAAGGAGTCTGAGTAGAGATTAATAACAGAGAAAAACATTTATTATTAATATTATTATGATTATTCTTATATTTAATAATAACATAATAATAATATTATATACTATTAATATTATTATTAATAATATTATTAGTATTTATTATACAGGATTTACAGGAGGTGTGTCTAAAAGTTAGAAAGACCTGCTGTAATGGATGTAGATTCATTGGATTGTTCAAGAGGGCCTTCTAACTATAATAAGGAATATAAAAATGGAGTCTGAGTAGAGATTAATAAAATAGAAAAACATTTATTATTATTATTATATTTAATAATAACATAATAATATTATTATATAATATTAATATTATTATTTATAATATTATTAGTATTTATTATACAGGATTTATTCAAGGTGTGTCTAAAAGTTAGGGAGGCCTGCTGTAATGGATGTAGATTCATTAGATTGTTCAAGAGGGCCTTCTAATTATAATAAGGAATAGAAAAAAAGGAGTCTGAGTAGATATTAATAACAGAGAAAAACATTTATTATTATTATTATTATTATTATTATTATATTTAATAATAACATAATAATATTATTATATAACATTAATATTATTATTTATAATATTATTAGTATTTATTATACAGGATTTATTCAAGGTGTGTCTAAAATTAGGAAGGCCTGCTGTAATGGATGTAGATTCATTAGATTGTTCAAGAGGGCCTTGTAACTATAATAAGGAATATAAAAAAAGGAGTCTGAGTAGAGATTAATAACAGAGAAAAACATGTATTATTATTATATTTAATAATAACATAATAATATTATTATTAATAATATCATTAGTATTTATTATACAGGATTTATACGAGTTATGTCTAAAAGTTAGTTAGGCCTGCTGTAATGGATGTAGATTCATTAGATTGTTCAATAGGGCCTTCTAATTATAATAAGGAATAGAAAAAAAGGAGTCTTAGTAGATATTAATAACAGAGAAAAACATTTATTATTATTATGATTATTCATATATTTAATAATAACATAATAATATTATTATATAATATTATTATTAATAATATTATTAGTATTTATAATACAGGATTTATACGAGTTATGTCTAAAAGTTAGGAAGGCCTGCTGTAAAGGATGTAGATTCATTAGATTGTTCAAGAGGGCCTTCTAATTATAATAGGGAATATAAAAAAGGAGTCTGAGTAGAGATTAATAACAGAGAAAAACATTATTATTATTATTATTATTATTATATGTAATAATAATATAATAATACTATTATATAATATTAATATTGTTATTAATAATATTATTATTATTTATTATACAGGATTTATACGAGGTGTGTCTGAAAAGTTTGGTGAATGGTATCAGAAGACAAACAAAAGAGAACATACAAACAAATTACCTTTATTGGTCTTCAAAACAATCGCCATCCTTCACAACACACTTTTGGCAACGTTCATAAAGCTTCTGCAAAGGTCTTTTAAGGAATCTATCACAGAACCGCCGTCACACATTCTTGGATTGCCGCCATGTCTTCAAAACTTGCTCCTTTTATGACTCTCTTTAGGGGGGATACAGAAGTCCGCAGGCACCAGATCAGGGGAGTACGGTGGATGACCGAGAACAGGTAATCCACTCTGAGCCAATAATTGGCGCACATGGATCGCACAGTGCGCAGGCGAGTTATTGTGCAGCAACATCCACTGTCCAAGTCCTGTGCCACTCTGGCTGAACACGGCGGATGCGTGGTAGCAACAGTTTCAAAACGTTCTCGTAGAATACGGCCTTCACGGTTTGACCTGCAGGAATGAATTCAAGACACTGGGTCTCAAAGAGGGAAAGAGCACTGATGGAAGTAAGGGTGCCAGATGGAAGGATCCCAGGATCGCCAGATGCTGAGGCTCACAGGAGTGGTGGTTAATTGAGGACTTGATAAAGCGCATGCGCGTGGGCTTCCGCTCCACACTGGTTCTCTTTCGGATGAGTGGCCTTCCTTCTGGATACTGAACGCGTGCCTTGAGTGCCGCAGTGATGGCTTATCCATGTGTCGGCGGAGTCCAGCTTGGTTCACTTCCAACCACCACTCCTGTGAGCCTCGGTATCTGGCGTTCCTGGGATCCTTCCATCTGGCACCCTTACTTCCATCAGTGCTTTTGCACTCTCTTTGACCCCGGTGTGGCAATGTGCCTCTGTTTTCCTGGTTTTATTCAAATAATCTATTTATTGTTCATTGATTGTTGACTTTGGATCCTCCTCTGGTATTCAGGTTTGTCAGTTCCTGTGTGCTGTGAACTATCGTTGTGTATTCTGGAAGCATCAATTCCTATGCTTCTGCCTGGCAGCACAGTGACACCGGGTTTGCACATTGGAGTCCATCTGTGTTCACCCTCCTTCATACGGGTCACACTAGAGAGCGCCTGGAACTTTTTGGTTTGCTGTTTATATTACGAACGCCATTTGGATGATGCCATCGTTGTCGAAGAAGGCGACGCCGATCAACATTGTCTTGACCTTGGACTTTCGCAAGTGACTCTTTTTAGGTCGCGGGGAAGATGGCGCATGCCATTCCATTGATTGCCGCTTGAATTCCGGATGGAACTGGTAACACGAGGTCTCATCCCCTGTGGCAATGGTCTGCAGAATGGAATCTGGTGACACATGGTCATGGCTTCTATCCCGTACACTTGCACCAACATTTCATGCATCTCTGTCACTGTTTTCCCTAAATTGTAGCAGAACTTGATGTTAACTCATTGCACTGGGACCCTACCTCTCACACTGACTACGTTTGACTGACCGCAGTGGGTTTACCCTGACAGTCACGTGCATTCCACCAGGGGCGTAACTACAGGGGTTACAGGGGTTGCAATTGCAACCAGGCCTCATGCTCCAGGGGGCCTGTGCGGCTACCCTATACACCTAGATAGGAGGGGTGGCGGGGGCAACATGTAGAGAAATCACTGTCCTCTTTTTTCCTCCTGTAGCTGCACTCCTCCTATCCAGTTCACTTGTGTTCTGCTGTCTCTGGGCCCCTGTGTGCTCCCCTTGTCCCCCCCCCCACTGTGCTGCCCCCCCCCCCCCCCACTGTGCTCCCTCCCCTCTCCTGCCGCCTGCTGCAGGGGATGTGTCACAATAGAGAACCAGGACGGGGGTCAGTAAATATGGAATTTACCAGCTCCTTCCTTTTCTGAATGGACAGAGTCATAGTCAGTGACATTGTAAAAAAATAAAATAAAATGATAACAAATATTACAATTAAAACACCAAAAAATAAAAAAAACTACTGACACCAGTGGGTGAACTTCCAGGATCGCAAAGGTCACACTTGCAATGGGGCCCTGGCATTGCACCACCTTGGGGAGGCCCAAGATGGCCGGAAGTGGGCCCACTGCAGAACATGTGAAAGGGTCCCGTTGCAGGACTGTAATAAAGTTGCGAGGGATCCCCGGTTTGCAATTAACCGTATGGTGTACATATTATCAGGAAGTACCATTCCCCATATATTAGGGTCGAATGGTCTTTTTGGACCCCCTGAAACGATTTTACATATTGGTGTGCCTGTAATAAAGGGCCCCGCAACAAGAGTAAAGGACCCCAGGATCAGTGGGAAGAGCCCCAGGCTTGAACGGAAGGGCCCCGGCCAGGGGTCCGTGGGCCCTTCATGGTTTCTTGCACTGGGGCCCTGAAGGTTCTAGTTATGCCTCTGCATTCCACCCTAGTGGTGCTTCTTAACGTATCTCTGGATTGCCATGCGCATGCCCATACTTGGCCCATGTTGCCGTTGAGATATCAAACCAATCATCAAACTTTTAGACACACCTCGTATAGAGCCAGCAGTTTGCACAGCACTTTACATTATAAAGGGAGATAGTACAGTTACGATTCAATACAATAACAATAAATAACTTGCGCTAACTAAGATACTATGTACAAATTAAATAATCACTCAAAACCAAAAAAAAAGGTCATAAAGTCCAGTTTACATATGTGCAAAAAATGGTGACATTCCCAATTGAATGCCAAACCACTGCTATGCTGTTACAAATATCATGTTGAATCAAATCTTGTTATAACCACGTGGGGCCATCACCACCGTAAGAAATGGACTCTTATTACAGAGTCAAATCAGCCTGTAGATGATAGTCTCATCGTGAAGAGGTTCGACCCATGCTGCTTGGCTGCAATTCTGCAATGTTTCCGACTCTCCCGTGTATGTTAAAATCAATGGAAACCCAAATACCTCACGAAATCCACCAAAAATCAAATGGGAGAACTCACATAATGTAAATTCATATAAAACTTTTAATGCATCCAAAGGGCATAAAACGTCTCACATTTTAGCAATAAATCAGCGCAAAGATTCCCAGGCAAAATGGTAAATACTCTAAAGAGTTACCGATCCAGACAGGCGTGGCAGCGTTATGTGTGTTAGCTCTTTCCTACGCGTTTCATCATAGCTAACGTCCTCGGGGGGCATAAACATTTCCCTGCTGGGACCTGATCTTGTGAGATCAGAAAATACAATACATTACAAGAGGGTTAGGTATGACAGCTTCAACTCTTCTGGGAAGGCTGTCCACAAGGTTTAGGAGTGTGTCTATGGGAATGTTTGCTATATTGCTATATATATATACTAGTATCAGAACTGTTTCAAGCTAGGCCTGTAGAAGTAGCTCAAAGAAACAAAAAGATTTCCAGTCACAACTTACCAACCAGCCAGCGACCAACCGAATTGAACTGTCTAACAGTATGCGTTAAAAACAGGGGTTTGGTTGCACACATTTGCAAATACATGCGTAAGCTGCAGGCCCCAGCAAGGCACCCTGATATCTGCAGTCCCTAACTCTACAATTTAAAGAGTCTCTACAATGAGAGCACATGCATCTAATGGGATAGATGGAGGACAGGTGACTAGAGGAAGCCCACCCCTCCTTAAAGGCACAGGGTCACACTGAACACCCAGCACATCGCACAATGGCGGCAAAGGTGTCAGTGCGTTGCCTGGCTCAATACAGATATCAACAATGATGCAAAAAGTGGTCACCGCCTCCACCTATAACTGGTCTTAATGGTAAGGAGCACTGAAAGGGCGGATGCAGATCAAAGAAACGAAGAGATTTCCAGTCACAACTTACCAACCAGCCAGCGACCAACCAAATTGAAATGTCTAATGCGTTAAAAACAGGGGTTTGGTTAAACACATTTGCAATAAATCAGCGCTTATGTATAAAAAAAGATTGCCGGGCAATATGGTAAATACTCTAAAGAGTTACCGATCCAGACAGGCGTGGCGGCGTTATGTGCATTAGCTCTTTCCTACACGTTTCGTCATAACTAACGTCATCCGGGCATAAACATTTCCCTGCTGGGACCTGATCTTGTGAGATCAGAAAATACAATACATTACAAGAGGGTTAGCTATAACAGCTTCAACTCTTCTGGGAAGGCTGTCCACAAGGTTTAGGAGTGTGTCTATGGGAATTTTTGCTATATTGCTATATATACTAGTATCAGAACTGTTTCAAGCTAGGCCAGTAGAAGGAGCTGTAGCTCCAAGCGCATAGCCTGCTATTGTTTGCCTACCCGACTGTTTCCGATCTTCCTCTTCCGGTGAAGTCACATCCGCTTGTGGTCCACGCTGGTTTGCTTTCTGGTGAACGGGACAACGGGAGCTGGATTCTGCAACATGCAGCTCCGTGGACGGCGCGGCTAGAGAGAGGGATGGATCGAAATGGCTCCCCCTGCCTATACTATCTGATGAGCCCATTATACACTTACATCTTGTGTGTTTTTTAATATTGTACGACAATAAACTCCTGATTATTACTACACTTAGGTGGCGCTTCCTTTGTTCCCCTTCTATGGGAATGTTTGACTTTTCTTCCAGAAGTGCAATTGTGAGGTCAGACACTGATGTGGACGAGAAGGCCTGGCTCGCAGTTTCCATTCTAATTCATCCCAAAGGTGCTCTATGGGGTTGAGGTCAGGATTCTGGGTTTTACCCCCTTAATGACTGGGCCATTTTTTGCGATTAGGCACTGCGTTACTCTAACTGACAATTGCGCGGTTGTGCGACGCTGTACCCGAATAAAAATGATGCCCTTATTTTCCCACAAATAGAGCTTTCTTTTGGTGGTATTTGATCACCTCTGTGATTTTTTTGGTGGTGGGAGCGTGTCAGCTGTTCGCGCAGAAGGGGCTGCCTGCCGCAGTAAAACTGTGGCGGGCGGTCTTTAAGTGGTTAAAGGGTAACTCCACTTTCGTAGGGAGAAAAATGGCAAATAAAGAAAAAAAACAATATAGTGTATACAATTGTGACACAAATCATATTGTAATTGAATGTTATTAAAAATGACCTTTCCTTTTCAATCTGAAACTGTTGTAATTTTCTGGAAATGCAATATGGCCGCCTGGAGCTGTTCTGTACACAGAATGTATACTGACCACATCCCAGAAACATAATTTCCTCCTTGTGTGATTGGCTCACCAATTTTCCCAGAAGTCTGCCTAAGATACAAGTCAGATTTCTGGCATCCCCTGCAACAAAAATCTCATTTTTTGTGAGATACTCCCAATAGGAACACGTCTAAAGGGATGCAGGCCCGGGAGATTTCCTCATTAGAGACCCTGCAGCTGCCACAGCTGATAGATAATTATAAAACCACTCCCATTAGACCCACTCAGCACAGAGGCACAAACAATGATTTATTCAGAATAACAAAAGGTAGGAATCTGCAACAAAGTTTGTTCTAATGCTTGTAATGTACAGAGATCACCCAGAGGGGAATTTTTTTTTCTCAACAAAAGTGGAGTTACGCTTTAAAGTTTTTTTTTGGGGAATGTCATATAGCAGAAAGTGAAAAATATTGTTTTTTTTTCAGAATTGTCGTTCTTTTTTTGTTTATAGCGCAAAAAATAAAAATTGCACAGGTGATCAAATACCACCAAAATAAATCTCTATTCGTGGGGAAAAAAGGACATCAATTTTATTTGGGCACAGCGTCGCACGACTGCGCAGTTTTATGTTAAAATAATACAGTGCCGAATCGTAAAAAAAGGCCTGGTCATTAGGCAAATCCTTCCGGTCCAGAAGTGGTTAAAGATCTGTAGCTCCACAATGACAGGGATTGTCATACTGAAAAAGATGCCTAAAGCCGAAGAGAGGAAAATCTTTGTTTTAGGTGACAATTTCTGTGTTGACATTTCTTCCTTTTGAATTGGAAATGACCATCTGCAGCGGCTTATCCTATCTCTGAGTCCTAATGAGTCACTGAATCTCCTCTATTCATTTCTGCAAACACACATTTCTGAGGATGGTATTCACTGAATCACAAGAGGACACTTCATTTCTTAATCATCACATAAAGTAGAATCTTAAAGTGGTTGTAAACCTCAGTCATGAAATCTGAGCAAAGCACATAAATCTGTAATGTTTACTTATCTCTTTCCAAAGCTCTGAGTGTTGTTTCTCTCTGGTGCTTCATTTCTCTGTTATCAGCAAGCAGGACTGCTGTTAGAAATCATGGGGTCCCATACAGCCTACCTGACAGCCCCCCTCCTCCCCACCCAAGATTGACTAAGGACAGAAATTTATCAGTCCCTTTCTCTGCAGACTCAGCTGCACAGATGAATGAATAGGAAGAACTCTGAGGCTTCCTGCTCATTCACATACTGAAGCATAGTAAACACAGTATAAAACGTTTTTGTCAGGGGGCGTGTGGGAGCGCGATTATGGGAGGATGGGGTGTGCTGGAGGGTCTATTGATGCTGGCTGCTGAGGGATCGATTTTTGCTGGAGGGGATCTATTTTTGTGTAGGAAGGGGGGTATGTAGCGGAATGGACACTGAGAGTGTGGTTTGTGTTGAGAGAGTAAGGGACTCTTTCACTTGGGACCATAATATTTCTGAGCAGTGTCCCTCAGGTTTGTGTGTGGGATGGCTCGAAGAGGGAGGGGTTTTCCCAGAGTGTAGATCTCTTGTGTTTGTGTTTTCAATAAACTGGATTCTTTCTAGTTGACTCCCAGAACTGTGTGTCGTCCAGGTACTGGGGGGGGGGGGGGAATTTTGCCTTGGATATTTTAGTACTTCCTCAGCTCCAAGGATTATACAGCGGAGATACCTAGGCTGGGTATTGGAGCTCATCCGTTACATTGGTGGCAAGTGGTGGGATACAAGCCTTGCAGCAAGAGGAATACAGTGAGGAGCCCAGCAGCGTCTTGATCTAAGGAGTAACTCAGGAGATGGAGCAAGCTAGCCCCCGGGCAGTGTCCCCATATGAGGTGGAGTTCCAGCGGAGACTACTGGCAAAGGAACAGGGCCATATGTCAGCTAAGGACAAGGTGGACTAGAGAAAACATGTAATGCGAGATCTCTGGCAGGAGTCCATGGAGGTAGCACAGCTTCGGCGGAAAGAGAAGCTTCCAAGTACAGCTCAACGCTGGCTGGAACAAGTGAGCCAACGGATGTTTATCCTGGGAGAGCAACCCTTGACAGAGTGGGTAAGGCACCTTAAGTGCCTGGTCCAGAGAGAAATTATGCTGGACGACTCATACCGGGCACTATGGTGGTACGCAGTCCAGTGAGACCCTTGGGTGGCAGAAGGCATTCAACCAGAGAGGGGATGCTATGATGGCCCAGGCCTGTTGTGGAAGGCCATGGAGGAGGATGATGATTTTGGCGGTCCTGCGATGTCGCGGTTCTGGGCTATTTCTTATTACCAGAGAAGGATGCTACCGGTCCAATTGTTGGCGCTAAGACTAGACCTCAGCCACCTGGTTATCATGGAGTGGGGGTTGGAACAGGACTACCAACACCTCCTAGACCAGCAGCAGCCAACAGCACTGGGGGTGGAGATGGTCGTGCCCACTACCCAGGACAAGCCAGCATTAGCGGGAGAGGCGATTGTAGGTCCCTCATCCCAGCAGCAGCCAACAGCAATGGGGGTGGAGATGGTCGTGCCCACTACCCAGGACCAGCCAGCAATTCCAGAGACTGTGGATTTAGTAGACTTTTCTGCGGAGGAGGAACCTCCTAGTGTGCCTACAGCAGAAGCACTGACAATGGGACAGAGGGTCTGCCCCACACCTGCAGCAGTTCCAGAGGCCCAGGGCGAGAAGGTGGCAGTCACTCCCCAGCAGCTGAGTGCCTACCCAGCAGAAGGGCTGGCAGCAGGGCAGAACCCCACTGGGGTCTGCCCACCAGTCCATGTAGCATTTGTCACAGAAGAGGTGGATGGGGCCGTGGCCTCCACCCTGGATTACAGAGATGCTGGGCAGTCGGCTCAGATCCCCAACCCCCTAGTATGGAGGCCCATTCCACCCTGATTTTGCCCCTCCAGCAACAACGGGATGCCTATGGAGTGGATTATAGTTGGTTCCCTGCCCAGGAAGACCCCGGATATTTCAACTGGGACATAGGGCAGGAGGTCCTCTGGAGCACGGCTAAGACTGGGAAAAGACACCAGACTAACACAGACCCAAACCAGTTGGAGGTCTGGGGTCTGGTTAGTTTCCCCAGGAGGGGGGAGATATGTGATGAACGTCCATTTGCTGGGACGTTCGCCACGGGCTACTGGAGGAGTGTGGAGGCCAACCTCCTGCCCACGGACTATGGGCCCTGGCTTTCAGGGGAGCGTGGCTCTGTGTGGGGGTGTATGCTTGGGGACCCTTGGAGTACTGTTACTTTGAATTCAAGTCCCTGTCACCCCAAGCGACACAGACTCTAGGCCTAAGCTGCCTACAACAAAGGACTTCACACAACGAGAGACTAAACAGAACGGCAATGCTGACGGGTTATCGTGACAAACTGAACTGGAAAAATGATCTGTGAGTACTTCCCGGACATCCCCAAGCTGATTCGTTATGGATCAGACTGTGTATGCTGGCTTGTGGTTAAGGGGGAGCAGTGTAGCGGAATGGACACAGAGTGTGGTTTGTGTTGAGAGATTTTGCCCTGGATATTTTAGTACTTCCTCAGCTCCAAGGATTATACAGCGGAGATACCTAGGCTGGGTATTGGAGCTCATCCGTTACAGGGTATATTGTTGCTGGGGAGTTCTTCTGTTGCTCGCGAGGGGTCTATTGTTGCTGGGGTGGGTCTTATGTTGCGGGGGGTCAGTTGTTGCTAGGAAGGAGGTACTGTTGAGGAAGGGGTCTATTGATGCTGGCTACTAGGGATCTATTTTTGCAGGGGGGGTTTATTGTTGCTGATAGGAATCTATTGTTGCTGGGGGTGGATCTTATGTTGCAGGGGGTCAATTGTTGCTGGGAGGGATTTACTGTTGAGGGAGGGGTCTATGCTGCTGGCTGATGGAGGGTCTATTAACTGGTTCCGCCCACCGCATATATTCTATCCAAAATAGGGCTACGTAGGTCGCGCGCTGCCACCTGCGCGCTCCCGCCCCCACTCGGCAGCGGGGATTCCGATGCACGGGCAGGCAGCTCCGACACCCGCGATCGCTCCCCAGCTGACCATAAGCCCCGCCCCCTTACAGTTTGAATCACTCCCCTAAGCTCACATTTAACCCATTGATCACCCACAGTGTTAACCCCTTCCCTGCCAGTGTCATTATTACAGTAGCAGTGCATATTTTTAGCACTGATTACTGTAGTAATGTCACTGGTCACCCCAAAAGTGTCAAAAATGTCAGTTAGGGGTCCGATCTGTCCGCTGCAATGTCGCAGTCCTGCAAAAAATCGCAGATCGCCGCCACTAGTTAAAAAATAAAAAAAAAACAATAAAAATGACATAAATCTTTCCCGTAGTTAGTAGACGCGATAACTTTTGCGCAAACCAATCAATATACGCTTATTGCTATTTTTTTTTTTTTACCAAAAATATGTAGCAAAAAATCAAATTGGCCTAAAATGTTAAAAATTTTGATTTTTAATTTTTTTGGGGAATGTTATATAGCAGAATGTGAAATATATATATATATTTTTTTATTTTTTTTTTTTCAGAATTGTCGCTCCTTTTTTGTTTATAGCACAAAAAATAAAAATTGCACAGGTGATCAAATACCACCAAAATAAAGCTCTATTTGTGGAAAGAAAAAAAACATCGATTTTGTTTGGGTACAGCGTTGCACGACCGCGCAATTGTCTGTTAAAATAACGGAGTCCTGAATCGCAAAATATGGCCTGGTCATTAAGGGGGAAAATCTTCTGGTCCAGAAGTAGTTAATGTTGGCTGTTGGGAGTCTATTGTTGCTGGGAGGGATGTACTGTTGAGGGAGGGATCTTTGTTGCTGGCTGCTGGAGGGTCTATTAATGTTGGCTGTTGGGAGTCTATTGTTGCTGGGGTTGATATATTGTCGTTGGCGTGTCTATTGTTGCTAGATCTATTTTACTGTCTTGTTATCATTAACAAATTCCATACAAAATACTTAGCACCACAAAATAATACTTGGGTCTGTATTCTCTAAAAGGGGCGGTATTGGGAAGTGGGTAAGGGGTGGAACCAAGGAACGGTGCTTGGAGGTGGGTAATGGGTGCAACCAAGGAATGGTGCTTGGAGGTGGGTAATGGGTGGAACCAAGGAATGGTGCTTGGAGGTGGGTAAGTGGTGGAACCAAGGAGCAAGGCTTGGAGGTGGGTAAGGGGTGGAACTAAGGAACGGTGCTTGGAGGTGAGTAGAAGGTGGAACCAAGGAACGTGCTTGGAGTTGGGTAAGAGGAGGAACCAAGGAACGGTGCTTGGAGGTGGGTAACGGGTGGAACCAAGGAATGGCGCTTGGAGGTTGGTAAGGGGAGGGACCAAGGAACGGTGCTTGGAGGTGGATAAGGGGTGGAACCAAGGAACAGTGCTTGGAGGTGGGTAAGGAAAGGAACCAAGAAATGGTGCTTGGAGGTGGATAAGGGGTGGAACCAAGGAACGGTGCTTGGAGGAGGGTAAGGGGTGGAACCAAGGAACGGTGCTTGGAGGTGGGTAAGGGGAGGAACCAAGAAACGGTGGTTGGAGGTGAATAAGCGGTGGAACCAAGGAACTGTGCTTGGAGGTGGGTAGTGGTTGGAACCAAGGAACAGTGCTTGGAGGTGAGTAAGGGGGTGGAACCAAGGGACAGTGCTTGGAGGTGGGTAAGGGGTGGAACCAAGGAACGGTGCTTGGAGGTGGGTAAGCGGTGGAACCAAGGAACTGTGCTTGGAGGTGGGTAGGGGGTGGAACCAAGGAACGGTGCTTGGAGGTGGATAAGCGGTGGAACCAAGGAACTGTGCTTGGAGGTGGGTAGGGGGTGGAACCAAGGAACGGTGCTTGGAGGTGGGTAAGGGGAGGAACCAAGGAACAGTGCTTGGAGGTGAGTAAGGGGCGGAACCAAGGGACAGTGCTTGGGGGTGGGTAAGGGGTGGAACCAAGGAACAGTGCTTGGAGGTGGATAAGGGGTGGAACCAAGGAACAGTGTTTGGAGGTGAGTAAGGGGTGGAACCAAGGAACAGTGCTTGGAGGTGGGTAAGGGGCAGAGGCGAAGGGTGACTTGAAAGAGAGGAGTTCCTGAACCTATTCTCTGGGGAAAAAAAAGCCCTGGGTATTATTCATCATTGTGTATTAACTGCTTTTTAGTTTCTTGTTTTTTTAACATTGCCTCAAGTAAATGATACAGGATATGCACAGCAAGCCAGACCGATAATGCACCAAGATTCCATTAAAAAAAAAAAAAAACATAAGCCTTTAAGGCTTTCAGATAAGTTTAATTTAGAAAGTTGCCACCAAAGACGTCTTATGAGAAGAGGAAAATGCATTATCAAGCCATCTCTCCATTAATTTCAATATAGTTGATGCTGTGAGGTTGTGCAAAACTGAGATTGTGTTTCTGCATGAAATAATTCAATAACTCAGTACTTGGAAGATGACATAATTGCGGCGGGTGATGGATAATAATGATTTTATGGCTTGATTCATGAACTGTATAATGTATAGGACTGCGTACGTCTGAGAATACTTTATCAGAATGATACCATGGAGCCAACACCTACACAGACTGAAGACTGTCAGAGCCACAGCTTACCCATCCTACCAACTGTAGGCGGAAATTCAAGAATCATGAACAACCATGACATTCCAATTAAACAAAATAGAAGAAAAAATGAATTATGTCTAAAGGCAAAACTTTTCTTTTTTTTTTAAGTTTTTATTTTAATGTGAAGCTAGATTTTTTTTTTTTTTTTGCTAAAAAAATGGAAACTGAAGTAAATTCACTACTGCTAAGGGGTGCAGATACAACTTTATTCAATTAAAAATAAGGGGGGGCAGTCCAAAGTGTACCCAGCTTGTTTTAGGGGTCCAAAAATGGCCCCTTTATCAGGGCTTGATTGAAGTGGTATCTGGACCAGAGATCGACCGAATATCGGCAAAGTCGATAAATCGAGGGTCAATATGCACTTTCTCTGATATATCGGAATCGGCCCCTGAGGTTACTGATATTGCCGATATTTCGGAAAGTGCTGTACCGGAGTGATGTCTGCAGCTAGAGGCATTACCCCGGTAACGGTGTCCATAGCCGACGGTCGGTTGTCTTGTAATGACAACCGATGCGGGTGAGAAGCCCCTCGGCTGTCATTACAATGGAGCGGGAGGGGACGTCCCCCCCCCTCCCGCCGACTTCCGTGGCTCACCCGGGTCTCCGGTCCCACTGGGAGACCCGGGCAACCAGCCTGCACGGCCGTCGAAGGCCCGATCAAAGACGCATTCGGCTCTAATCGAATGACAGCATTCAAAACAGCCAAACTTAAGTGCAGAGGAGGGGTTTGGGGTCTTTTAGACCCCAGATCCCTCCACAAGAGTACCTGTAAAGTTAAAAAAATATACAGTATATATACAGTATATATATTTTTTTAAATATACGAAAATATCACCCCATATCAGCCGATACCGATATGGAATGGCCAAAGTATCGATATCGGTATCGGCAACGAAAAACTGATATCGGTCGATCACTAATCTGGACCTGTTAGCAGTGGTTGGGTACTTCAGATTGTCTCCATCAACAACAATATTTTAAGATAGCAATAGCAATAAACACTGTGGGTGGGGCGAAATGCATCAGTGGTGCTGACTTGGACAGAGCTGGGTTGAGGCTGCTTCTAATATAGTAACTGTGTCGAATCCTGATGGTGTGTGGCACTCAGGGTTGTTTCCTTCCCTTATACTGAATACCAACCCTATTTTTCCCTTTCCGCAACAGGTTTTTATTGCTGTCTGGGTTCCTGTCAGGGAGATTTCCCTTCTCTATTTGTCTTGGTGACCAATGTCACTGGGACTGAAAGTGAAAATCCTAAATGTTGTCACTAAAACAGGAATAAAGAAAAGAAAAAAGGATACAGCCCTGGGACTTTAAATGAGGTGTACACAAATGGTCAATTGTAATGGGGTAAATATAGTAGCACATTTATTAACCACTTGCCTACTGTGCTCTTAAACACCCTTCCCATCCAGGCCAATTTTCAGCTTTCAGCGCTCGCACACGTTGACTGACAATTGCACGGTCATGCTACACTGTACCCATATGAAATTTTTATCATTTTTTTCACACAAATAGAGCTTTCTTTTGGTGGTATTTAATCACCTCTGGGTTTTTTATTTTTCACAAAAAAAAAGAATAAAGACAGAAAATTTTGAAAAAAAAAAAAAAGTTTTTCTTATTTTCTGCGAGTAAATTTTGAAAACATTTTTTTCTCCCTCACTGATGTGCGCTGATGAGGTGGCACTGATGGGCACTGATAGGCTGCACTGATGGGCACTGATGAGGTGGCACTTATGGGCACTGATGAGGTGGCACTTATGGGCACTGATGAGGAGGTACTAATATGCCGCACTGATGAGCACTGATAGGCGGCACTGATAGGCAGCACTGATGAGCACTGATAGGCGGCACTGCTGGGCACTGAGAGGTGGCACTGAGAGGTGGCACTGCTGGGCACTGAGAGGCGGCACTGACGGGGGGCACTGATGGGCACTGATAGGCGGCACTGATGGGCACTGGCGGATGGCACTGATGGACACTGATGGGTGGCACTGATGAGCACTGATGGGCGGCACTGATGGGCAGCACCATCAGTGCCCACACTCAGTGCCCATAGTGCTGCCAGTCAGTGCTCATCAGTGCCTAGATGAGCAGGCACTGATGGGCACTGACTGGCAGCACTATGGGCACTGATTGTGGGCATTGATGGGGGCACTGATGGCGGGCACTGTGGGCACCAATGGGGGGGCAATTTGTGTGTTTTTTTTACCTTTAGTAATCAGGGCACTGGTGATCAGTGCCCTGATTACATTGCTGTGTCCCGGCGGCTGTCGGCTCCCCCTCCTTCCTCACACTGCAGTGTCTGTGTGAGGAAGGAGCGCCGGCGATGAGAGATGATCTCATATGTTTACATATGAGATCATCGCTCATTGGACGGCCCGATCACGTGGTGAATGGCCGCTGTGATTGGCCATTCACCACGATCTGTGATCGGCCATGTCCAAGGGACACGGCCGACACAGATTCTCCCCGATGCGGCCTCCCCAAAATTCAAGTCCGCGCTGCAGCCGTATATAGGCTGTAGCGCGGATGGGAGGGAGTTAAGTATAAAAGACATCAACATCAACATATATGCAAATGCTTGTGCCAATACTGACATAATTACAGTACATGATAAAGGACATGATGGTTGGTATACATGCTTGCGCATAGCAGTCATACCAGGAATAATGTAAACATTTTCCAATGGGAGCATCTGTTCTGGTGAAAACGGTCAGAGGAGATTTATCTCACTTTGAAGAGATTTGCTCTGACTTCCTGTTGTATCTACAGGACAGGAAGTGAAGAGAAATCTCTTTAACCACCTCCTTCCCAAGCCTATTCTGACACTTTGATCCAGGCTACATGTAAAAAAAATCTACTTTTTTTTTTTGTTGCTAGAAAATTACTTAGAAACTCCCAAACATAGCAGAGACTATAGAATAAAATGGTGGTGTTGACATTTTTTATGTCACACGGTATTTGTGCAGCGGTTTTTCAAACGCAAGTTTTTATGGAAAAAAAATTTCATGAACTAAAAAAAACAAAACAGTAAAGTTAGCCCAATATTTTTGTATAATGTAAAAGATGATGTTACACCGAGTAAATTGATACCTAAAATGCAATGCTTTAAAATTGCATCTGCCTGTGGAATGGTGGCAAACTACGGTGCTTAAAGCGGAGTTCCGGCCACAAAATCGACATAATCGATTTTGTGGCCATCCGCTTGCTTTTCTTCACCTGAAAAGGAAATGGATAGATAGGATTTTTTTATTTTTTTTACTTACCTTGTTATTGTAGAAAAATATACTCACCTTTCTTCCACTTCCGGTTTGCAATGATTGGGAGCTGAACGTCATCGCTCCCAGGAATCAATGCGACGACACCGGCCCTGCTCGTCACTTCCGGTGCGACGCCGCATTCCCTGCTAAACAGCTTCTGGGCATGCCCAGAAGCTGTGGAGGAATGCGGCGCCACACCAGAAGTGACGAGAGGGGCCGGTGCAGGCGCATTCTGGGAGAAGAAGACACGGAAGAGGACACAGAAGAGGATCGCGCTGGCTTCAGCTGCCCACAACAGAGATGGCAACGCTGGAGAAGAAATTTTAAAAGTGAGTATTTCTTCTTGCAGGTAAGTGCGAACCGGGACAGATCAGAGGCTATCCGTTGTGGCATGTACTAGCCTTGACTGTCTCGGGGGTATGTTCATTGAAATTTTTTTTTTGTGGCCGGAACTTTAAAATCCTCCATAGGCAGCGATATTAACGCCTTTACAGGTTACCAGTTGCGCAAGATGTCTGGTGGTAGAATTATTATGGACCAGTTTATATAGCCTGTTTAGCGCCAACATCTCTCACAAGTGCACGTAAGCGTCGGCACACATGGGTATGCACACATTAGCATCTGCCCAGTTCCTGCGAGCATGAGAGGAAACATGTATTAGCCTGTGCACAGAAGCTCATTCAGAGGAGCCATTTCATCTATTGGTCTGCCGTTTTTACAGATGCATCCTGGGAAGGGTACCTCACCCAGTGCCTTCCTGGGAGATCTTGTGTATACACTGCGGGATCTTGCAAGATTTTTAGCAAAGGCATTTTTCACACGTCCAAGGGAGGGGAGGGGGGACGGCTCTAACTCCAGGAGGTAAGGGAGTTTAAGTCCTCTGCCCTTTCCTAAAATGACTCCCGGGAAGAGAGTGATGGAAGCAAAGTGAGAAAATTCTCAGAAAAAGAAGCCCCACATGGAAGAGTAATAATGTCTTTTTTTGTAATAACTTTTCTCAAACTTTTGCATTGTGGCTTTACTGTATTTTTGTGATGGTCCAGGAAAAGGTCCATTTTAAGGACATACAATGGCTCTGACATTGCGTGTCTCTACCTTTCCCTGGTCAAGGACAGGTTTTGTAGGTTTTTTAACAACATGACTTGTGATATCCCTCCCCTTTGCTTAAATTTAGGGCTGGGACAAGCGGTGGGCAGGAGGGGGGAGCTGCCCTGGGCACATTGGTTTCCTGGGGCGCCTTTTCTGTTGCAAGGCCGATAGGGGTAGTGACAGTGGCAGTGATTTTGACAAGCAAGTTACTGCTGGGTGCGGGATCTCCTATGCTTGTACATCATGAGCAGAGGGGCGCATTTTGGATTCTTTGCCCTAGGCACTGGATGACCTTGTCCCAGCATTGTTTACATTTTACAGAGGGGGGCCATGAGCTGTCATTCACACAGTGAGAGACAGAATTGGAACTGTCGGCTTTTTTCATATGGATGGATTGTAAGTGTCGCTCATCGTGACTGACGAGGGTCTACATCGCCGAATGATGTAACTGATGATATAACTTTTTTGGCATGGAACTTTACATTTTTTTTAAAGGACTTGGCAAAAAGTGCAAAATGTGTGCCTATTTGCCATTTACAAATTTTTATAAATGAGTAGGGGTACTTTGTTGCCCCCTCCTTATTTTTAAAGACAGTTTTCAGATTCTGATAAGCACCCTACTGTGCAAACCCCCATAACCACCATGCCAGGATTGTGGGCCATTGTCCTCATCAACATCAGGACAAGATCTTATGCCATGGGAGTCCCTCCCTTGTAAGGTACCCTGCCCATCCTGAGAACATGTGGTCTGATATAGTTCAGAAGGGGGGGGGGGGGGCACAATTTCTATTTGCTTTCCTGGCCTATGTGGCTGTCCATCCAGGATTATTGAATTTTGGCAGAGTGCATGTTTGGTTTCTTATTTTTTCAAGGGGTTCAAAAAAAATACATAAAATTGGTTTTGTGTTTAATTTTGCAGGACCCTATGCCATGTTATTTTGGTTTGTGGGCCCGCTTTGTGATTTGTACCTACAGGTAAGCCTATTATCCGGTATACCTGTAGGTAAAATAAATATCTCCTAAACGTGCATCATTTAGGAGATATTTACCCTGGATGCAGCCGGTGACGTCACCGGCGCATGCGCTCTGAAGGTTCGGCATACTGTGCCCGACCTTTACAGCTTCGTGCTGGAACCGAGGGAGTGACGTCAACGCAGCTCTGGCCACTCCCACTGCCAGAGCCCGCAAACCTTTAAGAAAAACAAGGGAAGGTGTAGGCCCTCTCAGCAATGACAGCGCGCCGCTGGAGGGCTTTGTATGAAGGTAGATATTTCAAAATGTGCTAGTATGTGATACATTTAAAATCCATATCAGAGTTGAAGGATGTGATATGATTTTTATTTTTTTGGGGAGGGGGGGGCACACTTTTTTTTTGTTTATATTCATCCATCAACCAGGACTCCAAGGCTGGCAACTGAATGGACCGTGTGGGGATACGTAACTCATTAGGATGCCGTGGTCCACGGTCTCTGGCAGGGCCATGTTACCGAATGGGCACGCTTGGCACTTGCCTGGGGGGCCTCACCTGCCCGGCAACCCAGCTCCAGCCAAGCATTAGTCCCAATTCCAGTATGCATCCCGCCAACGAACTTAGCAGGTGGCAAGAGCCTGTCGGCCCTGCGCATCTGTCAAGCCACTTGGTCCGTCAACTGCAGGAATGCTTGTCCGCCTCCACGGGAACAGGCACACACAGGACAGTCGGGTCTGACTCCTATCCGTGTGTGTGTTCACCAGACCCAGCCGATGAACTTGGAAGCTGTCATTAGCCTGGCACTGCTGTACCAATAAATATTGCCTTATCGATAATTAGCATTTTTATTCTCGTGGGTGATTGTCTAGGCAGGGCCCCAGTGCACTGCATTGCCCGGGGCCCTTTAATGCTCTTAAGATGGCACTGGTCTCTGGTCATCTCCTGTTGTGTTTCGAAAGTCTCTGGCAGCTTTCTGTAGGATTATATTCACTGAACATTACGTGTGGCCCTTTAGTGGTGTCAGGGGCCGCACTTAAGACCCCCTACATCGAATAGAAGATCAAGAAGAGAAGGAAGAGATGGCTGCACACGGCTTGAGCTTCA
Source organism: Pelophylax lessonae (assembly GCF_965119305.1). Lineage (NCBI taxonomy): Eukaryota > Metazoa > Chordata > Amphibia > Anura > Ranidae > Pelophylax > Pelophylax lessonae. The sequence continues at coordinate 23,966,200 of NC_138777.1, forward strand.
GAATCCTGTGATTCTTTTTAGAACACCCTTTAATCTTCTTCCTTTAGATCTTCCTTCTTTAGATGTACTGTATTCACAAACTAAGTGTTTTACTTTTGTAATGCTGTCTGACCAGATGCCTAGACTCAAGACTATGAGTGTTTTATGATCTGAACAGTATTTACCCTACGTTTTAAAAAAATAGTGCTTTACCATCCATCCCCACACATGGCAGAGGAAGAAGATTTATTTTCTTTTACAAATATTTTATTGAATCTTCAAAAAGTTTGAATACGAATAGGGCACACATGCATAGCTCCCAACTGTCCCTGATTTAGAAGGACTGTCCCCGATTTGGAACAAAGTCCCTTTGTCCCTCTTTCATCCTCATTTGTCCCTCCATTTGGTCCGATCTATATAGTTGTATATAAAATTTACATTTTTATCTTTCAAAACTTGTTTCCCGGTGCTAAACCTTTCATCCTATTTCTAAATTGCTGCATTTGTAAATGTCAAAAGCCAATATAAAGGAATAGTAGTGGTAAAAAAAGCACTTGTGGGTTTAACCAATCCTTTTGTTTTGTATAATACTCCTTTAAGAGGGAGTGGTAGGGGGTGTGTCCTATGCCTACATAATTTTGCTAATAGGTGTCCCTCGTTCCCATCTCAAAAAGTTTGGAGGTATGTACATGGTGTTATACAGAGTGCAAGTTATGGAGTGTGCTGCAATGTGGGACAGGAATTCTGTAAACCCGCACTGCACTAGAGTGCATAGACATGAAAAGTTTCTTTATAATACGTTGCAGTAGTTATGAATTTTGCTAGTCATATATTAAAATCCTAGTGTAGCGCCTGCCTCTCGTTAGGTTGCTAGGCTAAATTTAGTCTTTGGCTTCACTGTAATCAGTGGAGCAGTGATCTACAGTTTATGTCTGGTCAGGGTTTCCTAAGCTGGGTGTTTGATTCGTCCCAGCTGCTTCTGGAAGAAGCTCACAGAATATAGGGCAAGGAGAGTCAAATAACCATTGTGATGGACCGTCCAGCACCCAGCTTGGGTGCTTCCGTCAACATATAGCTTCCTCCAGTCTGGAACCAGGAATCAGGTATTATAGCTAAATATTGCACCCAAGAACTAGATGACACTAGCTTAGGTGCAAACTGGAACTCTCTTTATTGTAAACTCACAGGGAAGATATACCACGCAAGATAAGATAAGAGCCTGATCACATTATCCTAAGCAATTAGCACATCTAAGGAACAGCCCACATTAACAGTATGCTAGTCTGCATCTAGCAACTAATAGCTGATAGTGATCTAATTAACATGAACTAAATTAAAACTAGTCACCTAGACAAGCCTAGGTGACTCAGGTCCTTGTTCACCCAGACAGTTCAGCACCAGTATTCAAGAAGACCCAGGGCTACATCTTCTCACTGAGTCTCAAGTTGGCAGAGACCATCATGGCTTCCTTTACTGTTAAATGTAATTATGTCCTCCTCTTTCATTATATAACAGGACATCTTCCTAAATGCTTGTAGTGCCCTCAAATGCCAAGTCCCATAGTCAGTAAGCAAGAGTTTACCCTATAGTCCCCTCCAAAAGCCCCTGTCCTCGTTGGGTCTGTCATAACCATTACGAATACTTATTGTGCCCCAGCCAATCTCTAAAAGGAGGCATGCAGAAGGGGCTGGGGAGATATTATGTATTTAGGAGGCCTTTCTAGAATGATTTTTCCTGTCGATGGGGGGTTACAGCTCCCCAAGGGCTGCTGCCCCTGAGACAAGAATTGCAGTCTGGACCTCAGCAGGAGTTGGGCCGAGGACCTGGAGGATATTGCTAATGAATTTTGCTGGAATGCACTGTCCTAAAGTCCTGGTCAGGAGAACGATCTTTTACCTCCCTCACTGAGGATCTACCTGTGGATGCTGAGTGGCACACAGCTCCTGGGACATTGTGAGTTGGTTTGGTACAGTAGTGAGTGCTGGTCCTGTACACATTTTCTACTACAAAGTTTGTCTTCCCATTGATTACTATTATTGTTTTGAAGAATCCTGTGACCCTACTGGGAAACCAAAGACCGGCAAAGAACTGGACCCCATGAAGACAGCTCTGAACTCCTGGGCTGATGGGTGTTTCTTGAAAAAATAACAAACATGTTATACTTATCTCATCTGTGCAGTTGGTTTTGCACAGAGCAGCCTGGATCCTCCTCTTTGTGTCGCTTGCCTAAGTCCCTGGCCCCTCCCTCCTGTAAAGTGGCCCCACAGCAAGCAGCTTGCTATGGGGGCACCCGAGCCAAGCTGCAGCTCCGTGTGTCCATTCCATGTGCCCCCTCTCCCTCCTTTTTGGATAACTGACTTTGATTGATAGCCGAGGGAGCCAATGGCGCCACTACTGTGTCTCAGCCAATCAGGAGGGAGAGTCCCAGATGGCCGAGACACTCGTGCAACATTGCTGGACCAAGAGGGGGCTCAAGTAAGTATTAGGGGCTGGGGCTGCTACACACAGAAGGCTTTTTACCTTAATGCATATAATGCATTAGGATAAAAAAACATCTGCCTTTCCAACCACTTTAAGCAGTGGATTTCAGGGAGTATCAGTGTAGGGTTACAGCACGTGTGTTTTCGCATAGCAATTGTGTTGCCATTCACGCTTTTGCGCATAGGGTGGTCCATTTTCCTGTATGGGCTACCCTATGTGCAACTGTTGCTCCAAAGTAATTTAGGGACCACATTTTGTCCCTGAGCCAGGGATGATTTTGCCCTTCCATAGTGTTGTGATTCTTGTGTGTTTTGTTCCACAACAAGTGTAGCAAATTGCACAGCGTTTAGGCCAAATTTTAATCCATATCTGACCAGCTTTGTTAGGGTTTCAGGGAGGATTAGTATTTGTCAATGTCTTACCCTGCCTTCCTGTTGGCAGCCATCTTGTACATGTGCAGACTGCTATCTTTTAATAACTCTGTTTGCATCATCACTTGCCTGCTGCCTGGGCGTCATGGGCATCCCCTTGGAATCTCAACTTCCCCTTTTAAGTGGTTGTTAAGCCACTTTATACCATCCTGTCTGTTCTGTTTAATAATCATGTGTGCCTGTGTGTCTGTGTTTTAAACAAATAAGCTGTTCTTTACCAGTTTTCAGAGGGCCGAGCGCTGCTCACGTGACCCGTCGGCTCTATCCTCTCTCCGTCTGACAGCTGCCTGCAGTGGGCGGGGCCAAGGATTCCTCACTGATGTCAGTTGGGAGGGGAGGAGGAGGGGAAGAGGAGAGGAGGAGAGAGGTGGCGGGTCACGTGAGCGGCAAGTGACACTCTATACTTGTAAAGAACGGCTTATTTTTATAAAAAAACAGACACAGGGGCACACAGACTGTAGACAGGATATGAAACTTTAAATGAAACTACAGCAGCAGGAGAGGAGGGGGTGTGGGCACTGACACAGGAGCAGACAGGCAGGGAGGGAGGGGGGAGAGAGGACAGAGGAGGACAGGAGGGCTGCGGATGATGGAGGCACGTAAACTGACCACGGTGTAAGGGCTCAGGAGCCATGGTATACCGTGGTCAGTTTACAGAGGGGAGGACATAGCCAGGCAGGATCAGCCAGGTATTTTAGGTGATAGAAGGGGCCAAATTACACAGCAAAGCACTGCTGTATAACATGCTTTAAGGGAATATACTCAAAATAAGTATAATGATTAACCTCCTTCCCTTCATGACATTGTTGAAAAGGGGCGGAGCATGGGTGACCTTAAAATTATGCCCCCCCCCCGAAAAAAGTTCTGCGGACGCCCATGCTGGGCGTCGCTCAGTAATGATGTTGCACACCTGACTATATATATCACCTGTTGGCTTGCAGTCCTTTGCCCTTGTGTTTGTGCTCCAAGATGCATCACTGCTAGCAGTCTTCTGTTCTCCGTGTTCCTCCGTGCATGACCTGGCATGGCTGACAACTTTCCTGGCTCTTGATTCTGGCATCGGCAGACTACCCGCTTCTAGACTCGATCCCATCTTGGATGACTACCTGCTCTGGACTTGACCCCGGCTGTTCCTGATTTCGCCCCTCACTCTTGCTGTGTGTTTATTGTTGTTGCTCTAATAAACAGCTTTATTTTACTTGCATCTTCATGTGGTCTGGTTTTCTGGCACCCTGACAGTATTAGGGTTCCAGGGATGATTAGTATTAAGGTTTAGGGAGGATTTGTTAGGGTTCCAGGGAGGATTAGTATTAGGGTTCAGGGAGGATTTGTGTTAAGGTTTCAGGGAGGATTAGTATTAGGGTTTCAGGGACGATTCGTATTAAGGTTCAGGGAGGATTTGTGTAAGGGTTCCAAGAAGGATTAGTATTAGGGTTCCAGGGGGTGATTAATATTAGGGTTTCAGGGAGGATTAGTATTAAGGTTCAGGGAGGATTAGTGTAAGGGGTTCAGGGAGGATTAGTATTAGGGTTCCAGGGATGATTAATATTAGGGTTTCAGGGAGGATTAGTATTAAGGTTCAGGGAGGATTTGTGTTAGGGTTCCAGGGAGGACTAGTGTTAGGGATTCAGGGAGGATTAGCATTAGGGTTCTAGGAAGGATTAGTGTAAGGATAAGTAACAGGGAGGGTTAAAGTAAGGGTTACAGGGAGGACTAGTGTTAGGATTGCCGGGAAGGTTAGTATTAGAGTTACAGGGAGGACAGTTTTGGGTTACTGGGAGGTTTAATGTTAGGTTTACAGAGATGATCAGTGTTAGGGTTACAGAGAGAAAAGGGAAGTAGTGATGGGAGAATTTGTCCAGGTTCAATTTTCCAAGGAATATGCAATCCAAGGAATATGCAATTTCAGTATGCAGCTCTACAATACACATAGTGCAAAAAAAACATCAGTAGTGGCAATGCACAGCATAAAGCCTTCTACTGCAGTACAAGCGATAACTTAGTAAAACATCAATAGGTGTTAAGGTCACAAACCTAAAAAAAAAAAAAAAAAAAAAGATTAGTCCTTTTTTCCAAAAACACGCTTCAGTAGTCCACCTCACTTCTAAATATATTGCATAAACAGTGCATGAATTAGGCTGCATTCACATGTCAGTGTATAATCGCGGGCAGAACCGCCGCGGTTCCGCCCGCGATTCGGAGATTTATTGCAAATCGCGGGACGCCTAGCGTTGCCCGTTGATTTGCAATAGCCCCCCAAACGCCGAGCGATGTTGCCGCGATTTACGCCCGCCGAATCGCGGCAACATTGTGCAAACAAAATCGCGGGACGCAATACGCTCCAAAAAAGTACAAGAGCTTCTTTGGAGCGTATTGCGTATTGCGGGACGCAATACGCTCCAAAGAAGCTCTTGTACTTTTTTGGAGCGTATTGCGTCCCGCGATTTTGTTTGCACAATGTTGCCGCGATTCGGCGGGCGTAAATCGCGGCAACATCGCTCGGCGTTTGGGGGGCTATTGCAAATCAACGGGCAACGCTAGGCGTCCCGCGATTTGCAATAAATCTCCGAATCGCGGGCGGAACTGCAGCGGTTCTGCCCGCGATCATACGCTGACATGTGAATGCAGCCTTAGTGTCAAGTGAATAAATCCCGGAATGAAAATTTTGGTGGAATTGGTTACCAATGTTATTCCCAATCCACGTGAACATTTTCCATTTGCAAATGTGAATAGACTCACCAGAGATTGAGATCCCTAAACAAGTGGGTCTTAAAGAGGAAGTAAACCCTCCTCTGACACTTTTACCTATAGGTACTGTAAATATCTCCTAAACATGTACCGTTTAGGAGATATTTACCTTACATGCAGCCAGTGACGTCACTGGCGCATGCGTTCTGAAGGAACGGCCACTGGTGCCGTTCCTTCAGAGACCCGTGCCGTGACTGTCAGCTCCCGCGCGCGTGCGCGGGAGTGACGTCACCGCGGCTCCGGCCAACCAGATGGCCGGATGCCGCGATCCCGGAAGACGGGCGACTGGACATGTCGCCCGTCATACAGGTAAGCGGACGGCACGGCGGGGGCTCGTTCTAAGCTAAGTATTGCATAATGAGCTAGTATGCGATGCATACTAGCTCATTATGTGTTTCTCTTTCAGCTTGTAGAGAAAAAAAAAATTTAACTGAGTTTACAACCTCTTTAAGTGCTTGGTTTTTAGTATCCAGAGACAGTCAGTTCCCCTTCATATATATCCTCTCCAGGTGCTCATTAGAAAGTACAGGCAAAAGATGGTGTAGCACCCTCCTAGTTAGGCTGCTAGGTACATTTTATTTTTTACTTCTGCTGTAGCCAGAGGAGCAGTGATTGTTTAGTCTGGCCGGTTCAGAGCTTCACAGGCTAAGAGTTTGATTGCTTCTCCCTGTCCCTAAAATAAGTTTCTGGAGCTTAGGGAGGTAGGATTCAAATGACTAGCCTGAATATTGAGCAAGGCCTAGCCAATCCCTGGGGAGGTGTGTCCAGAAGGTAGTTAGGATGTTATTAAATAGCCTTGAGCCCTGAGGAGATTGTCTTTCTCCCCTCTGAGGGAATGGATCTGTGAGCTGAGGAAAGGGGGGCTGCTTGCCCCTGGAGCCTTTTGAACTAGATGCCAGACTGCTCTGAAAGAGGCTGCACCCATGGACTGATCCTGTTCCAGGATTCTGTAAGAAGAGTCCCCTACTTGATCTCAAAGCTACTTCATGGTCCCCAACCATGAACTCGTGGACTGTTCCAGTCTGCCTTTACTTGTGCCAAAGCTACTTCATGGTCCCCAGCCGTGAACCTGTGAACTGTTTCAGTCTGCCTTTATCTGTTCCAAAGCTGCTTTATGGTCCCCAGCTGTGAAACCATAAATTGTTCGAGTCTTCCTATACTTGTGGTATTGTTACTGAGAGAGGAGTGTCCTCTCCTAACAATACCTAAACATTTTGGAGTATTCCACATCACCCCAATTCCCCCCATTATGAGTTTCTACAAGCAAATAAACCTTAAAAGACAACCACTAGACTGTTCAATGAGCCATAGTTAATGGACTGTTGCTGTGTGTGTTGCTGCCTCTGCCCTGCTTTGGGAAAGAACCTGCTAATCTACAGTGGTCCCTGCTGGGGGAGCGCTACAATGGAAAAAATGAATTGCTTAAAACAATTTATTTATATTGCAGCAATCGTTTAAACAATAATACGCTCACACTGTAAGATAAGATTTAGATTTTAACCTTTGCTTGAACATTTTCTTTGTGGATTCAATGTGAACCTAATCAAAAGCATCTCTATGGTAAGATTCCCTTTAAACAATCTCTATGTTTGTATTAAAATAGGAATGTATTTTGTACAAATGTTGTTTTTTCTATAACTAAATAATAAATACTTTCAGATCACCTTTTAACCACTTTACCACTAGAGCATTTTGCTGTCTTACGTCTGGGCCACTTTTTGCGATTCGGCGCTGTGTGACTTTAACTGACAATTGCCCGGTCGTGCGACGCTATACCCAAACGAAATTTACGTCCTTTTTTTCCCACAAACAGAGCTTTCCTTTGGTGGTATTTGATCACCTGTGCAATTTTTACTTTTTGCGCTATAAACAAAAAAAGAGCGTAAATTTTGAAAAAACAACATTTTTCACATTTTTTTATATGAAATTCCCCCCAAAAAAATGTAAAAATCTAAATTTTTTTACATTTTTGGTCAATTTGTTTTCTGCTACCTATGTTTGGTAAAAAAATTCACAATAAGCATATTTTGATTGGTTTGCGCAAAAGTTATTGCGTTTACTAACAAAGGGAAAGATTTCTGTCATTTTTGGTGTTTTTTTTTTAACGCGTAATGGCGGCGATCTGCAATTTTTTTTGCGGGACTGCGACATTGCGGCGGACAGATCGGACCCTTGACTGACATTTTTGACACTTTTGGGGGTACCAGTGACATTACTGCAGTAATCAGTGCTATATATATGCGCTGTTACTGTAAAAATGACACTGGCAGGGAAGGGGTTAATTTTATTGGAGAGGGAGGGGTTAATGTATGCCTGGTGCTTACTAACGTGTGTGGGGGGAGCTATGCTGAACCCTGCAATCTGACCCTGCCTGTCACTTGGGAGATCCGCCCGCTTGTGTTTACACAAGCAGGCGGAGCTCCACACTAGATCCCAGACGATCGGGGAAGAGCGGCGGCGATCGCCGCTGCTCCTCCCCTGGCCCGACTCCCGCTGTGACTGAATACAGCGGGAGCGAGCCTCCAGCGGCGTGCACGCGCCGCCGAGAAAGGGGAGTGTCTGACGACGTAGTACTACGTCGTCACACGATAATGAGCCACTTTGCCGCAGTAGTACTACGGTACTCAGACGGCAAGTGGTTAAATAACATTGTTGTTAAACATCTCTTCTTTTTTTGAACGTGTAATCTGTATGGGTTTATTACTTATTTTTTGTATGCTATTTACCTGTCCAGGCATGGTGGTACATATCCCCTGAGGAAGCCCATTAAAATGACGAAACATGTAGGGAATGCTACACCAGGACAAGTAACTGTAAAGAATCTACTATGTGGATATTAAACATGGATTATCTTCATGTTTTTTTTATTAAATGTATAAGTATCTCTCTCTTTTTTTCTTCTTTTTTACCAAATTTTAATATGTGATTTTGGATTGAGTCATTGGCACCTATAAAATCCCAGCTCTTACCAAGAGCATGCCGAGAATCAGTGGTGTCAATCCCTGGTTCATGTGAAGCTGAAGTTCATTCTTCAGCACAGTACTGTAGAGACATAATAGAATCCACTTAATTGTTATACTGTTTCTCCCCTCGCTGTGACACCTCGTGTTTTGTGAGAGGGTTCTCTGCGCTTCTCGACAAGCCGAGAATGAAGTGTCTCATCAGCGCGATGGCACGGCACTCATCAGGTCTTTGTTGGCGGGGTCAGTTCCGCCGACGAACCAGATGGCCGGGCATTTTCACAAGCATGAAATCAGAGTATGTGCAACAGCAGCTGCTCGAGCGAGGCCCTGACCTCTGTGTGCAATTACTTAATTCTAGCGAGGATTGCTGCGTATCACCACCCCCAACGCGCTTTGTTTTTGTTAAGTTTCAGCTGGCTCTGGCCGGAATTTTTATTCATTTGAAAGAACATTACTACAACCCAGCTGACAAGGCTGGTAAAAGCTTAAATTACATTTTACAGCATACATGTTAAAGCCAAACTCCAGACTGATTTTTTTTAAAAAAAGAGAAAATGGATCTGGTTATACCTTAATAGTAAAAACAATCGAGTACAGCAGTACTCAGACTGGTAGAGGGAGGGGCAAACCTCTAAGCCAGTGGTTCCCAATTTAAGTCCACAAGTATCTCCAACAGGTCATGTTTTCAGGATCCTCTTCGCCTTGGCTGGTGCTTTAAATCATGTCAATGGCTTGAAATTTATGATATCTAATTCCCAAAACATAGACTGTTTATGTACTTAAAGAGTCACTAAACCCACATTATAAAAAAAAAAAACTATAAATAAATGGTGTATTACATGTTGTTCATTTTAGGGATCAACCGATTATTGGCAATGCCGATATATTGGAATCGGCCCCTGAGGTTACCGATATTGCCGATATTTCGGGAAAGTGCTGTACCGGAGTGATGCCTGCAGCTAGAGGGATCACCCCGGTACCGGCGTCCTTAGCCCACGGTCGGCTGTCTTGTAATGACAAGCAGTGAGGCTGAGAAGCCGCTCGGCTGTCATTACAAGGAGCGGGAGGGGATGCCCCCCCCTCCCGTCGTCTTCCGCAGCTCACCCGGGTCTCCTGTCCCACCGGGAGACCCGGGCAACCAGCCTGCATGGTCGCTGAAGAATAGACCCAAACAAAGCCGCATTCGGCTCTAATCGGGTCTCCATGTGAAAACCCGGAAGTGATGTCATGACATCACGTCAGGGTACTCGGCGCCAAATGAAAAAAAATGACAGCATTCAAAACGACCAAACTTGGCATTTTGCATGCTTTTAAGTGCAGAGGAGGGGTTTGGGGTCATTTAGATCCCTCCACAACCGTACCTGTCAAGAAAAAAAAAAAAAAACATTTTAAATGTACAAAACTATCGGCCAATGCCGATATTTAAAGACCAAAATATCGGTATCGGTGTCGGCTTTAAAAAAAGGATATTGGTAGATCACTCTGAGATTAGTTTCTGTATTCTGCAAAAAACCTGGTTGATCCTGCTGCTCTCTACCTCCCCCTTCTGTTCATGTCCCCAATTCAGCTAGTGATTTTGCAGCTCTGGTGGCAACTCTGCACATGCTCAGCTTTCGGTGAGTTTTTATGTTGAGTATTTCCTCCTTATCACATCTGAGCAGCCCATGTGACTATAGAGTCACACAGGTGTGGACATATTCACAGTGGTAAATGACAGCCCACTCCCTTCCCTCCTCCTCTATGCCCACTAACCAGCTAAACACAATGGCTGACTTTGTATGACACTCAGCCACGCCGGGTAAAGCCCCGTACACACGTATCGATTGTCGGCCGTAAATATTCGGCCGACGACCGATCGGCCGATTGTAGGCTTGTTAGTATGATGCTTCCGACAGCCGACATCGCATTTTCGGCCGAACAGAATCTGTCGTGCAGGCATTAAAATTTTTGTTGGCCAACACCAGAACGGCCGATTGTTCGCCAGTCAGTACAGATTTCGGCCGACAGACAGCAGATTTGCAAGACTGGGCATGCTCAGAAAATAAAAAAGACCAGGAAAGTTAACCATCACATGACATCACTTCTGCAGTCGGCTGTTGTTGGCCGACAAAATTCGTGTGCAGTCTTTTGCAGTTTTCAACAGACATGACAGCCCTGGACAAAAGACGGCCGATCGTTCGGCCGACGATCAGTACTCGTGTACGGGGCTTATGTGGGAGATCCCTGCTCTGTGCAAACTGGTGGCGCTCGCAGTCCCCCTTCCCTTCAGAGGCAGCCTGGCGCGCACCTGCCCAGGATCGACCCTGCAAAGCAGCCCCAAGGCAGGCAGCCAATCCCCAATTTCCTGGCCAATCCCAGGCTTTAGGACTCTGTGCTAATAATTGTCATTAAGTAATAGGAGACCCGGGGCTTTTTGGGGGCCCAGAGCTTGGGTCAGCTCCCCCTGCCGATGCCACTGAGTCCAATCCATAAAGCTTTTGGTGTTGTTGCAGTGCATATTCTACCCCCTGTTAGACCTCAGATACAGGCGGCGGCAGTTCTCACCTCCTCCACAGCCCGGTCACATGACCTAGCTAAGGTAAGACTTCCTGTCACTCTGAACTGCCTGGTCTGGTAAATAGGTTTCATATGGGGGGAGCTGTATATGGGGGAGATCTGTACTGGGGAGAGATCAGAACTGGGGGGGGGGGGTGGAATCTGTACTGGTGGAGATCTGTACTGGAGATGAGATTTGTAGCTGATTGGAAATCTTTACCAGTGGGAGAAGGGCAAACTGTACTGGGGAAGATTTTGGCTTATGGAAGAAGGTAATGTTTTTGTTGTACTCTGTCTACTAACCTGTGCATTTTACTTTCCTGACCCCTACACTCTGTGCATTACACACTCCTGACCCCTGCACTTTTTGTGTTACAAACTTTATGCATTATGTGCCCCTGAACCATGCCCCGAGTGCATTACATGCCGAACCCATAAAATCTGTGCATTATGCATTACATACTCCTGACCTCTGCACTCAGGACATCACACATGTCTGATCCCTGTGTTCAGTGCGCAACACACTTATGTCACCTGCACTCTGTTCATTACACACATTTAACCCCTATGCTATGTGTGTTACACACTCCTGACCCTTGCACACTGTACATTACACTACCCCGACCCCTGTGCTCTGTGCAATACATACACCTGGCCGTTCCACTCTGTACATTACACTATCCTCTGTGCATTTTTGTTTTATGCCCTCTTGAAGCCTGTGCTGTTTGCATTACTCTGCACTATATGCACCATGTCGTGCATTGCACACTCCTGACCCCTGCACTTTATGCATTATGTAGCCTTGAACCATGTCCGCAGTGCATTACATCTTTGCATTATGCAGTCCTGACCTCTGCACTCTGTACATTACACACAACTGACCCTAGTGTTCTGTGCATTGCACACTCCTGTCACTTGCACTCTGTTCTTAACACACATCCAACCCCTGTGCTCTATGTGTTACACACTCCTAACCCTTGCATTCTGTACATTACACTATCCTGACCCCTGTGCTCTGTGCATTACATACTCCTGACCTCTGCACTCTGTACATTACACTATCCTGACCCCTGTGCTCTGTCTATTACAGACCCCTATGGTTTTTGTGTTATGCTCTCTTGATGCCTGTGCTGTGTGCATTACTCTGCACTATATACACTATGTTGTGCAT